>NC_140284.1:3278033-3318033 GCF_964030765.1 Micromesistius poutassou
ATAGACGTATGCTGATACATGTAGGACCATTCAAGGACACTCGGATAGAGCCACTCGGATGAAACTGACTGATGTGGGCGTATCTCATCCTACTTACGCTATCGTAAGCACTTTAATTGAAATCAATTCAATTCAAATAATTATATTCATAATGGATTCGTTGTTATCTTAAATACATATTGACATTGGCAGAGCAGTTTTAAAAAAAACATTTAAACAAGGGGCACTATAACGTTCCACTTTTCTCGCGATACTTTGGAGTACTACTTCTCCTTGCAGTTAAACAATCAAACAAAGAACTAAAAACTACTTTCCCTTTCTCGCGATACTTTGGGAATAGTACTTCCCCTTTAAGAAAGTGACAGGAGCCAGCGGTGCGGGATCTGCAGGGATCTCTGGCCAGGAGACGGCGGCTCTGGTGCAACTTCTAAAACTTTTTACCAAACTCCTCTTAATTAAATTCAACTTTGCTCCTGATCGATCCGTCTGCACGGATCGATAGCAGCGGGAGCAGAGCGGGCGTGTGTTGTTGTGCGTGATCTATCGGACACTACTGGATGGAATAAAAGAAGACTTTTTAAGGAAAAGTTGGGAGGATAAAAAGTAATGGGAGTGATGTACAGAGCTAAGGTGGCTAACGCTAGCTGAGGTGGCTCAGGCTAACTACGGTGGCTAACTTTAGCCTGGGTTCTGTACGTTTTGGTAAGTCGTGAAGAAGTTTTGATAAGCACGCATGAGTTCAATACGAGGCTTTGCTTGTTGGCAGGTGAAATGGCATCACATGATAGTTAATGCCTGAGCTTTGGGTTGGGTTCCTCTCCCTCTTAATGCTCCTCTCTTCACCTTTTTTTCCTCCTCCTATCTCTGTCCTCCTCATCTCTTAACCTTTTTTTCTCCTCCTATCTCTGTCCTCCTCATCTCTTCACCTCTTCTCTTCACCTCCCATCCCGTCCCTTCACCTCACTCTTCTCAATCCACCTCCTATCCTCTGTACCTCCTCATCTCTGTCTGTCTGTCTGTCTCTTTCTCACGGTCTCTTTTTCTAACTGACTCCATCTCCTTACCTCTCTCTCTCCTCTCCACCCCCCTCTCTCCACCTCCTCTCTCTCCCATCCCCTTCTTCTCCATCTCTTTCTCTTCCATGTCCTCCTTCGTCTCACTTCTCCTCACTACAGACATGTCCCCGTAGTGGAAGCTATCCGGCGAATCTCAAACTACAACCAGGATAAATGGAACACTAGTAGTTAGAGAAGCAAGGCCTATTTATTTCATGGGGAAATGTCAATAAAAGTCCTGGAATGTTGGATCTAAAGAACATATTAACATTCAATCTATAATATGTCACTGTTGTGATGAATCAAGAGTTTATTGGCCCAAGATAGATTCCCTGACACCTGTTGGATATATTCATACTGATTTAACACCATTTATCAAAAGACAAGGATTAGTAAGCTATGAATCAGGTCAAGGGATCTGGTTTTGAATCAAACAGTCCCATGGACTTACTTTCCATCCTGTTTTAGTGTTTTAGTTTATGTTTCTAACCCACCCCCTTTTTTTTTGGCTTTGTTCTGGGTGTGTATCCACTCTCCGGCCGAAAACCTTCGGATACCTTGGACCTCCAGAGCTTTTGATCCATCTCTGGTGGGGTCAGTGCCCGGGTACCTCAGGCCCTGCGTGCGTTGGATGTAAGGGCCGCTGCCACGATGAAGGTGACCGTGATGTTCGGGCGGACCGGGGTGGTTGTGCCTTGTAGAGAGGGCTGGACAGTCCAGGATCTCATCCAGCAAGCCACCCAGCGGGTCAGAAAGCTACTGGAACAGGTATGTTGCATCCAAACAAACTTAGAGCCATCAGGCCTAGCTCTGTTCCATGCACACACAGGAATACATTTGAATGGCCGTCCATGACTTCCTTTTTTTTTTTGCAATCCTGCTTATTGTATGCTGTATGTGGGATCGTGTGTATCATCAGGATCGTTATGTGTGATAACATGATTGTGATAACATGTCTTGTGTCGTACTAAAATGTCGTTGGATGACTTTGCATAGCCCTGTTCAGTTGCTTTTTGTTGTTGAACAAATATATAGTCATCTCTATGTTGTATCCAGTTCTCAAACATCTCTGAAAAGATTTAAACATAAGATATCATTTAGGGATTATATATATATATATATTATATATATATATTACTCAAGTTAATTACATCATTCTTCCCAGTGTTTATATTAAAATGTCGGTGCGGTTTTCTGGAAATCGTTAAATATTCACACCCGAGACCGTATCTCTTCTTATGAAACAGCATTTTCATAATGATTCTGGTTTTATATTTCCAAATTATTAGTCATAAAAGACCATCAAATATTATCATATTTTATATCCCGACGGTCCCTATCATTTTCACACTCCAAAGTCTCGGGAATGAGCCGACCCACGGAGGTCCAGCTCTCTGTAATTGCGGCATGAAAGATTAAAGCCTTTCTGATGTGAGCTGTGATTGGTCAGACTGGGGACGAGGAACCCATCATTCTGATCTGGCTCTGCTGTGTAGAAATGTCAAAGAAAAATGCAAATAGTTTGCTTTCTCTTTCTGTGTGTGTGTGTGTGTGTGTGTGTCTATCACCCTTTTTCTATCTCCGTCTGTCGGTCTGTATCTATTTCTCTCTCACTCTCCATCAACCTCCCTGTTTCGGTCTTTCTGTCATTAGTTGAGTGTGGATCTCTCTCTCTCTCTCTCTCTCTCTCTCTCTCTCTCTCTCCCCCCCTCTCCCACACCTCCCTCCCAGAGCGATGGTCCCTGTGGTCATGACCTTGTGACCTCTATCAAACTAGCAGATCTCCTCAGTGACTGGCCTCATATTGGCTCCATTATTCAAAGAGCACACGAAAGATGGAAGTAAATGGGGAGAAAGAGGGATGGAGAGACAGGTGTGTGTGTGTGTGTGTGTGTGTGTGTGCGTGCGTGTGCGTGTGTGTGTGTATTTTGTTGCACTGGGAATAAGGAGTGCCACCCACTGCTCCTTGTTTTTTTCGGTTTCCTTCCATATCTTAACCTCTGAATCTTCTCCTTCACGTGAATTCTCATCTTCAGTCACTCCTCCCCAGGGTCACACCAAATATCTGACCTCAAGAACCAACTTTGAAGATGTATTAAAATACATTTAAATACAACCTGCTGGTTCTATTCAAAATGTGTTTGCATACATGCTGGAGTTTTTGGTTTTGTGGTATGTATTTGTGGTTGTATTATATCTCTTTCTTAAATCATATCATCACAAGCTAGACACATTACCATCATACAAAGGGGGCAGCAGGATTGTGTCATGGTTAAGTTGTCTTACTTCCAGCTTGGAGAATTAAGCTGCCTTCTCTACAGTCTACATGTATCATACATCCTTCAGCAAGAAGCCCTAACTACTTACATTTTAGTTCATGACATGTATCTTAAATCATATTGCATTAAAGCATCTGCTAACTCATTACATGATAAATAGTAATGTGCCTGAAACGAAGAACGGTTGTGCAGTGAGAACATAATGATCATTTATCAACTTAACATCGGACATGATACCAGTACTTTATATATATATTTATATGTTTTTTGCCCAAAGTTACTTGTTATTCATCTTCAGTTTTGGACAAAGAGCTGTAGTTCTTAAATGTCTGCTTTATCTTCCACGTGCCACTATTTCTACTGATCCTCAGTAGAAAATCATCCTCAGCCCAAAAACCTCCTCCTACTCTGCCTTCCTCAGAAATGCATCCTTTCTCCTCAAGTTCCACGTCATCTTTCTCCATCCCTCTCCATGTCTCCCAACAGTTTTGGCATAGCACAGCCACATACAAATAGGACTTGGAACATTGTCCATGTTGAATCATGGACCAAACTAGTTTAGACCAGCCAAGACTGGCCTGGGTTGGTTTGTTGTGATTGTGTTCAGCAGCGTTGGTTTACTTTTCTCCGCGGTGGGGTGCTCCGACGCGCCCCACCGCGGAGAAAAGTACAAACACAACAGCAGTGTGTTTGATGTTCGGCCTGTGTGTATGCCCCCCCCCCAAGGTGTGTCTGTTCTCATGTCAGTGATCCGTGTAACAGGACTGCTCTGTGCTCTATTGATTAGGCCTTTTATGGAGCCCAAATTAGCTTGGTTGGCTCCTCCGTGTTAAAATGCCTTGTTAAACACTGCTGTTTGTGCTGGCTCACTGACACCCCGTGTTTACTCACTCGCGGCTCCTCCTGCTCGCTCTTCTTCTTTCTCTCGCTCTCTCTTGCTCGCTCTTGTTCTCTCCATCTTTTTGTCTTTTTGTCTCTGCCCGTTTCAATCTCCCTCTCCTACTCTCCCCTCTCCGTGTTTATCTCTCCCTTCCCCCCCCCCCCCCGAATCTCCTTCCTTCCTTCTCATCTTTTATTCATCATTTAGTTTTATTAACCTATTTATTTTCCCCTTGTTTCCCTCCTTAATTCTCCTCTCTCCATCCTCTGTATGTCTCCCTCTTGCTCCTCCTACTCCTCTGTTGTTCGGCCACATGTTCTGGTTTCTCCTGTGTTCCTCTCTCGCTCCCTCTCTGTTATTCCGCTCCGCTATTGTTGCTCCTTCAACTCGCGTCTCTCCTTCTCACCTCAACTCTCCTTCTCCTCCTCCACGGGGTTTTCCTTGTCCCCAGTCCTTTCTGCTGTGCCTCCTGCTCCTCCTCCTCACTTCTTGCTGCATTGCTTCTCTCCTCCCCCTCCTCCCTCCCCTCGTGTCTCTCCTCCTCACTCCTACTCCTCCTCTGTCCTGCTGCTCCTGGTGTCTCATAGGGAGCTATGGACACAGCTAGTTTGGCTAATTACTCCTCTCGTCCTCTTTTGTGTTTCTGTCGTCTCTCCCCAGCCTCCTCCCTCAGTCATTTCCTCCTAATCTTTTGTAGCCTCGTAATTAACAAAAGTGTACGTTTCTGTTTGCCACAGGACCACTATATGTACCTCATCTTTCTCCGTTAACACACGCAAGCACACATGCACACACGGAAGAGACTCACACACTAGTTAAGGAGTGTGGTGTTTAGTGGTAAACATTAACCTTCCTTAACCGTCCTCTTCTGAAGCTGGCATTCATGCGCTGACACCGGCGGTCCCATTAACACAGCTCTGCTTGTCTCAAACTTGTGCACACAGGACAGAATAAACCCTGTGTTGTTTCACTGGAGAGCCTTGACTATCGGCCCAGAGTGGAGAAGAGGAGGATGTTTTGTATGGGAAGGTCATTATGAAAGACCCCGGCATGGCTTTGTTATCATGCGGGACACTTTGGTGTTATTGGAAGACACTCGGCGAGATGAATTAAACCCTGCCAGATGTCTTCAGCTAGCTTTGATCGTGAACTCGAACTCTCTCTGGCAGTAGAGCTGCTTTGATAAGTCATCAAGTTTTGAGTCATCCACACCCATGGAGGAAGTGTGAGAGACACAGAAACCGAGGAGACAGAAGACTGGGGAGGGTTGTAAGAACACTTTGGGCGCCGGGATTAGCACAGACACATTGAAGGAAGTCATGAGGGTTTCGCTTGTCACCGAGCCAGTTTAACGGCCAGACTAATTTCCATCGCCCGTCATTGAAGACCTCAAACAACAAATTGCTTCCCGCCTGGTCCACGACACTGCCATGTGTTACTGTCCTTTACAAAAGGAAATGAAAGATAGCGAGGGCGGAGGAGACAGGAGTCAGCGACGGGTCTAACTGGAGAAGAGGGGAAGGAGGGATGGGAAGGGAAGGAGTGATGGGGGGGAGGGAGGGAGGTGGGTGGGCCGGAGGGAAGGAGTTAAGGGAGGGACGTCAATGGGGGAGGGGGGAGGGAATGAGAGTGTGAGGGGAGGTAGGGACACGTGAGGGAGGAAGGAAGCAAGGAAGGAATGTTTTGATTTAGCAGGGAGTTCCTCTAAACCTTATTACTCTGTTGGGATCCTAATGGCCGTCAAATTCACTGAACACAAACACATGTGTGTACGTGCACTAGTGCTCACTCTACTTGGAACGGTCTCTTTGTGTATCCAAAAGTCAAATCTTCAATCCCATTGCCTTGCTCAACTGCATGTTTCTAATATCCATGCTAATGTGTTTCCAATATCATTATCTGTGCATTTTCCCGAAAGTTACTTTCTTGCACGCCTCCAATGTTGTTTTTCTTCCGCCCACAAGTAAATCACAGTGACGCCACATAGCTCACAGTACAGATCCAAGAAGGCGCTGATGCTGGTGTGTGTGTGTGTTCACGTGCCCAGCATTGTATGTGTAGAGTGGAGTGTGTGTGTGTCCTGGCAGTAAGAAGAGCCGATATCATCATAAACCATTGGCACCAGGCCAGTGGGAAACAATTAGTCCTGGGAGGGAGGGAGGGAGGGAGGGGGGAGACGCGTGGCGGCTGGGTCTCAACACACGGACCACAGGGACCGGCCTGGGACAAGGGCTCTCTCACACTCCACTCTATTGTCCACCTGTTCCCGCTGGGGTTAGGTTTCTGTTGTGTGAACCAGTCGTATTGATACGTTGTGCTCTAGTGTTGGCACGATGAGCTGTCATGGTTGTTTAAGGTAAACATGGGGTTTGCGAGCCGAACAGATAAAGTAAAACATGAGGCAGTAGGGCAGATCAGATTTTGGTCAGTTGGTCGATATGAACTTGTTTGACCAAATGGACAATCGCTGGTGTTACTTTCAAAAGGAAAAGCAGTTCTTAATCGATTTTCTTCATTTTGGCCAGAAGGACATATGCAGACCGTTTGTATTACATATTTTTGTGATAGGCTATCTTGTGTTAGAAAAAACATTAACAATGGATACAAATAATATTCAATACTCGGGAGTTTGTTTTTATAATCTGATGGTTTAATGACTGTAAGACGGATGACTTTGACCTCACCCAACCTAAGGAGGACTGCTAGTTGTACCTTAAGGAACATCTACTTGGTTCCAAACTAATTGACACCATGTCAAAGAAGAAGTCTGCAGAATTTTGTTAAAAAGAACCAAAAGGTATGTAGGCATATCATCTGAAAACATTAATGCACTTCTTTTTTTTTTTTCTTTTTCTTTTTTTTTACATACCACTATTTTTCTCTGCCGTTGAGAATTGTTGCATTTCACACACCTTTGATTGGCAGGCCAGATGGATTCCCTGAACAAATCAGGGAAGAGAGCTTGATTGATCATAAATTACCAGGGAGCAGTCTAAAATCTAAATGGACTCAAATCTATGCAGGTAGTCAACCGGAACAGATATTCTCACAGAGCATTTCACTCACTAATAGGTGGAGGATGGCTATGGCATTTAAAAAAAAATGACCCTCCAATTATAGCTCTTAAATCTTACCTGCACCACCTTTTAAAAATGACATGGATGGTCGTGCACCTGCTCCCAAGATCTGTAAAATAATTGTTATTTGGATTTATCTCACTGTTTTGTTACGTACGGTGTCAACCATGTATACCGGTTGCCGTGGCAGCAGCTGAACCTCATTGTCCCTTGTTTCTGCTGGGTCCAGATGGGTCTGACTGGAGATGAACTAACAAAATCTGGTTTCCTCTGCGTTTTTTTCTCTCTCTCCAAATAAGTAGATGACGCACTGAATCGTTTGTTATGATTTCATGAGACACTTCAGATGTTGTGTGTTTTCAAAAATAATTGATTTTGCTTTCCACTGTGGTTTATTTTCTAACGTGATACAACCAGGAAACCAGGCCTCTACCAGTCTCTTGTGAAAACTGATCCACATTCAAACAAAATCAACAAAATTTTTTGTTGGAAAATATAAAAAGTAAAGTCTCCTATTTTGAATGCTCTTAACTTTTTCTATACTATAATGCCAAAAACGTTGGATTCCTGTATTTTAACGGTAGGATGGAATGAAAACAACAGAACAAGCATGTTTTTCTTCATTGAGAGAGAAAAGGGTGTGGTTGGAAACACAGTAAAACAGAAAAAAAACTCACATTCCTGTCATGCAAGTCATGTGTTTCCCCTGTTGTGAGAACTGTGTAGTCCACCGTGTTCAAACTTTGATCACTGTAATTCGGTGCCACAGGTTTAACAGCAGGCGGTTAATCACAGTGAGACCATTTTATGCATTTCTAGGTCATCTCCTAAGGGCTGAACACCTAAAAATAGCTCCTCTTATCAGCGGTAGTATCACGGGGAAATCTATTCAAGCACTAATCCCCCTGATTTGAAGATTAGCCCTGTGTGTTTACAAGTCTTATCGTTGGGCTTACCATGTCTCTGTCCCTTCTCACTCGTGTAATTGGCAGAGTGGGTAGACGTGAGGTTTTCCTATACCGTACACTGGCATTATGTTCCTTTTTATCTACGTAATCCTCCCAAACTTCTGCTCAGATCAACATGCTCACCGCTCTTGTCTCCCATCACTCCTGGTTCTTTGCCCCTCGGCTGTCGTCAGAGATCGTTCGCTGATCTCTGAACGACAGCAGGCCACCACAGACATGCATTAGACCCGCGCAGACGGTCTGCTAAAATCGAGCTTTATTTCGCTGCAATTAAGGTGTAACGTGATTAGCAGCAGCCTACTTTGCCTGCATCTGCATAAGTCAGTTTACGGTGTGGGGGGGGGGGGGTAATTTTGCCGTTTTCCGAGATATCGAACGCACCGTGCCAGCTTGGATTAAAATGTGGCTATCGAGACACTTAAAGGTTCCATAAAGTCGAGTACTAATACAATAAGATGGCAATTACATCAACTAAGCCATTAGTGAGTAGTTGTACTTTTAACATAAATGCTCTTGGTAAGATTAAATTAGCTGGACATGCCTTTACACTGTAATACTTTTAAGACGGAATGAACTGCATTTTAAATGTAGAAGTTAAGGTCGTTAAAGGCATCTCTGGTAAATTGAATTCCTTGCCTTCCATTATTCTTTTGCATCGGTTGACGCAGAGGGATTTCATTCATACAGTGTGCCTGTCGAGGCTTTTGGAAGGTTTTGACTTTAAAGTTTGGGGAAAACGCTGTTGGGAATCACATGCACAGGTTAAGATAGTACATTCATCAGGAGAACAATTAATCAAATGGCGCTTTTCAAGGCACCTAAAGCTATTAACATAGTGATGTATCACACCTGGTCCACTGCCAGTGAGTAGCCCCCACCCGGGGGATGCAGCATGCGATCACAGTGGAGCAGTGAGGAATGAAACGATCCAATCAGAAACCAGGGGATTTTTTAGGGGGGGGCATGTTGGTACAAGAGCCAGCTGGGCAATTTGACAATCACAGCACTGGTGTGCACCCGGACCCTTGCTATGGGGCCATGGGTTCCTTAATGACAGTCAAGACCTCTGTTTAACATCTGATCTGAAAGACTGCTCTTCACCTGACGTAGTTCCGGTCTCTGTCCTGGGGGCCATGCTTGCCAGAGTACTCCTGCAGGATAAAAAAAAATGTGGAAGTGAAGGATTTATGGATAAAAATGACACTCCCTCCCTAAGCTGATACATCTGGCCTGGGTGTGGGTCTGGGATATTATGGGATGTAACAATAGCCTGCATTCCTGTAGGTCAGCGATATGACATTGTGGGAGAAAGCTTGGCTTAGGAATGCACAGTGAGGCTAGTTGGGGGATGGGGAGTATGTGAGTCAGGTGTCTAAACAATGTAAAAGAGTGAGGAAAAATGATGATGTATTTCAACAGAATAGTTAGTCTGACAATTAACTGGTGCCAAATTGTTAGAAATAAGTTGTGTGGGCTGTGCTTATTTTGAAAAACATTAGTCTACCTCATTTAATTGAAAACAGTGAATATTTATTCAGATATATAATATCCAGGGAGTTATTAAATGAGACTTTGGAGGCATTAATTGAAGATGCACACGCACGCACGCACGCACGAGTTACCGGTGATAGTTTGAGTAGAAAAAACATTGGCAATGGATTTCATGTGTAGGTAATCAATAATTCAGTTGCTAAAATGAATGGATTAAATTAATGAATTTTGCTGCAACAAGTTTCCTGTTAAATTGATCCGCATATCGGTTGATTAATATGTTTTGGTGAATTTTATTTTGTAGGAAGGGGATTTCCTGGTTCGGACACACCATGTGGAGTATTGTGACGGGGGGATCCTGGACCCAGACGACATCCTGAGCGACCTGGTGGAGGACAAGGACAAGGTAGACCCCCGCTGTAGACATGGTTCAGGCTGACAGCGCGTTCACATTGTGCATGTCCGTCGACGGTAGGGGCGTGACGATACTCAAAAGTCACGGTTCGGTACGTACCTCGGTTTTTAAGTCACGGTTCGGTATGTTTTTCGGTACAGCAGTTTTTATTATTTTGTTTTTATTAAACAATTGGATTTTGATTTGATTTATTAAATTGTATCAAGCAAATGCCTTACACAAATGGAAAGACGTCAAATACAGGGGATAAAAACACCATAAAGTCCAGGACTTATTTTCATTGTGGTCCTCAACACAAAACATCAGGACAAGACAAGAGTGTGTGCTAATCAATAAAAACTTTATAAAAAAAAAAAAAAACCTGTACCGAAAATTTTCGTACGAATGAGTGTATCGTTTACACCCCTAGTCGACGGATGACGGAGGGCGCGTCTGACGTATGGGTAACGCAATCTGATTGGCCGACGGAGCCATCGCTGTTGAACATTTCTCAACTTTTTGACGCAGGCAAACGTAGCCGACAGAACGGATTGACCCACAATGCATTTGGAGAGCGCTCAATGCAAAGTCAATGAGATCCGTTGACATACGTGCTGTGTGAGTGCCGTGTGAGGGAGACGGTGTGGCTCTTGTCAAGCGTTCCAGAACGTGATAACTTTGACGGATCATCAACAGCCGCCTAAACTCAACAGACCACACCACCTCTGGGAATGGGTTTGGTTTATTCAGCTGTGGAAGTATTGCTTCAGATATTCTCGTCAGGTTTGTGTTTTTACAAGATCATCAAGATCATTAACCTCTTTATTGGCTCCAACATTCAGCTGTAACTAGTGTTACACAAGACACACCGATTCTCAGAAATACTCTTCAACACAACCATGAAGTCGATTTTACAGTTTTTAGCCAAGACGTTGGACATTATAATGACATCAATAGTATATCCACGATTTATAAAACCATTTGTGGGTTTTTTTTCATCATCATTTTTGTCATCATATTGAACTTGTATGATCAATCGCCTCCATTTTTTCATACCAATCATTTTTACTTGCATTTCATCCCTAAGCGGTACTATTGGATGACAACTATCAATACTATTGCAGTATTGTACTAGGGCTAAGGAATGGATGGACTTGGGCAGCCCTCAGTCTGATGGATGGGCTGTTTAATAGGCTGCTTGACAGTTGCCAACATACAGCATGCGAACGAGAAGCCTAGTTCCCGGGTGACCATTACACACGTGACCATTACACACGTGACCATTACATATACTTGTGAGGTTGTAAAGGTCTGCTTTTTAATTCTTCTCCTTTTAATCAAGCTTATACTGTTGTTTGTGTATGTGCGTGCGTGTGCGTGTGTGTGTGTGCATGCCAGAGGCTTCGGCTCAGAAGTCGCTACCTAAAATACCTTAAGATATTGCCTCTCAAGCAGAAATATAAAGGCAAGGAAGGATTTACTTTGCCTCTAGCACAGTCATTAGCAATTCACTTTTGAGGCTTTTTAAAAACGTAACCGAAATATTTCTAAACTTTCTGTTATCCTGCCCCCCTACAATCTCTTCCCGGTTTATTTATTTAGACGTTTTGTGTTAGCTTTCTTCTTAAGTATTGTAGGGGTTCAGTTGGCCGGTGAAGGATGCTGTTGAATTGTGGCTGAGGAACTTTTTCAGACTTGAGTATTGGGTGGATCTGTGTGTGAAAAAGTCGCCCTCTTATTGAGCAGGACCAGGCTACCCCCACAGTGAACTTTATTTCATATCCTGCCACCAAACTGACCCAAAAATGTTTGACAACCCAGCGGCTGTATTGTATTATTCTCAAACATATAGTACCCGGTCTTCCTCTGCATGCCTTAAAGGGGGGGATGGATGCTGCACGACTCTGTGCAAACCCACTGACTAATTAAGCAGAGAGATGCTTAGTAAGCAGGTTGCTGTGATCTAGCCACTACATGAAGGTCCTTGGAGAGGCAGCGAGTGTCTTCTGGTAACTAGGTTGTTTATTCAGGAGGGCTGGTTCTGTCTTCAGTGCGTACTATGTTCCTTCCTCTTTAGCGATAGTGTACCAAGAGGCTGTTTTAGCCATCTTCGGTTGGCAGGGAATCAATCTAATCTTTGCTTGCTCAGGGATGCCGACAGGCATTCTGCAGACATTGGGGACTGAACCGGGGTCGGCTTAGCTCAGGAGTTAGAGCGGGTTGACTTCTAACCGGAAGGTTGCTAGTTCGGTCCCCGGCTCCTCCTAGTGTCGATGTAGTCCCTGAGCAAGACACTTAACCCTAACTGCTCCTGACGAGCTGGCTGTCACCTTGCATTTGTTGACTCCGGCGTCGGTGTGTATTAACCGTTGTAAGTCGCTTTGGTTAAAAGCGTCTGCTACATGCCCTAAATGTAAGTGAACCAAATACCCATTTCAATTGGGCTAGAAACACCTTCCCCGCGAGACTATTCCTCTCGAAAGGGACAGGCCCAATTTTCATATGGAGGCTTTAGAGAGGAATACAATGCCTGGAGAGTCTATTTGACTTATATTTACAGTTGAAATAGGTTTGAGTGGTCTTGTTGAGTGCTCTTCCTGTCCTGGAGGGCATCGGAGCCGCCAGAGGAAAACCTAACGCGACCATGGAGAGAACATGGAGAGAACCTGCACATTCCTCACTGAAAGACCTGGGGCAGGACGACCCAGCAGAGAGAGAACCACCGTGCTAGCCTCTGTGCCAGTGGTGCCGCTTCTCATTATAAAGATGTATAATCTACACCGCCGCTGAGAACTGTTCTCTCAGGAAGATCCTTTTAGCTGCTTCAATATGTGTGATTTTACTGCTTGCTGTGATGTCTTTCCTGCCTCAGATGGCGCTTAAAAAAATCAAGCTGGTGACCTATATCGTATATACGTATATCGTGTGTGTGTGTGTGTGACTATATATATTTTTTAAAGGCTATATCAAGATATTTATAGCTAATGCACGTGTTTCCTTCTGTTCTTCCGAACATGCTATGGCCTTGGCCTCCACAAACAGCCACACGGAGCTGGAAGGACGTGACTAATGAGGAACTAGTGGTACTAATTAGCCAACGATAGTGAAATGGAGAACAAGAGGCAGATACACGAGCTAAAGCGTTGTTGGTTGGGTGGCCTTCGCATTAGAGGTGTTTTATTTTTAATCACGCTTGTGTCCTTGCTGTCCTTCAGAAGAACAAATCTGTTCTGTCCAGGTACAACTATGTTAGAAGTGGAGTTTTAGATGGGTCTTTCTTTCTTTATTTCCCCGCTTCCTTCTTCTGTCCTTCTTTACCTCACTTTGTAGTCTTTGTCTCTCATCCCTCCCTCCCTTCCTTCCTTCCTTCCTTCCTTCCTTCCTCTGTCGTTTCTTCGTTCTTTTTCCTCTCTCCCCTTCTCCTTTGTTATTGATCCGCTGGCACACTCCAGCATTTCTACTCTTTGTCTCGCCCTTCTCTTTGGCTCCATTCCTGGTTAGTGTGTTTTATCCTTCCCCACCTGTAACCTCCCACGACCCCATCACCACACCTCCAAATCCAGAGAGGAGGGGCTGGGGGGGGGACTGTGTCCCATCACCCCCCCGCCCCCCCTCACCTGCCCCAAGCAAAACCATCAGAGTCAGGCATCAGGCAAAGACCAGATGACCCCCGGCCTGACGACCATGAGAACTCTGCGTTAAACGCAGGCATTAACATTTTCTCACACTGTTCCAATGAGCTGGGTTGCAGGCTGTCAGACTACGGTTAACCCCGCCCGCGGTACACTCTGGAGCTTCCAAAAGAGAGAGTTAAGAGTTTGATAATCCAACGCCCAGGGGAGCGCCATGTAAAACCTATTATGTCTGTCTCGGCTGCGCAACAAGCTCAGAATATATGTAGCCGTTGGTTTCTCTGTAAGGGAGGGGGAGGGTGGGGGGGGGGGGTTATGACGGCTGTAGTACTATGGCATTGGTACACACACACACGCACCCTAAAGTACACTGAGCTGTATGTAGGTTGGGCTGCCTTTTTTTTATTCGGGGGTCGGTAAAGACAGCAGCGATGGTTGGATGAATTGGCACACTTCCAATTTCTCCCCCCCTCCCCGTGATATGTGGCGTTGCCATGGAGACGGGAGTGTTTCCAACATGTGATGGGGGGTTTAGGTACAGTTGGTGCCAGCTCTAGCGATGTTTCTCAAAATGCATTCGGTTCATGACCTTTTGGTGTGTGTGTGTGTGGTTTTCATTTCATATAAATATTCTTTTTTCATTTTGGTTGTGCATGAGTACAAATTCCATTTCTGGCATTCGGTTTGTTAAGTACAGTAATAACTATCAGTGAAGTCAAAATATGAATAAAAAATATATAATCATGCTATTCGGGTACATTGTCTGTCATAAACTGACAAGACCAATAATTATTCAATGTTATTCCCTGTGTGTTCTTATTCGTGTAGTGTACTTCTGATACATATTCAGCAACGACTATTCCACACACACTCTCACACACACAAATAATATCCTGTTTCATGTTAATATCCTCCCCATGCCTGCAGTAAAATCCCCCCACCCAAAAAAATGTTTTTGGGAACACACACACACACACACACACACACACACACACACACACACACACACACACACACACACACACACACACACACACAGGCAGCGGAGATTGCATATGAGATGAAAGTGTGAAATATTCATTGGAGTGAAAGCGGGGCTCTCGTAGCATTATGGGAGCTAAGGAGAATAAATGTCTCTTAATCCCAGATGAGGCTTTCAGACCAACACTCACTGGCTCCTGGTATATAACCACAGAGCCCACAGAAGCTGTCTTCAAACGTATTAAAGGCAGGGCTAGAGAAAAACACATTTGATCAGGATGCATTGTGGGAACAATGGCACTGCTCTATTTTAAAAGCCTTAACGGTTTTCTTCCAGACACGTTTGAGGAAATGTCTTGGTGCTCCGAGGGTTTTTTCAAGAGTGTATATGCGCAGGGTTTTACACTGCTTGCCTGCAGTTACTTTGTGGATGTTTATGCTTTTTAAATGTACTACCGTGCACTTCTATGCTACTTTCTCCTACTACTTTATCCAGCTAAGATTTGGTTGTAGAATATAGAAACACCAATAAACTGCCATAAGCTGTGTGCTTGTGGCTATTGGTGGTTAATAAAGCAATAGAAGATAATGCACAAACTTTCAGTTAAAAAACATATAGATTGACCGGGTGCAGGATAATGTAGTGATAATGTCGGCAGCCCCTACCTGCTCCCAAGTGACATGAAGTCACTGTTGGTCTCTTTGGATAAAAGCATCTGCCAGATAATTTAATCATAAATAGGACGGGGAGATACGGTAAAAAAAACAGCACCGTTTTTTGTTTTTGTGTTCTCCGTTTCAGTTTCAGCAACAGGGTCTCTCTGGCATGCTGTACATCAAAGCCACTATTAGCTTTCTGCCAGAGAAAATGACGAGTACGCAGGAAATATGGATTTCCATCAGCCCTTTTCCCATGTAGCCAGACACACACACACACACACACACACACACACACACACACACACACACACACACACACACACACACACACACACACACACACACACACACACTCACTTGTGGGGACTGTGACTTGTAGGCACCGGGGACTGATGTTTTAAAGGTTAGCCGGTAATGGATGGAGAGAGCGGAACAGCATAGGCGTCTGCGGGATATTGATGTATGTTCTTTTGAGTTAATTACTCACCCCTTCCGGCTCCATGTGTTCATACACACGGCACACATGTGTTTTAAGTGTGTGCCCGTACGTCCCATGTTCCCGTCTAAATGGTCCACATACAGTGCCATGCAAGGCATTTACATTCCCCTTCGCTGTGTCTCTTAAACAAGATGCATTAAAACAAGTAATCTTTATTGTTATTCATATAAAGTCGGACTAAATGTCAGTGCCATGGGACGACATGTACGTCCTCCACACACTCAAACTCGTTTTCCGGCAGACCGACTTGTAAATGGTCTGAGTGGTACAAAAGTGATGGTGCGGATTTACACCAATGCACATAAAATGTAATTTTTCTTTTATGTAGAATCTCTACTGCCTCAAAGTATCTGAACACGCAACACAGAGATATGGTTACGTGTCTTTCCACACACGCACACGCAAATGCATAAACTGGTTTATTTAACAAGAGCTAGGCAATGGGAAGATTTACAAGGCACAACCGAGTTGCTGCCCTTAAGCCTACAAAGTACATCTACGATGGAGGGAGGAGGCTTAGCTAGGTAACATAGGTGTATAGGTGTACTCTTATGTATATTGTTATAAACCTAACATAGGTCAGTCTGTAAATACAAGGTCAGAAACTCTGGTGAAGAGGGCAAAGTGTGTCTATCTCGGGTGAAATTCGAGGAGAAGAGAACAATGTAGTTCATGGAGTGTCACATGTTTTCAAAGTTACACTGGGCGGAGAGGAAGACTGTCAGTTTGTGAACACAAAGCGCCACTTTAGTGTCTGTAGTCTCCCTCTATGCGTCCTCTAGCCTGATGCATTAGCCCTTATTCATATTTCAACAATTCAAGCCTCTTTGGAAAAGCATCTGCTAAACGACTTAATAGAAAACGGTACAAACAAAGAGACCTAGACATTCCCTTCCACTGAACCTCTCTATAAAGCCGTCCGATTAGCTCGGGCTCTGTCGGCGCCGGTCTCCTGTGGTCGGCCCGAGACCAGCTCCTCCTATTCATCGGTTTAAATTGAAACTATTACGTTCACTCACTTAACCACTAGGCGGTCCCTGATCCCTCTCATGTACACCCCCCCCCCCCCACACTCCTCCATGATTCCTGGCTTTAATCAACACTAATCAACAGCTATCCACCTCAATGACAGCAGGACATTTAGACAGCTTTTTCATGGATATGAATAAATGATATGACGGTGCTGCTGATCGTGAGTGTTTCAATTAGAGCGCAGCGTTATAATGAGCTGCTGGGTCCTATAACTAACGGCTGGCCAGAACCCTGGCTCTGTTTCTTTACGGTACTGGGCCTATTGATTGTTGGAGGAGAGACTTGTCAGGGATCATAGTGCATCGATCAATAGATTACAGCAGATTTGCTGACAACGTCCTGAAAATGTCAGAGCAGAAGGCATCATCAAGCTATCTTTCTAATGTTTGGCAGATACAAATACGCTTATTGATCCCGGAGGAAATTATTAGTTAGTCTGTTTTGGTTATTATTGGTTACTCAGCTCAAGCCAGAAACATCAAAGGAAATAGAATAGGATGGACACAACAAGCAATATAAACACAAAAAATAGCATAAATATAAATATTCTAATCATAGATCAACTATGGATCCAACCAACCGCAGAATGTAATAAAACATGTTCCTATATAGACTTAAAATTTATATGCATATATTAAGTTAAGTAAATTGGGTCCGGCATATTGCACAAATGGCTGGGTTCAACGTGAGATAATCTGACCGTGTAGAGCAGGGGTCAGCAACCTTCTCAACATGTAGTGCCAGTTGGAC
The DNA here is from genome assembly GCF_964030765.1 of Micromesistius poutassou. Lineage (NCBI taxonomy): Eukaryota > Metazoa > Chordata > Actinopteri > Gadiformes > Gadidae > Micromesistius > Micromesistius poutassou. The sequence continues at coordinate 3,295,732 of NC_140284.1, forward strand.
ATTTTCTCGTTAATGAGTGTGCCTTAAGGAACAATATATTAAATATTAAGCTGAATTATGACACAGCAACCAAAAACATTTCCAGAAGACCTGGAATTGTATTATTTCCATATAGTCCACAATCATGCATCAACATTTTAAAGTTTTTTTGTTGTTGTTATATTTGCAACATGGGCTTACAAATTATAATTACATATATCCCATCTTAAAATACTGCTTTCAGAAACTCAAAAACATATTTGCACTGTGAGAAATGTAAAAACAGACATTATATGAGAATGATGGAAACATCCACATCAATATCTTTAAGACATGTACAGCTTTGCAAAAAAAGCATGTGAAGGCCATGCATACAGGCCACTTGCAAAAATCTTTTAAATATTTTCTTCTCATTCAGTAACTAATTTAAACATATTTGCACTGGGAGGAAATGCCCAAAACTGAATAAAGTGCAAAACAAATCGGTAGTAATGATTACGCTGCCGCATTGTAGCGGTGAAAAAAAAAAAAATAATATATATTTTTTGCAAGTGTGCCAATGATTATGCATCCACGTGCCAGTGGTGGCACGCGTGCCTAGGGTTGCCGACCCCTGTTTAGACGTTACTTTCGGATAGGGAGGGGTTTTAAAGGGCTTGATGGCCTCAGTAATGAGGGATTTCCTGTGGGGCGCCGCTGCTGCCCACATGCCCGCCCGCTGCTGTTGAAGAGAGCGTTGGCCAACGCAGACTCAGAACGTCTGCAGCCTGGCGCTGCAGACGTCCAAGGACCGGAGCTTCCTCAGAAACCAGAGTGCACTCTGGTCCCCTTCGTAGACGCCGTTGGAGTGGACCCCAAGATCCCTGTAGACCTGGACAATGGCTCCATCGATTCCCCCGAATGCAGAGGGCTGTAGCGGGTGACCCAGACCTCCTCAGGTCCACCACCAGATCCCTCGTCTGATGTTGAGCTGCAGCACACCAGGCCACGCAGCACCACAGCACCGCATTCTGTCTCCTCACCATCCGCAATACATCCAACCACTGCACTGCAGAGAAATTTGGGCGGGAAATTGTTGATTGTGATTATTCCTCTAGTTATATTATATCTATTTTTTACATTTCATGCATGTTTTTAAATATTGTAGCCTTTCTCTGTCTTTCTGGCACAAAGTCTCACTCTATCATTCTGCATTTACTGTATGTAATTGTTCTCCATTATGTTTTTATCGTTACATTTTCCATCCGTCTGGTCCGACCCCCCTTTACAATGTAATCCCACCCGCCCATCGCCCCTCCTCCTCCTCCCGGTAACCTTCGCTAGCACGCTAACAGTGGTTAACCAATTAACTGAATTGGTCTTAACGAGGAAATTATTTCTAGCAGGCAGCCCAGTAATCAGCGGCCCCGCCTCCCAGGCTGTCCTCGTCGAGGGTGTCGGCATCTCTGTTGGTAAACCCCGCAGATGCTCTGCTGTTACTCTCAGTTGGTTTATTCCGCCACGTTTGTCTTTATTCCCTGCTCTCATTGCGTCTTCTGAAGGCTTTATCATAGTGTACACTTGTATGTGTGTGGGGGTTTTCTGTCTGCCTGTATGTCTGTATCTAATGCAAATAATGATATGCTGTGCTTAGGTTTTGTTGTGGCTGTGCTATTAAAGGGTTTGCCCGTCTTATGTCTACGTCTTGTTCTACATTCCTATGGAAACCCATCGCAAAGTTTTTGAGCTTGCAGCCTTGTAGGCATGTGGTACAAGTTGTTGTTATTATCAGCAAAAGATAACTCCGAACAAAGAGTTGTAGTGCAGGGCCTGCGTGTCCTCTGAGTATTCTTACACCGAGACCAGATGATCCTGATGGCTATTGGATAAGGCCTATAAGAGAATAACTCAACATCAATTCACAAAGCCTGACAGTCTTCAGTTTTTCTGTCTGTCCTTATGTCTGTGTTTATATAAGTGATTGAATACAAAGCTTTGGGAAAGTATCGTTTTAGCACATAAGGGTAAACATTTATTTGTATGTGCACACAAATATAGCCAACACGAGGCAGTTCTGTGTAGGGTCTGATTGCAGTCTAGAGTTAGAAAGAACCTACTCATAAAGAAATCCTTTCTCTATCATTTTCAAACAAATGATCCAAGTGGGAATTGTAAACAGCTTTATAAATAGAGGAATCATTTGTTTTAACTTAAGCCATGCATGTTGGTTTGGATATCAATGCATGTTTTGTTATTTCACAGTATTGGAAAATCTGTGTTGACCCCAAAATGACTTCTGACAACCGTTATATTCTATCCCTCAAGCTATACATGATTCATGTTACATACACACATCACACACAGCAGTTAGCTGCTTTAATGTCACGTGCGCTACTATTGGCGTCAGGGCGAGGTCTCTGAGTCTCACTGATATCACAGCTCTCTTTAATTTACATTTCTCTCCCTCGTCTCAGCCTCGATAAGAGAGCGGGCACAACAGAGCATGAATCAATGTTTTGTTGGTTTATACAGAGTGGTCCAGTGGGCATGCTGGAACGGTTAGTGCTTTGGTTTCCTTAATGCATATAATCTCATTTGTATTGGAAAGCACCTCCTATAGAAAGGGGACAATGGTGGTCTACAACACAGAAATACAGGTGTGCTTTCACCAAGGGTTTAACACCTAAAGCCAATACTTATCTATAGCTAATGTTGCCTGCCTATATGCTCATGTTGGGTTGGGGTTTAAAATGGGCTTGCACTGTACAACACCATAGCCTCGTGAAACTATCCAGATCTTATAGTTTGCGTTTCGCTTTGAATATCCGTCTGGCCTTGACTGGGCAGCAACGGGTTTCCAAATATGTGCGTGCCTTTACTTTGGTAACGTGCTATGAGTGGTGCTTGTGCTCTGTTCACTCTCTTTGAATCGGGTTCCAAATAAAGCAAAAACATATTCTCCTAGGGTATGAGTCTTCTGTGCAGATTTCTGCTCAGCATCGCACATCCAATCTTCTTGGTTTTGATTGCTGTGTGGATCGCTACACTTTGACCATTGTTTTTTTACTTCGCCAGTCTGCGGTGCTCCTTGTCTGTCAAGAAATGAAACTCCCGCCCACGAGTGCAGATTGGTCCTGTCACTTTTTCAATGTTTGGAAAAGGCTTTTAATGGTTGGACATAAAGTATTCCACAGTGGTAAACCCACACACCTTTGGTGTTAGGGTTTGGTCATAGGGTTAGGGTTTCCTTTATGTGATCGAGGCCAGACTGATCTGCAGAGAGAAGTAGAAGGTGAACTGGCAAGTTCACGACGGTCTCACAAGGCCTCAGCGTTTAGACATAATGGAGACACTCCGGAGAGATCGGAATAACAGGAGATCGGAATAACAAAGAGATTATCTGTCCGGGGGGGAAGCAGCAAAGGAGTCCAATGAAGTGTCCTATTTACACTATGGACCGTTGCATTGTTACTGACCATGAGCTAGCTCCATTAGTATGAAGCTGGGCTAAGAGATGTGTAGGCAGTGGTTGTGCTGGCTTCACTTGGCTTGTCACACTGTCTGCTTGATTACTTCTATAGCACTGGAGCAGACCGCTGCCTGGGAAGTTAAATGAGCACTACTGAGAACTGAAGATGGCTCCAATTTTATCCTTCTGTTTTTCTGTTTGGCATTTTTGTTGTACAGGTGAAAAAAGCAATATTACTTCTTCCCTCTGTTTTCATTTTGCCCACTTAAAACCACTCTGACTCTCTCGCTCACTTGCTCTCTCTTCCTCTTCATTGTTTTCATCTTTCTTTCTCTCGCCTTCCTTTAACATCACCCTGTGCATTGCCTTCCCTTACTCTCACTCGCTAGCTCATTTTCTTCTCTCTCTCTCTCTCTCTCTCTCTCTCTCTCTCTCTCCCTTGCTTGCCCCGCAGCTGTCAGTTTCAGGAACAAAAGACCAGCCAATCAGAGTGAAGCAATTATGAAGCTGATGGAAGGGTAATTACCCACAATTCCCTGTAATCCTCCTCCACTGCTTTCACCAAAAATGACACGTACATTACGCCTGTGCAGCACACACTTGCACTGACGGGATCACACGCACGCACACATGCACGCAGACACAAATATTAAGGTGACAGAATGACTTAAATCAGTGGTCTGGGCTTATTAAGATGATGATGCAACAGGGCTATTAAGTCATTAAAAGTTATTCTTGGTTCATTCCGGTTTGACAAGATAATAGGGACAATTGCCACCAGATTCATTAAATGTTGTTTTGTGTTTGTGTGTTCCAAAAATTATTTCAGATCGTAGACAAAACCACACACACACACACACACACACACACACACACACTTGTCTGAATGCGTGTATATTTGATTGAGGCCAGCTGAACAATAAACACTGTTTAAATGAACTCTCCACATATCATAGTGTCAACCGATTTTAACATAAAGTCTATCATTAAAACCTACTGCTTATTAATAGTTCTAGTTCTATTATATTATAGTTATTAAACATCCCTTTGTTGTGTTCACAACCACTAAGTGTGTGGTGTGGGGGGTTATATTGCTTTCAGAAAATAAAATAACATCCACACGTTTTTAAAATAATTTCCAACAAAATAAATGTTTGTTATTGTATAAAACATAAAATAAAACTTTAACAATAAGAGTTCTCTGATCAACAGTCATTGCTGTGGTTGTCAAGGGGACGTATTTGATTTCATAGGTATAGGTAGGGCACTACTGCAATTGTCAGTTTTACATTTGTAAGAAATGTTTCCTGACTTTTTGTTGCTTATTAACAAAACGACGGACACCGAACAGATAGTAAGAATTCAATTCTGTTATGTCCTCTTTTCTTATCCATAACAGGATCTCATCCACTCTTAATGCGTGGCTCTTCAGGCAAAGTATGGTACGCACACATACACACACGCACACGCACACATGATTTCCTATCCTCGTGGGACATGACCAGGTCAAGACCACAGACAGGAAGCCTCAACAGTGATGTTTCCCGCCTGTTACATCCTCTGACATAAAACGAATAGATACAGCCATCTATTGAAACCCCTGAGGTAGGCTGGAGCTCTTTGTGTTGGACAAGCCTGTTTTCGTTGGTACTCGCTGGGGTACGGATCACAGAAAGCTTTTGCAGGCTGTAAACGCGGGGCGCACTGGTCCGCCAGATTTTTGCCCGCGCAATTAGCAAATGCGTGTTAGTCTGGAAGCTTTCTGTTTATTTTTGCGATTTTCAACGGGCGCTAACAAGGAGCGCTAACAACTGGCACTGCCAATGGCGGGCGCAGACCAAAATGCCTCTGGGCTTTTTTGTGAAATTGCCCCTTGTGACTGACCCGACCCGACCTGGACCAGGTCTACTGGAAACCTTTCTGAAAGTGAAGGGGGGGCCAGACACCGGAGCAAATAAAACATGAGCTTGCATATTCGTCTGGCTGCCAGGCTAGTGGAATTGTTGAAGCACTAGATGGAGGAGGAGCAGGGCGCGGGGCCTTCTTCCTGTGGCAGAGCGACTATGGAACATCTGCATCCAAACCAGAAGTGACAACGGGAGTGTTTTCTAGAGGGGAGACTGGAAAGTCCAGAGTCGCTCTGCCAAAAGGCTGGCGAGGCACGCCGCGTTCACTTTGACACCAATCACATGTGCTCGTCGTAATGTTGTTTTGTCGTGTGGTTAGCTTTAGCCTAGGCAAACGTCCACAGTATTTCACATTATTCCAACGCTTTTATCTTCTTTTATCTATCTAAATCTTTAAGTTGGGCCAAATGGTAATTTATACAGTACGACGATCAATTTATATTATTCATCTACAAATGTTATTTAACATTCCTCATATGATTTTTATTGTGATATAACATTGATGTCTATGGCAAAAGGGAGGTTACAGCTTCAGAATAGGGCGTCCCTAGTGGATGCGTACGGTAATGCAAGAGTACAATTCTCAACCAAAAATCCTTGGCTTCAGCGAGATCAGTGCTTTATGCTCCCCTGGCTCCATCTTGTCCACGGTCACACATAAACACTGATGTGTTCACACTCACACTCTGCGACTGTTACACCAGCTGGGACCTCTTCCCCTCTTAACCCTGGGTCCTCCTTACTGAGCAGATAAGAGCCAGGGATAATATTGACCTTCCACTGAACAAGCAACCAAACCTATTGCATCCAGGGTGGGTGTGTGTGTGTGTGTGTGTGTGTGTGTGTGGCTTCTGCCAGTCAGTGTGTTTGTTTTTAAAATAGATAAGTGTGTGTGTGTGTTGGATTCTGGAAGAACAGTCTGTGTCTCTGATATTGTGAATGAAGATCCAACCTTTTTAGTTTGTGTGTGTCTGTGTGTGTGTCCCTAGCAGCCGGCCGCATTGCCAAAGAGGATTATGCTGTTTTGAATTTGATATGGTATTCACAATTTAAGCCTCATCCGCGAAAAAATGTTTTCTGCAAACATTCAAACGTGGAGCATTAGGAATGCTGGTGCACTTTAATGTTCTCCATAGCAGCAGTTCCCACGCACCAGAAAGAAGACAAGAGAAACATAATGCTGGATGACAACTTGTCACATAGTTGAGTCTGAGCAATGTTTCTGATAGTTCCGGACCCTAGTGTTTGGGAACGCCATCTTTTCCCATCCCACACGCATTGGAAACCAGAACAAAACCAGGGCTGCTCAATAGTGGCCCGATCCTACGTTTAGTGTAGAGGCAGACGTTTGGACTTCAATGCTTGTTCACGTACCTGTTCTTAACGGAAACAAACAGAAACACGGCAATGCCCTTCCATTTTGTCTCTAGTAGTAGAACACTTCAGTTGAACTAGATTGATCTAGAAGTTGGATTGAGAGTAGATGGATAGCGCTTTATTCATCCCAGAGCCGAGATTTGGTCGTCCCATCGGCACACAATGAAATCAATTTTAAATTTTATTATAAGAGGGACAATTAGGACGAAAGAAACAATATAATCAAATAATTTCAAAACGTGTACGGTGTATTGTGTATACCGTTGGCTGCTATGTTAAATTATTGTTAAGTAGTGGAGTAGGGGCAGACGTACTTACTACACACACACGGACCACTCTCCTGGGCCCTGTGTCCTCTATCAGCTCAATACAAGGTCGGGGTTTTATTTCCTGAACTGAACGGAAGGGTTATCTGTTTTTTGTCCAATAACCTGCAGCTAAACATGAAGCACATTAGCCAGCAGCAGAGAGGAGCGGGGGCGTGCAGGGGGAGCCGGCCGTGCTCGCTCGCTCTCCTCCGTAATGTCTCTTGGTAATGTCCCGCACACACAGTGGAACGCTTGTCAAGGTTCATAAAATGGAGTTTCATCTCTTTGTACTTTTCAAGCACTGTACATTAACCCAATGTGTTTGTGTGTGTGTGTGTGTGTGTGTGTGTGTGTGTGTGGGGCGTACTGGAGGTTTTTATATGTTAAACGGCAGCGGGTGTCCTTGAGATGGAAGGGCGGGAGAGCCATAAAGCCTTTATGTGTCCATCACGCATGCAGCTGAAAACCCCGCTATTAGCTAAATTATGAATCATAAGCCCAGAGTTTATGGCTCTATGCTGGAAATTTACAGCACTGACATATATATATCAGTCAACATGGATAGTCAACATACCATTTATTAAAGCTGAAGAGGCACATATCCTGTGTGTGTGTGTGTGTGTGTGTGTGTGTGTGTCTCTTCAGCTTTAATAAATGGATAGTCAACATACCATTTATTAAAGCTGAAGAGGCACATATCCTCTGTGTGTGTGTGTGTGTGTGCGTGTGCGCACGCACGCACCTTTGCTTGACATTGTATTGAGATTCATCACAGCCTACCAAAAGAATTGCCTTAAGCTGGTTCTGTGCGTGTGTGTGTGCTTGCTCGCATGTGACGTTTTATGTTATGAGGGGTGCTGCATTATTAAAGATTATCAAAGATACAATTACTACTGCTGTTTCCACATTGTGTGTCGTGTGTTGAACAATGTGCAGTGTGAAAGAGGCTTGTGATCATGGTGGGTGTGTGCTTGTGCATGTGCGGCATGTGTGGTGAGTTATGAGGTGTGTGTAATGACTGTAATAATCCATCACTGTATCTCTGACACTATCCATTTATACACTTATATCCATGCTCACTCACTCACTCACATACTCAACTCACTCTCTCAAGCACACACATAGCACACACACACACACACACAAATCCCAATTCACACAAAAAACATAACTTTTCATGACCATATGTTACCGCAAGATGTTTAACATGAATCACTCACATACACCGTTGGTAATGTTGCATGGTTTGATTCATGTAGGACAAGTTTAATTGGTCTGGAAAGTCCCATTAGTTTGATTGTCATTGGCCCGTTGTAACTGACAAACAGACACTACAACATAAATGTAATAATAGAACTGCCACCATCATCTTTTGGTTCTAAGCTTTCGGATTCAATCCTTTATGGTCTGTGCATGGAGGAAGCAGGCTTTGCTTCAGACATCGAGGAGCACACACACACACACACACACACACACACACACAGAGAGGGGGGGGGGGTCTCTTCAGGTGCACTAAGGAGGAATAACGGAGGATGTCGCCATAATGGAGAACAGATTTTATCATCCACACCCTCTTAATCACAGACCATCTGCAGTGTGTGTGTGTGTGTGTCGCCGTGGGGCAGCCGCGGCGCTGTACGCTAGTGTTGGATGCTCTACGGTTCATTAAGGTAGTCACATCCATCATTATCACTTTGTCTTTTATTCAAGCTGCAGCCGTGTTGGTGAAGCCCCCGTCAGGAGTGACTAACGTGTGGTTCCTCCGGTCCCCCCGTTACAAGTCGATTACATTCTCGTTATACAAAGCCAACAGAAGTTTTCTTTATTCAGTTTCGGATCTGAGTTTGCTAGATCGATCGCACCCGTGTTATGTATATTGCGAGGTCCCGTTTTACATTTTTATTTAATTGAGATGTTATTAAGGTTGAAATGTGAATGACTTTGGGCGTGAGTCTCCCTCCCTCAATATACCAAATATGGATTATTTCCGCTTCAGAAAAGGACACTGTCCATACGAGGCCAATCAACAGCCTCCTCAAGGTCGGGGGTAGACCAGTGTGTGATCTCACCGACGCTGTGTCTATGCTTTTTGCAGTCCATGATTGTAGCCCACGTTCATTCGGGTATTCGTTGCCTAGGAGATGTCTCCTGTAGTTACCTGTAGCCACTTATTACTGGAAATATGTGGAAGCTTTGTTATTGGAGGAGGAACATGTGTTGTAATTGCATGGCCACAGTCATACCAAATGACTGCTGACTGCTTTTTTTCGCCATAAAATAATGTTGTGTTATATATTTTCATTGGCAAGATTTGTTCTTCATTATGATGTGAACGTGTTTATAATAAATATACAGTTGCAAGACTATATTATTTTGCAATGTATCTCGTATCACACAATATATAAATCCATATGTCAATATAGTATAGGACACACTATATCAAATAAGATATATAATATATCCCACAGTATACAATATAATATTATTACATTACAATATATTGTAAGATATGCGTATTATATTCTAATGAAAACAGTTATGCTAAGTAACCTATGGGGAATCACACTAAGTGCTTTATATTTAAATAAAGCCTTTCTGGGTAATTCTCATATCTGTCTTGATTCATCACCATGAATCATGGCATGATTATTTCTTTCAGGGCGTAATGGCCCTGGAGACTGTAGATTCGCCCCAACAGTTGGGCCGGTGATCTTCCTTAAAGGTCGTCGGCTCGAGGTCTGTGTATCATTATCCTCGTGTCACTTAGAGAGGGTTAGGCTTCATGACAGGGTAAAAGCAGGGAACATGGACATCCTCCCTTAATGAACCACCGTAACGCTCTCCCCTCACCTTCAATTATCTCCTCCTCCGTCCCTCCTTTTCCCCCGGACCTCCCTGGACCATTTATTTCTCCTCCTCCTCTCCCCCTCTCTCCCTCCTTTTCCCTGGACAATGTTTCCCCCTCCCCCCTCATTTCCCTGAACCTTTTATTCTCCTCCTCTCTCCTTCCTCTTCCCTGGTTCCTATCTCCTCCTCCTCTCTCCTTTCTCTTCCCTGGACCCTTTCTCCTCCTTGGACCCTCTCTCCTCCTCCTCCTCCTCCTCCTCCTCCTCTCCCCTTCCTCCTCCCTGACCTTCTCTCATCTCTTTGTTCTCTGCTCCAGAAGCCAATAATCTAATAAGACATACTGTGATGTGGAGGACATACAGATGCACGCACAATAAGTGTTCTTAAACGCTGCCCTAGAAGAAATCACTTATAGTGGTGTGTGTCTGGAGGCACCGTACACATTAAAGGGTGCTCTTCCATACCAGACTGGGACTGTTGACCACTGCCAAGGTTAATGGTAAGTGGTTGAACCCTTGGTGGGGCAGGCAGACTGGAACTCTTTTCTAACATAGCTGTGTGTGTGTGTGTGTGTGTGTCTGTCTGTGTGCCAAAAAGATAAATAACAACATTGTGAGTTACAGTAAATAACTATGATGGCAAACCAATTTGCTAGACAATATGTGCTAATGAGTGTGGATGCAAATAGACACACTGCTTTGTAAGTATTAAATATTAGACAAGACTAGAGCTTACGCTTATTCAACTATGGAAACACGAATAGGACCAACATACATGTCCAGAAACATGTTGATACATTTCATTGTATGTTACATGTGTTACAACGTCTCAATACACGTTCACCTGGTTTTCCACCGTTCCCCTTTTCTCTTGTTTTTCATTCATCAATTCCTTACCCTTCTCTCTTTCCTCTCCTCTCTCCTCTCTCTCCCCCCTCCCCCCTCTCTCCCTCCCTCTCTAATGATTCCAATCATCCTCAGGTCACACCTATTTCTCCCGGTAATCTCACTCAGTGTCTCAGTGTGCAAGTGTGCACTTACTTTGCCGTTTGTAAAGGGTGTACATGGGCTCGCAATCGTTTGTGCACACACTTCTCCGTCTGGGTGTGTTTGAGTGCGTGCATGGGCACATCGGCCCCACACCAGTGCCTGTGACATACATTGACCCCCTGCCAGGAGGCAGTGAATGAACAGAGAGAGAGAGAGAGAGAGAGAGAGAGAGAGAGAGATGTTAGGCTGAAATTAGAACATTTAGCTCCTGAAAGTGAAAAAGGAGGTAATATGAAGTACAGTAGGAAAGAGAGCCAGAGAGGACGTGAACAGAGGAAAAAAAACATGAGAGATGGAGGGGCGATAGGTTGCAATGAATAAACGGCAGGACAGCGTAGGGCTAGCTAATGGACCCGACGGCTAATAGAAACCAGCTCTACCTCTAGGCTGGTAACAAAACGGGCCCAGGTGGAATTACTGACTACCATCAGTAGAGAGGAACCTGCTGGGCTCAAACACATGAGCTGGGGGAGAGTTTAATAGACGGACAGCGCTGGTGGAGGTGGAGGAGCTGGTGGTAGGGGGGGTGGTGTCGGTGATTAAACTGAAAGCAAGAGAGTGATTGAGAAGAGGTGGTATATACAGGGTTAATTGTCGCCATGGTGATAAACCCATGGGGGGTGAGGGAGGGGGCCCACGGGTCTTTACGAGGTCCCGGCTCTCAATTAACCAATCACTATCCACCACCTGGGGCCCATTTAACGGCGTGGACCCCCCTACCCCCCTCCTTCCCTCGCAGCAGGGCGGGTTGGGGGTCTGTGGGCGTTTGACTAACTGTTATGGTTATGAAGTGTCTCTGTTCATGGTTTCATCTGGCTGATGAGTGAATTTAATGAGTGGTTCTGGACACGATGCTGTGTGTGGGCGTGTCAGAGCGCGGCTGTCTGATGGGCAAACCGGGGCCCCGGGTGGTCTGCCCGTCTCCAAGTTCATCACGTCTTTTGTCTATACATCGGTTATAGTTGCCGTAATGGTGCTGTGGTTTATTACAGAGGACTAAATGAAATATAAACAGACAAGTGTGGTCGTGCGACTTCACAACTAATTCACCGCATCCTCTGGAACTGTTTATATATGCTTGATGGATATTTATCATATTTATATATTTGGATATTTATATATTTTTATCAAGGTGAGGTAATTGCCTTGACAATGTGTAAAAAAAAAAAGAGAAAAGATTATTTTTGAACTTCACCTCTCAAAGCTGTGTGTAGAAATTCAGCATTTCGGAAATGTAGTGCCTAATCATTTAAAACGATCCCTGAGGTAAGAACGATCAACCATTCATGTGTGGATGAAGAGATCACCGGATCTCTCAAAGACCTGCTTCGCCAGAGAAACAAACGCGTTTCCCTCTGCTCCTGTAAGTTAAAAAAAAAAACCCTCCCGTCTCTCTCTCAAAAGTGTCTCAGTTAGCACTGAGGCTTACGGAAGGGATTTGATCACAAAGGGGGCAGACAGTAGTGGATATGACCCACGCTGGCATATCTGACACGGCACATTAGCTGAGGTGAGGCCGGGGTTAATCCTCGGAAGCTCACCGGCCGCTCGGTGCCAGGAGCTAATTGGCATTTCACCTGAGAGATCTACACCTGCTCCTCCCACGCCCCCTGTAGGGGGTGCGAGCTACACGTCATTCAAGATTCCAGATACAAGATGACCTTATTTGTCGCGAGGGGGAAAATCAGTCTTGGGGACACGAAGGCCGCCTCTTTAAAATACATGACGTTTATAGCGACAGTGACAGACATAAAGTAAAGGCACAGGCAAGTGCAGGCATGAGTGCGTTTCAAGTGCATGCCGCACACCCCCTCATGTGCATGAGTTGGGGAGAGTCCCTGGCGTCACGCTGATACGTGGAAGTTAAGATGTCTAGGGGAAACTCCACGGACGGGCGGCTAAATGCCTCGCCGAAATTGCCGTAGAGAAAAATATGCATATACACCAATAACATCAGTAAACATAGCTACACAGTACTCGTATAGTGCTGGGGGATTTCGCACGATAGGCCGATTTTGTGGGCGGCTTGTGAGTCACTTTGGATAAAAGTGGCTGCTAACTGAATGAGTGAAATGGTGATGTGTCGGAAGGCATCCCTCTCTTGGCAGTGTGTTCAGCTCTGTTGCTGTTGTAACACACAGGGGGTGGTTATCCGATTGGTGGAGTGGTGAGTAGAGGGGCTAGTCAGCTAGAAGGACCCATGTCTTCCAACCAGGGGAGTGGGCCTTAAGCCCCAGGGTTCACCTCCTCCATTATGGAGCTGTTGGGGGGACTCATGTCAGCCACAGAGTGTGTGTGTGGCTGTGTGTGTGTGTGTGTGTGTGTTTGGGAGATTTGTGTCTTTGAGAAAGTGATTGATAAATGCTGTGTTTCCGTTTGTGCCTCTATTAATGGGAGACACACACACACACACACACACACACACACACACACACACACACTTGTGCAGTGGAGAGATTTACATCCATTGACAATAAGTAATGTGCTGGGTGGCGGGTGTGTGTCGAAAACTCAAAAGCCTGTCCCCAGTGTGTGAGTGATGATAACAGCTTCTCTTAATTACCCAGTCCCTGCTCTCTCTCTCTCACACACACACACACACACGCACACACACACACACACACACACACTGGTATCCCTGTTATAATCCGTGGTTCTCCTTGATGAGGCAGAAGCTACAGCAGAGACTGAATGTGTGACTGAGTGGAAGTGAAGGTGTGTTAACGGTGATGACCCCGCCCCTGTGGGATCTTATCTGCCGCCTCTGCTAAACAGTAGTCAATGGGTCCGCGTAATACACTGAGCAAAGTTCTCTGTTTTGCCCTGCTTTTGTTGAGTAAATAACATCTGTTGGAAAAGGCAATTCATATATGTGTATCAAATTGAGGTGCATGCCAAAGAAACGTTTTTTTTTGTTTTTCTGCACGAATTACCATTGTGGTGCAGATTGAAGAAGTTGAACTTGGAAAGCGCTGTTCTCCGGTTTCTCAGTGTGTAAAAATAAACAAGAGTGCCCAAAGCGCGGGCGAACACTCATACTGTTGGAAATAATGAGCTGAAGGGTCAGGGAAGAGAGTGGAGAAACCTCCACGGAGCACATCATCAAGCGATGCCTAAAAGCACCGGAGCACACTCCAACAGATCATCCCTCGGCGTCTCGGGAGCCGCGGGAGCGGGGAGCGGTGTCGGAACGAGGGGGATCGCAACACACGCATGTTTTTGTTCTTTTTCGCCCGCGGAAGTCAATGAGAAGATGAGTGAGGAGTAGGAGTAAATGGCAGGTGGTTAGCCTTCGGCCTTCAGTGGGCTGCTTCGTGGCGCGGGATGCAGGGATGGATGGATGCTTGACCCTTCTCAGGCCTGAGGAGCCGGTGGGTCCCCTGACAACCAGCGTTGACGTTGGGCTCCACCACTGGTGACTTCAAGCCGTCCGACGGGTTTTGGATCTTGCTAAGTGGGCTGCGTTATGCACAGATCTCTCAACCACGGTTGTGTACATTTGGATTGGCGTTTTTTTTTTTGTTCACGCAAGCTGGGAATTTATCTGTATGATGATGTTTGCCCCGATTGCAACAACCTGACACACACACACACACACACACACACACACACACACACACACACACACCCCCCCGCCCTGTTCCTCCTCTCTCTAACCAGAGCATCTGCAATCACTAATGAGCAGATTAAAGGGGGCTCCATGTCTTCACACGGGGAGATGGAAGTAAACAGCCAATCAGGGACGTATCTAGGCCATCCAGCCCTCTAACCCTCCTAATTCAGCGCCACCAGGGGATAGCGGGCCCGCCCAGCCCTCCTCCACACACGACGACCCCGTTACACTGGGGCTGAACTTACACCACCTCATCGTGACGCCGACAGCGCCAGTTTGACTCTGTGTGTGTGTGTGTGTGTGTGTGTGTGTGTGTTGCGCCTGCGTGCACGCTTCATGGGGCTCAGTTATGGAAAGATGTGACTTTAATAGCCTTCAATTTCACAACATCATAAAATGTTATAGCCATCGACAATTGAAACGCAACAATTTAAAAAGATGAATAAAAAAACAAACCCGGAGAATCTCGGATGAGGCTATCAGACACGGGCAGCGGAGCGCCTTCCATTGATTATGATGCCAGCGTTTCCCGGCCAAATGCAAAAGTTGACGGCACATTAATTAGACGCGACGATCGATGGCTCCAGTGGAGCTGACCCTGTTAGTCTGCCTGGTTAGCAGGCAGCTCGGCCCCTCACACCGGGGCAGCTCTTAAAGAGACCCATCTGGCCTGCTGTGCTGCCAAGGCCTCTGCGCTGGGACAAGGGTCCCCCTCTGCTCCCTGATGAGCAGGCTCCTACTGTGGGGAGGAAGGCAAACTCAAGCCCCTGGGTTTTTACGGCCTTGGCTGGCTAGATGCACTGAACATGGAAGTGCTCAATGTTATGTTTCATAACAATGAGACCTTCTACATGTTATCTCGAAAACAACAATCTCTTGTAACCTGGGAGGCAGATGTTTGCTGTTCTCCTGCTGGGTTAATGGATTGGCTCGGGAAGTGTGTAGGGGATTATTTATCCATGGTTAAACAAGAGATAATCATCTCCCAGTCCGTCCGCCAGCACTGCAGCAGGGCTTGGAGGAAGTGGTGGTCGGGAGTGTCCAGATTAGAGGCGGAGATTGGTTTCCTTGTTCTCCGCCAGTCCTGCGGCCCCCCGATAAGCTGTCGGGGGTCCGGAGACCACCCTTTAACCATTAACCCCCTAATCCCCAGAGTGGCCCACCATTAGGGGCGTGTGGACTCTGTAATCCACTAGTGAACCCCCCCCCCCCCCCCCCACAGACCGGCCCCACGGGGTCAAGCAGCAGGTCGGCTGGAATGGAAAGTGTATTAACACTGTTTGGATGACACACCCGTTATGGTTCATCTGCATGCATCTCGGCTGCTCGATCTCTTTTAGAGATAGAGCAGTGTCAATTTCTGTAATGCTTTGTCATGCCCTCTTTCTCTCCTCGCTCTATTGCTCCAGAGCTCTCTTTCCCTCTCTGTGATGACATGTTAATCAGTGTCTTCTCAAGTGGAGTCACTTGGAGTCTGGAACTACTTATGAACTACTATGCGCCATAACAAAATTATCAAACGTAAAAAAAAAATAAAAACAAATACAACAGGTCAAATATTTCCATGACAAACTGCTACTGTGTTGAGGCATAATGCTTGTCGTTCTGCAGAATGTAACCTGTGACACACACGCACGCACGCACACACACACACACACACACACACACACCTACCTTGGTTTAGGACTGTCAGCAGACACACTGACCACTAATCCTTAACAAATCACCGTACACGCTTCTGTATGTATGTATGCGTGTGTGTGTGTGTCTGTGTCTGTGTCTGCGTGTGTGTCTTAATCATTCACATCTGACAGACTGCAAATCCCTCCTTCTAAAGCCCCTCAGACAGCCATTGTGCGAGGAGGGCGCGTGTGAATGGGCTGAGGCGGATGAAAGGGAAGAAAGGGATGGGGAAATAAAAGGGTGAATGAGAGAGGTGGAAATCAGGGGGAGAGCTGAAGTGTGAACGCTGAATACGCTTTAAATACAGCGGCGCACAGCCGCGGACGTTTCAAGATCAACCGCCGTTTTTAACACCCGCGTTCAAACCTCAAACACAGAAATGCATTACGCCAATCTGAGCCTCAGATACAATGCCTTCTTATGCCCACGATTATAATATGAATTCAAAAATGTATATTAATCTAAATCCAGGTAATGGTAAATTCATACTCTTTGGTCTGGTTTCCTCAGTGTGCACAGGTCAGGGCTTTTTAAATTTATATTAATGAGATCGTTGAGATTTTCCTTTTACTTTGACGTCCAAAATGAACTGGTGCTGATGATTCGACATCCTCCAAGTGACAGTATTGCTATCTCTTCAACAGATACTCGTAGTAATACTATGTTTGGCATCGATTGCTACTGCATCCTCTAGTATAAATATGTTGTCTCTTTCCCTCTCTGAAAGGGGAAGCAGAGGAAAATATATTTAAATTGTGATGATCACACTGTGTGTTTGTATTTGTGCCATGGAGGAAGCAATGCTTGTAAAACGTGTGTGTGTGTGTGTGTGTGTGTGTGTGTGTGTGTGTGTGTGTGTGTGTGTGTGTGTGTGTGTGCGTGTGCGTGTGTGAGTTTGACATTTGGTTTGTGTGTGTGCGTGCGGCTTCTGTGTATGTTTGCCGAGTTATATATGAATGTGTTTATGAGTGTGCGTGTGGTTTGTGTGTTTGTGGCCAGTGTGTGCATGTGGCTTTGATGAATGGTTAGTTTTTCCTTCCTGGTTTATGAGTGTACATAAATAAGAGCGGCAGCCTTTACTCCCACCAGCGCCACCAGCAGCGCCCCACTAGGCAGTGGGGGCTGCCCACGGCCCCCACTTCCCCTGCGTGGGCTCGCCTGGTGCTCCCACACAGGGCTCACTGGACAAACCAGCTTTGGGTGTGTCCGTCTCTCTCTCTCTCTCTCTCTCTCTCTCTCTTTCTCTTTTCAAACGTCGCTATTTGTTATCACGAACCCTCTCTCTCTTTCTATCCATTCCACTTCCATGTATTCTGTATCTCTCTCTCTCTATCTGTTCCCCTCTCTTCCTCTACCTTTCTCTTCCTCCCTTCTCCCCCCACCCCCTCCCTCTCCTTTTCTCTTTCTCGCTTTCGCTCTCTCTCTCGCCCTCTCGCTCTCTCGCTTGCTCTCTCGCTCTCTCTCTCGCTCGCTCTCTCGCTCTCTCTCTCGCTCGCTCGCTTGTTCTCTCTCGCTCTCGCTCTCTCTGTCTCTCTCTCTTGCTCGCTCTCTCTCTCTCTTGCTTGCTCTCTCTCTCTCGCCCTCTCTCTCTCACGCTCGCTCTCTCTCTCTCTCTCTCTTGCTCGCTCTCTCTCTCGCCCTCACTCTCTCACTCTCGCTCTCTCTCTCTCTCTCTCGCTCTCTCTCTCTCTCTCATATATATTTAATTCATTCCAATTCAAATTATCTTAATTGGGATGACAAGATTAGTCATCTTGTATTGCCAAATCCAACATAAAAAGATGACGCTTTTGATACAAGTATTAGTAAGAAAACTGATTCAATATTGCAATAAAAAAAATGGAGAAAAGGCGGATCCCGAGGGACTAAATGACTTGCTTAATATTTTTCCGCCTGTTTTCTCTTAAACTGTAACGTTGACATATTTACCTGCTACTGACCGTAATCTCCAAGAAGATCTCCTTATGTGTGTATGTGCTAAAGTGTCCCAGGAAGTGTAGCTCTACTCCATCCGGTTCTGTGGGCAGAGTGGACCCGAACCGTCCTCTCCGGGCTGGGACTTTTTTGGAGTTTTTGTGGAAGATGTCCCGATAGTTAATGTAGTTTTTTTCTTTTCTCTCTTTAAAAAAAATGTCCCCCTCTCTCATTCTCTCTCTCTCTCTCTCTCTCGTGTTTTTATTCCTCTCTCTTGTATTTCTCTCTTTTTATTTATCTCTCACATAAATCTCTCCTTCCCACTTACTTTTTTATCTCCATCTCGATATCCCTTCTCTTTTTTTTCCTCCCTCTTTTATGTCTCTATCTTTATCACCCCTTTTCTTTTTCTAACTCCTCGTGTAATTATGTCTTTCTCTCTTCTCTTTGTCTCAGACTTGCTCTCTTTTTGTCTACTGTTATGTCCCTTAACAGTTTCTTACTCTGCATTCTCTCTCCCTCTGTCTTGATTTATTTTTTCTCAAATATAATTTTCTCTAGCTCTCTCTTTCTCTATTTCTCTCTATTATTTCCATCCACAAGTTGTTCCTTTTTGACTTAGAGCCATGTGAAGCCACTTGCCATGGTTTGTGATATGGGAAATCACCTGGTCCACTTTCAGCCAATCGGAATGTGTAATTGCCCTAACCAGGGTCTGACCAGTGTGATGAATGTTGAAAAATGCTACAAAAGTTAATAATTAGTGTGCTAATTGAAAGAGTTCCTTCTGCTGTGTGATGCGAGTGAAGCCACAGGAGCATCAGATGGACAGCACGTGTCCATCTGTGATGTTGTGTTTCCATGGCGACGGTCCATATGGCCTGTTTGTGTCCGTAGCCGTCCTCAGGGAGTGCGTGGTGGTTAACGCACGCACGCACACACACACACACACGCACACGCACACACACACACACTGATCACGCGTAAGTCTTAACGCATTTATGGAACAGATGACGAAATGCCACATGCATTTTTACACGTGCACACTTTTTCGGAAAAAAAAAAAACCAACACGCACATGGAGCGACGTGTGTGTGCTCCATCTGTATGAGTGTGGAAGCAGAAGGGCCGGTTCTGTTCTGGCTCAACGGCAGACTAGTAGAGTCTGTCTGAAGTTCAGAAAGTCACCGGAGATGCTCTAGTTCTCCTATCCCTCTTTATACTGTTGCTTTTAAAATGCTGCCTGGTCAGCTATCTTTCTCTCTGCATCTCTCTCTCTCTGTCTCTTTGTCTGTCTGTTTATGTGTCACACTCTTTTTTTCTCTCTCTCTCTTTCTCTATTTTTCTCTCTTTCTCTCTCTCTCTTTCTCTTTCTCTCTCTGAGACATCTCCACCTCCCTGACCTTGTCTTTGAGGCTCCTATATCCTCTCCCTCTTTCTCTTGTTCCCCCTGTTCTCCTTCTCTTTTTATCTCTCTGTCGTCATCCTCCCCTTTCTCTTTAATGTGATTCCCTCTCTCTTCCGCTCGCTCTGCTTTAACGGATCTCGTTCTTTTATTCATCTCCTCCTCTGGTCCCCATTCCCGCTCTGCCTCTCCTGCTCTCTGGCTTCACGTCTGTGTCTCTCACTTTATCATAATCCAATGTATCGGGGAAGTGACTGGAGGTCAATGGAGGGCGTACACACACACACACACACACACACACACACACACACACACACACACACACACACACACACACACACACACGCACACACGCGCACACTAGACCCTTTAAATTGCTGAGCAGGTGATTTCTGTTCATCCGTATGCTCAGTGCAGAGACAAAGCCATCCGCGTTATTGATTACCATGGCGACCGATCGATGACATCAACAGATAGGTCACGGTCAAGAGAGGGAGGCAGAGGAAAGTATATATTTTGTCTGCATGTGTTTGTGTGTAGACGTGTGTGTGTGTGTGTGTGTGTGTGTGTGTGTGTGTGTGTGTGCTGGCGGTGCCGTGGCGCCCGTGATGAATGTGTTTAAGGGCTCCTCATAGCAAGACAGGCGCTGGAGCGGGACATTATCTGCACTTGATGTCTTCCTCGCTCTTTCTCTCTCCTGCCTCTATTTGGGCTCTCTCTCTTTCTTCGTTCTTTAGTTCGTTTGTTTCCGTTCTTTCTGTCGATCGGGAACACTTAACGATAAGAGTACATTCATTAACCATTAGTTAGAATGAACTCAGGTCTTTACTAATGGTGTTCAGGTTAACAATGGTAATGGTGTTTATGTTAACTAAGGTATTAATGTATATATTATTTAATAGGGTTTGGGTTAACCCTAAATAACTAACCCTAACCCCTAGGCTAATGCTATATAATAATGCTTTATGAATGCATTACCTAATATAAATTCATGTTTAATCAATGTATCCTTATTGAAAAGTGTTACCCCCTTCGTCCTTTCGATCTGTCTTTCATTCTTTCTTTCGTTATTTTGTTCTTTCATTCTTTTTTTCCCTCGGATTCCTTCTCAGCCTTCGTTCCTCGTTGTCTCTCTCGTCCGTTCTCCGCTCTCTTCCTCTTGGTCTGTGTCTCTCTCGTCCCTTCTCCTCTTATCTTCCTCTTGGTCTATGTCTCTCTCTGTCTCATACCATCTGTCCATCATCCCTCCATCTCCTGGTTCCTCCATCAGCCCGAGACAGGGAAGTCACCGTGAATGCACCAGAGATGGTGGAGAAGCTGCTGCTGCCGGTTGGAAGAGGTTCTGAGGTGGGGGTGGGGGGGGGTGTGATGTTTGGGGGGCAGGGGGGTGTGCGGTGTTGTGGGGGGTTTGTGGTGTGGAAGTGGTGTCTGAGAGAGTATCAGATTCATGTGTTAATCGATGGCCTCTTGGTTCCTGGCTGAGTGTGTCCGGTGGGGCAAAGTGGCGGAGCGGCCTGATTTACGCCGGTTTGTAGAGAACGTCAAGGAGCCTTGAGAATGGAGCAGGGAGGGAGGGAGGGAGGGAGGGAGGAAGGGAGGAGGGAGGGAGGAAGCGATGGATGGAGGGAACGATGGATGGAGGGAATGATGGATGAGGCGGAGGGGGTCGGAGGTGAGGTGTGGATGAAGGCAGACTTCAAAAATGGAAGAGAAGAGAGGGAAACGTGACAGAAGGGTAATAAAATAGAAACCATGGATAGGAGGGGCAGGAAGACAGAGATACAGAGGGAGAGAGAGGGGAAGAGCGAGTGAGGGAGGGACCAGGTTTTCAGACCAGCTTACTGTGAGACAGATCTCCAGGCTGCTAATAGTGACCTGATTATATATTACGATATTATAACCAGTGTGTTTATCCCTAGGATGTAATAACGGCAGCATAGGCCCAGACAGACTGCAGTTCCTCTGGTTTGAAACTAGGTGGTGCTGTTAAGCTGTGTGTGTGCGTCTCCAGGCTGGTGGGGGGGTGTCTGCGCACTGTTTGTGTGTTTATCTTTGCTTGTGGCCCTCATCCTTTCATGACACGCTACTCTTTTCCTTCAGTGGGATTACAAAGTTAAGAGAAATGCCCACCGTTACCGTACCCACTCTATCCAACGTTCTCTTTCTTGCTCTCCTTTCTTTCTCTCCTCCTGTGTCACTCGCTCTCCGGTCGAGCCGGCTGTGTACGAGTGGCGGAGTGAGGCGGAGAGAGGGAGATACAGTTGATGAAATGAAAGAAAGTGGAAATTAAAGTACTGATGTGTGCGGGGAAGGAGGAACGGGGCAGAATGAACGGACGACGGGCAAGAAAGGGTATATGTCGATAGCTGCCTTTGAGCACAAGGCCCATTCATAACACTTCACGTGGGCGTGGTAAACATATTAAAATAAACCATTCAAGAGAGACTTGTGAAAGTCTCAAGTCTCACAAGTAAAAGTACACTAGGATCAAAGAATAGACATACCTGAAGAGAAGACAACAGAATACACTACAATTCTATAACAATGAATACTATTTAGTCATTTTGCAATTTTTGTCCCTTTTATTCAAACCGACTTAATCAGATTAGATCAGATTAGATTAGATCAGATTGATGTCATTAAGGAGCAGGGAGGGGTAAGGGCATCGTGTTGAAAGATGCCTAGAGAGTAGGCTGCAGACAATAGGGGGATCAAACCCAGTGCCTTTCTGCTGGCAGCCAAACACCCTGACCACTAAACCTTCCGGCCCCC
>NC_140284.1:3320533-3370670 GCF_964030765.1 Micromesistius poutassou
AACGCAGGACGCGAAACGCGAGACTCAATAGACAATAGACAGGGATTCCACGATATAACGCCAGTGCTAGTGCTAACCCCACTACTCACACACACACTGAGCGGGGGAGCCACGAATGGAGCTAGCTGTTGAAGGGTAGCAGAGCACACACACTGTCGCAGATATGCTGGGCTCCTTGGACATCCTGTATAGCGTGCTCATCCGCAAGGTAATCCAGGGCCAGAGAACCAATTTGATGTACGAGGAGCTTCTCCTTCCCCGGGCGGAACTAGGGGCCAAGTATCTAGGGGCCTGTAACACCAGGCCTTCTGTCTGTCAAGAAAGCTCAGAATGTGTTCTTTATTATATTTTAATGAGTTTTTTAAGAATGATGTCCTTTTTTTGTTTTGCAAAACGGGTGTCGTCAAACTGAGATCACTGCGGTGCGCTTCTATCTGCCTCTCGGGTGTCATTGTTCGGTGCTGGGAATAGCTGGCGCTGGGCTGGGTCGGGGGTTCTGCGGACATCGTAGGCTTGGCCCTCGCGTCAGCATATGATGGAAGCAGCGGCCGGGAGCTTGATTTTTTTTTTTGTCCTGCGATACATTCACCGCGAAGATTGGGTGGAGCCGTTGAAGATACATTTTGGTTGAGGAAAGGTGTTGTTGAGGTTGGGGAGGTACTTCATGCAATTCATTGAGTAAGCACACAGTGCGGGAAAAAAACAAAGACAGGCCGGTATTACAAATATATCCTTTCTAATTCAGAAACATCTTTCTCTTAACCTCTAAATGGCTCTGGCATTTTATTCTTGGTTGATTTGCAGTTAATTAAATTTACTTGAATTAGTTATTTGCCTGCAGATTAGCCTTTTTACAATGCTGATCGAACCCAGAACCTTTGGACTTGCAGTAAGCCAGTTTAGTTACTTTTCTGTCTCATGATCCAGAAACCTTTGCGGCTTTACCCTCTAACCCTCTCTTGCATTTTATGCCTCTTCATTAATTTGTGGTTGATTTACCGTAGATATTAAACATGAGTAAGTATTTTGAAGTGTAACACATCATTCTCCCACCTTCCAGCTAATGGCAGTGTATGAGGAGAAGGAGGCCCAGCAGAGGGGCGTGGCCAGCACTAGTCCCGCCCCCAGCCCAGACCTCTACCAATCAGAGCTCTCTGTGTTCCAGCCTATCCGAGGGGGGGAGATAGAGGTGAACTCTACAGCCCTCAAGTCCAGTGAGTACTCTTCTGGTTTAGATATATTGGCAAATTTAGTCTGCTAATTATTGTAAGCTCATGCATTCTTAACATGTACAGCCCCGGTAGGAGTTGATAATGTCATCCTCTACCAGTTGCCTTGCTCTACCATTTGTGCTAGACAGGGAATAAAACCCCTACCCCCGGCGATGTTAATGCCACGTTCCAACGGATGTGCTAGAAAATACTACCACTCCTCAGTCTTTTAGCTGACTTTTACCCAAAGTGTCTTACTGTGAATCCTTAATTTCAGCACGCTAAAATACAATACATTTCAGCACAAATCATTTGAAATGCTGGACACAAAGCGAGGCCCCCTCTTAACCCCATCGCCAGGAGTGGGCTCTGAGCTCAGCTGCGGAGTGGAGTGGTGTGATCTCAGGCTAGATATAATCACAGTCCAGACATGGTGGAGCTGGGTTATCTCTCCAGAGATGGAGCCCTGTCCTTGACCCTGGTGCAGCTCTGGTGTACGTCACTACACCGCACCAACCAAGGGCCATTCATCGCCCTCTCTCTCCCCGTAGCCTGTATTGACTCCCACACAACACAGTTCAGCCATCATTCGGCGGCCAACGCCGCCATCGTCGTTAATGGCTAACGACGTAACCTTTCGGGCTGCCCGATTGATTAGCCCTGTATGATGGGGAGTCGGTGTTCATTACAACGCTATGAAAGAAATGCAGAGGTGTGTCTGTTAATACCACGTTTAACTCTGATACACCAACAGATGACATCAGTAGCCCTGTTGGATTTATGGTGGCCAGCCGTTCCATATGTCTGGGACACGGCGCGGTCGAATCGAGGGACCTTGTCGGTACACAGAACAGATTACCGCTGACGACAGCATCCACTCAGACCCCGTCTCTCTCTGTCTCTCTGTCTGGCGTCCGCTCCAGACTGCCTCCCCTTTTCGCCGTACACACGGGGAGCAGGTCTGTTCAGCGTTGCATTAACCTAAACATGGGAGCCACCTTAAACATATGTACCGCCTGTTAGAGATGAGCGACGGCGGCAGGTCATGGCCGGGTCGACGTTCTGGGCTCTGATGGTCTCCATCCGAGCCAGGCCCCCCCGGGTGACACCATGTTGGCCCAGGGTCTGTTGTTGGTCCCTCGGCTGGAGAAGTGTATGAAACATGGCCCTGCGGAGATCAGATCACAGATCGGCAGATAAAGCTCCCGTATAGATGGGTGGTGGAGAAGGGAGAAAGGAGAGTATTGTAGAGTTTTGACAGCTGGTAGAGATGCATGTGCATCGTCATACACGGTATCCATCTTCGAGGATGTTTGACCCGTCTTTTTTGTGTTGCGGTCGAGCAGTTATCGCGAGCGAGGCTATCTCAGGGCCGGTGCGTGCGATCGGAGCCCGTGGAGGAGTCATTACAGTAGAGTACCACGACGAGGAACATTGAATGAAATGAGTCAGTGTGCATGATGGAGTAGGTGACAGAGGATGAATAAGAGGAACCGCGATGGGGACTGAGTAGGAGCAGGAGACGGAGGAGAGACAGAAGGACACAGGAAGAGAACGAGGGGAAGTGTATGTGTTATGTCAAACTGATGGGAGATCTCTCAGTTCAGAGTCTGGTTACTGTTAGGAGCAAGGTGTGTCTCTCTCTATATTTATTCCTCGTCTGTATCAGAGAGATGTTTTTAACCCCCTGTTCAGTGGAGTTAGGTTATTTTCTGGTAAACAGTCTAAATGTAAACAACAATGTCAAGAAAGATGACCGTATCGGTCAAATACGGACGAGAATAAAACAGGTAAACAGAAATATATAAAACTACCAGTAATGGTTCTACTTGACATGCTATCAGGGACACACATGGTTGTCCTTAACACACTCCATTTTGATCATAGAATGGCTGCCTGAATATATAAAGGTGAAGGCCACTCCTAAAATATTAGTTATTGGATTCTACCTACCCCATTCATTGTAACTACAGGACATTTTTTATATCCTCTTTGTTCCCCTCATCTTTGTCTCTCCTGTTCCTCACACCCCCTCCTTTCGTTCCCTTCCTCTCCTCCACTCCATCTCCTGTCCTCTGTCCATTCCATCCCTCCTTCTCTTACACTCCACCCCTCTATCCAATCCCATCCCATCTCTCATCCTCTCCTCCCTCCATCTCCCCTCTTCTTCTCCTACTCCGTCCCTCCCTCCCTCCCTCCCTCCCTCCTCTCCGAGGAGTGATTGATTAGGGAGGGATGTAGTGATGTAACTATTTCCACCCTCTCTCCTGTCTTAAGAGCACCAGGGGTCCGTTTTGAGCCAATCAATACCTGACCCTACAAATATCATCTGACGTGTGTATCCTCAACGCTGCTCTCCCCTCCTCCGTCTGTCGCCCGGTCAATGGAGAACCCCCATTGATGCTTAGCACTAAAGGCTGGCCCCATATTGTTACTGATGTATGTGCAGATCAATAGGTCCTTATTGACGGGGATGCTCAAATTAAAGCAAGGCTAGGTCAGGCGACCGGGGCTGCACCACTTCTACTACTATTCCATTATTCCTAGTGTTTCTGACTGACATTACCATTACTGGTAGTACTATAGTAGTACTAGTACTACTACTTCTACCGCTGCTGCGATTCGTAAGAGTACTGCCGAGTCTACTTCTACTGTCTATACAATATGGGTTATATATAACCCATATTGTTGACTGTACTAGAATTGTTTCATGTCAAATGTTATGCCTTTTTCTAAAACAAACACACACACACACACACACCCACACACCCCATGTGTGTAGCTACTGCTACTTTGAGTGATAGTATATACAATATGGGTTTTACGTATGTAAATCTATTCACAGTATTTTATGTTTTTATTTCTACCGTTTTATACACAAAGCGATACCCAAAGTACGAAGCGAATGTACTAGAATTGTTTCCTCCCCACATGTTATGCCTTTTTCTAAAACACACACATTGGGACACACACACACATAAACACACACACACACACTTGCTATGTGTGTGTGAGCAGCCATTTGCGTGGAGTGCTCCATCTATCAGCTCTGTGAAATGATGATTTTATGCAGTACGCTGATGAGATGTGAAGAGTGATATGATCGGATGCTACACACACACACACACATATAGAGACACACAAGCATACACAGATAAAGACACACATAGGCACACACGTATTGAGACACACAAGCACAAAAATATAGAGCTGCACACACATAGACATACACATGCACACACATATGGACACACACATACACACACATTTAGAGACACACACATGCAGACACATTAAGAGACACACATACAGACACACATATAACACACATATAGAGACACACATGTAAACAAATAGAGCAACACACATGCACACACATATAGAGACATCTACTTGCACACACACTTTCACATACACTTGCACACACGATAACACACACCAATGCCCACAGGTGCATGCAGTCGGATGCACAGACACACACAAACTCACAAACACATACTCTTGCACTTTCTCAGCAACACTGCCTCAAATCAAGTTTTTATGAGCCATTTTCGACAGACACACATTCAGTTTACACACACACACACACACACACACACACACACACACACACACACACACACACACGTTTGTGTTTCTACTGGTACATCTGCTACATGTGGAGGCTGGCTCATTTCCCAAACATAACAAACATGTTTTTTTCACTTATTAAAGCAAGTTTCTATTGTTTTTCACTTTTGTGTTTTTGGGCACCAAAACATGATGAAAAGCTATTAGTTATAGTAATTAAATTACTTCCTCATCTTATCTCCTTGCTTTAAGCACTTTCTTCCACACACTCATTATTCTCTAACACTAGCCATGATGTCCCTCCAGACCACTGTGTGTGTGTGTGTGTGTGTGTGTGTGTGTGTGTGTGTGTGTGTGTGTGTGTGTGTGTGTGTGTGTGTGTGTGTGTGTGTGTGTGTGTGTGTGTGTGTACAAGCATCTGCTAAATGATTAAATAGGGAGGTAGCAAATAGTAGCGATCTCCTTGGTATGGTTTGTCAAACTTGGACAGGTTCTGCCTGAATAGAGTGTTTGGTGGCCTCTTGTCAAACACATTTTGAAATTATATATTTTTTTTATTCATCTGTTTCCTTGAATATCTGTTATTTTCCACATAGAAGACAGATGGCCGGGAACGCTTTGAAGCGCCCGGTTCAGTTCACAAAACAACACATTATTCTCTGGCATTTGAAAAGTAGTCACAGTAAGTTGTACACTTGATTTCACTGATGCCCTGCCTGGTCCAAACAAAGCAATGACACTGACACCTTTTGACCCCCTTCTGGTGTTCATGGTTCATGGTAGCTCTGTGTGAACACAGACATCATGTGCTGTCTGGGCCTGTTGAGCGTATAGTAGGGAGATGAAGTGACTCTGGTCATGTGAGCTATAGAGCATATCAATGTAATCAACCGTGAATCAGCTTAAGGCCTTCAGAGGCGTGGTGTGGGATCTACGTGATGCTGTGTCTGTTCCGGTCTGCTGCAGCCAGGGACTGGAACCATCGGCAGAAAACACTGACACCGGACGATTTCACCCCAAGTCACTTTTCAAGGATTCTATTATATGGACCTTCTCACCGATACAAGGCTGTTTTCCCCGCAGAAAACATCTGACAGACGAGGGTTAGGGCATAATCCCCTGACCCTTTTCCATCAGATCATTTTCTGTTGTCTGATGACTCGCGTTTCCACCGAAATAACCCAGAACTTTTAGTCCTAGGAAACCTCATTTCAACAGACTTAAAGTTTATAGGATGGAAACGCGGCTATGAATGATCTTGTTGTCTTGCTGCGGCTGTTTTGTCTGCCTGTTTCGTCTCGCTGATTGTGTTTGCTACTCTTGTCCTTGCTGTTGAGTGGCATCATGCTGCTGTTTGCTAGCCACTTGCCCGATGCCTGTGTGCCGGGCTGAATGCTGTTTACACTATGTTGTGCCTATTGTGATTGTATGTAGGTTGTGGGTGTGTTAGAAACTGCTCTGTCCTGCGTTCTTATAACTTTGGACATTTCTTTTTAGCCCCGACCCCCTTCCGTCAAAATGCTTTGCTTTTTGCCGGGCCGCCATTGTAGAAAATGATTTTCTTAATGACTTCATGGTTAACAAATGGTAAGAAAAAGACAGAAAATAAGAACATGACATTTAAACCAGCTGTTGTTTCTTGGATATGTGCTCGTGGGCTTGCACACGCTGGTGCGCAAACACATTGCCCTTACACTCTGGAAGGCGACAGAACTCTTCTGCAGAAATTGTCGCTGATAAGTTCAGAGAGTCTCTGCTTGCTTAATGCTTATATGCATACGTTAAATGTAACGTCCTTCATGCACTATTTTAATCACCAATGCAGAAATATAAAAAAATGTATATGTTACTGCTTTGTTACCTCAGCAGTGTGCTGCAGCCACCACTGCTGCATCTACTACGACGTTAAGTCGTTTATTATTCGTCCCTGTGGTGAAAGTGGCTATGCAGTTTAATCAGAAGGCATTTCATCATAATATCCCAAAGCATCACAAATAGGCTTATTCGTACACTTAATGTACTTCAGGTAGGAAACGGAACAAGGCTTCCCCGGAGCAGCTGGTTATCCTGTATGACCACTTTATTACAACCAACACAAATTAAATGCTAAATTGGTGTGTGTGTGTGTGTGTGTGTGTGTGTGTGTGTGTGTGTGTGTGTGTGTGTGTGTGTGTGTGTGTGCGCACCCCAGGTACCCCCCTACTGGTTAGGAGCAGCAGTGATTCGATGCTCAGCCCCCCCATGGACACAGAGACCCCCCACCCTGAGGACTCCAACGCTACAGTAAGAGCAACGCACGCACGCACACACACACACACACACACACACACACACACACACACACACACACACACACACACACACTGGCACAAACAAGAAAAAAGACACACATTCATATGACTATATTGATGAAGTTGAGGTAATTCACATCGAAAGGAAACCCTGACACTGCACTTTTAAGACTTGCAATAAATTTCATTTATTTGTGTCGTCCCCATTCCAACCATATTTGCAGTCAGTAAACATCTGGCAGAACATGGACCTCTGTAGTCGTCGTGTTCCGGTGCACTGTGTGTGTGCACTGCGTTGTTTGAAGACCTACGGGCATACATGACTCATGTTATCACAGCACCCCGTGGACCAGATGCGTCCCTGCCGACACGTGGGTGAATGAGTGAAGTGGGCGGGAACATTCCGCAGGCATCAGATAAACACCGCTTTGATGTGTTCGACCAATCGGCATCCACCGTCGCACGTCGCAGCAGCTGGATCTGTCCTCTGTTACGCGGACACGCCCTGTCACATCACACTGACCTCACCAAGACGGATCACTCCCCTTGCCTCTCTGCCCCTCTTCCTCTGCTTCTCCCTTTCCCTGCGCGGGGTCAGAGGCCAAACATCTCATGCTCATCACTCTTCCTCACTCGGTGTTTACCCCCAGCGTTGCTTATCCACGCCAGCCCCGTCTTCTTACAACATCAAACCGCTTCCTCACGAAACCAAACTCTCAGTCTCTCAGTCGCCTTTTATCTTTCAACTTCCTTATTCCTTCCTTATGTGCCTGTATCGTCTGTCCTTTCATCTGTAACGTCTGTCTGTCTCTATAGCACCTTTCACTCAGGGATTCCACCAGAGGGCCGTAGGGAAGGTCCGTCATTACGTCGCCTTTGTGTTTTTACACTGAACCAAACAGCAGTGGCTTATTACTGGCCCAGGGGGTGTTTTTACACACAGCATGCTGGCTTTCCGGATGCAAAAAAGCTTTGATGGCCGTGACGGGTAACACAACCGCGGCGGCGTCTAGTGTTACCTATAACATACGCGTGGGGAGGCGACACGCTCTCTAAACAACAACAATAGCAAGCGAACTGAGTGCTGTGTGCTTTCTAGCCGTGCGCGTCCCCGCAAACGCAAGCAAAGTCGCCTTCTTTCATATTCATGCGTGCATTTGGGCATTTGTGCGAGCAACGTGCTTGTCTGCGATTAGCAAAATGTCAGAGGATAAATTGTAGTGAATTATAGGGAAGCAGTTTGCCGCAGAGAGCTGCCCGGACCTTAGACGCAATAGAAGGAGACCCTTCCTTCTTCTTCTGAGTCACTTTGCACAGACGCCGATTCAGCTCTGAGGCTGCCTCTGCTGCTGGCTTAATTAGCGGATCATAAATGACCCCCCCCCCCCCCATTCCTCCTCTGTGCGGTTTACACAGAATGCGAGGCAAAATAAAGGTATAACAGTCAGTGGCGGATTTAGCAAATTTGGGGCCCAAGGCGAAGATATGTATGGGGCCCACCTAATCCGATTTTTAAAAGAGAATGGAGAAAAGAAATGTAGCAACAGAATGGTGGATAGGCAGGTAAAGCTAATCTGCAAAAAAAAAATATTCCCCTTTAAACCCTGCATACACTTCTTTACTCCAAAATTAAGATGGAAAGCAGAGAACACACAGAGTGTAGCAGTACACAAACTAATCGTCACGATGGAACCCAACAGAGAATATATACTTAGCAAATATTGCCAAGAGGAATAATTGACTTTGTATGTGTGAGGTTGCAATTGGCATTGCATTTGAGATTGAACATTTCAAACAAACCTATATATATATATATATATATATATATATATAAAAAAAAAAGAAGATAAAGAGAGAGAGAGGGGATAGATTGTTCTCCACATCACACGCTTCTTTTTCTTTTGTTTGAGCAGCTTGGGTAACTTTATTTCCTAACCCTTTATTTTCTTTTCGCGTTTAGACTCGTCTTGCTTTGTCTGTTTGTCTACTTAAAATTTGTATATATTTTTTTTTTTTGAGATTGGTTGCGCCCGCCTACCTATGCCTCTATGTTAAGACCGCCACTGTCAACAGTCCAAGCCTTCAACGGGCAGTGTAAAAGGCGCTTGTATCTGTCTGTCTGTCTATGTGTCTCTCTCTCCCTCTCTTTGGACCCTCTGAGTCCGCTGTTCCCTACAGACAGACAGACAGACGCGTCTAGTTATATACTCTTTTGCTCCTTTTGGAGATGGTCAATATTTGCCTGGCGCTCCTTCTCGCTTGTGCTCACCTGATCTCACCTGGACTTACCTGGACTTACGTGGTCTTAACTGGGCTTCAGTGGAGGTGTCTGCAGAGCGGGAGGGAGAACACGGCGGATCTCGATCTGAGCGCTGAACTGCAGACGACCCCCGTCTGTCTGGCGGCGGTGCGTTCCCAGCCGGTCCTCCGCTCTCCTGCACTCCAGATCTGATGTGAGACGCGCTGCTGTCCCTTATTCACCATCTCAACCAGACGTTCCCTTTCACTTGTCCTTTTTCGAATCTCCCTTGAAAGACACAAAGTACTATTTTCTCTCTTTTCAGTCTTTATGCCGCTCCTTTCAGACATCGGCCCTTTTCTCCTCGTCCTATCTCCCTTTCTTCACGTGCTATTCAATGAATGATCTTGTTGCTTTCCACCTTTTAATCCTATTTACTTCCACAGGCAGGCACTCACACAGGGACACGGTACCCGTCTCCATCGCTACAGTGAGCGCTGTAGTCAGTGTTGTTGATGTTAATTGTCTTTTATCTTGGGAACTTGTTGCGGGTGGTTTCTAAAGACATCCCTATAGATGGACTACGAACATCACATGGTCACTGCTTGAGCCAGCCCTCGTCTGATTGGCCAGTTTAAATCCCACAAGGCCCTGATCCGTTAAAACCAACTCCCCCTTGGGTAATCTGTGTATTGGACAAACAACAGGTTAGGGACGTGGGAGAGGTCTTTCTGGACTAGCCGGGCATGGGGGAGATAGACAGTTGCTCCCCTGGGGGTTGCTTACCAGCTAGTGACCTCACGGAACAGTGTTTTGCAAAGGGAGAGAGGGAGTTGGAGAGCTGTTTTGTTTTACTAGAGCAAACACATGCTTATATTTCTGTTGGTTCCATGGAATGGTGCCATCGGTTGGCTGGTACGATAACACATGCAAATAAGGTGTCATTTCTATCGAGAACTATTTAAAATTTTGTAATTTGAAATAATTAGGATGCCTACAGGTTATGCTAAAGACAATGGGGATCGAAACCAGAACCTTTGGGCTGGGAGTCAAAAATCGAATGCACTTTCCTTCCCAAAATCCCCCTATTTTACAATCACATTAAAGGTGCTGTGGGTGAAGAGAAAGGGCAGAGTTTTAGAACTAAACAACCAAGAAAACCCCAAAAAATTGCACTCAAATAATTGCTTTCAAATCGTACCTACGACACCTTTAATAATGTATTTATCAAGGCAGATATCAATGAGGTCCATCCAGATCTTTGACGACCTTAGGGGCATCGAAGTTGGCCTTTCTTTGACCTGTCTTGCCATTTTGGGGGAGGAGTTTAGCAGCAGGAAATGATGTCATGTCCAGCCATCGGATCTGTATTACAGCAGGTGGTGGCGGAGTCCCCCGTTCATGTTGTCACGGGCGCATTATGTCACACAGGTGCTTTCCAGCTCCTCTGTTAAACCCCGTGTCTCATCGGGGGCCGTATCCGTGACACGCAGCGGCCGCCACACGTAGCACACGCCGTAACGTCACCCGAACCCGATCCGTTGACCAACGCCCCGACCGCTCCGAAACGTGAGCCGTATTCACCGTAGTCGAGGCGTTCCCCCCGACCGGAGCGCAGGAATGGACACCCCGCAGCTCGCCGCAGAGCAGGTGGAACGCCGGTTTAACACGCCGAGGATCATGTGAACACTGTGGGGCGCAGTGGGGAAAGCTGCCTTGTTTTATACCTTTTTTTTAAAAGCGAGAGCAGAGAAACCCGAAGAGCCTACGCTAAGCTAAGGGACATTAAAGAGAAATCCAATCTGCTGATGCTAATCCAGCTAGCCGAGATTCATGCATGCTCACACACACACACACACACGCGCGCTGACTGAAGGAGACTCACAGTGAGGTTTACGTGTGTCACAAAATGACACACATACACGCACCGGTGTGTGACACACACACACACACACACACACACACATGTGCGGTCCAGATGTGTGACTGATGGCCAGTGATATTTCATATTGACAGCCAGAGGACCGATGGTGATGTAGTGAAAACTGAGCTGAGATGTTGAGACACATGCACCACATTCCTCGGGTTTGTCTTACACACCGCGGACCAATAGATCAGCGCTGGAGCCTGACATCATTTCCTGCCGCTAAGCCCCTCCCCTAGACTGATTGAAAACTGGTTGACTCAGTTTCTGTGTTATTGGGAATGTTTCCTTGCTCCCCGATTAGGTTTTGTTTGTGGATCTCTGGGCCGTGTGTAATCTTCTAAACGCTGTCCGTCCAGGTCGTAGATAGTGCGTCAGGTTTACATGTTTTTGCATATAGTTATTCAGCGTCTTTCAGTTGAGTGGGTTCGTAGGTCGAGGATTTAATTAGTTTTTTTGTGCTGACATCATCATGTAATTAATGAAGAGGTGGTACGTGTTGGAGGAAGGACAAGTGGGCCAAATAAATAGAAAGGAGGAGGGGAAAGAAGAGGTCATTTCATGCAAAAAAAATTTGAAAAAAGGGAAAGTAATCAAGAGATGAGACGTCCTGGTAGGAAAGCTCTCTCTCTCTCTCTCTCTCTCGCTCGCGCTGTCTCTTGCTCTCTTTCGCACTCTCTCGCTCTCTCTCTGTCTCTGTCTCTCTCTCTATCTCTCTCTCTCTCTTTCGCTCTCTCTGTCTCTGTCTCTCCCTTTCCCTCTCTGTCTCTCTATCTCACTCTCTCTCGCTCTGTCTCTTGCTTTCTCTCTCTCTCTCCCTCTCTCACTCTCTCTCTCGCTCTCTCTCTCTCTCTCTCTCTCTCTCTCTCTCTCTCTACCTGAGGACTGCACCAGTGCGTCACTACTTTGTGACTCTCCATATATAAACAGTGTTTGAATCCATCAGTCTTCCTGCTGTCTCGCTCAGTCCATTTTTCTCTCTTTAGGAAATCTTGGTCCATCGAGTGTTCTGCTCCACTCACTCAAAGACACAGTTATTCTACACACAAAGACCACAATCACACACACACACACACACACACACACACACACACACACACACAGGGGGCAGGGGCCCGAGGTTCAGATGGAGGTAATGGCTCTGGTAATTGTTGAAATT
This sequence comes from Micromesistius poutassou, assembly GCF_964030765.1. NCBI lineage: Eukaryota > Metazoa > Chordata > Actinopteri > Gadiformes > Gadidae > Micromesistius > Micromesistius poutassou. The sequence goes on from NC_140284.1 coordinate 3,332,928, forward strand.
GTCACTTGGCCTTTTGGGGAGAGTGATGGCGCCAGGAGAAAGTACTGTTCAAGTACTCAGCCCTTGTCTTTCTCCTATCTCTATTTTAACGCTTTTCTCCAAAACTGTCTCTCAGCCCTCTGTCCCTCTTCCTCTCCCTCTCTATAATTTGAATTTGAAAAAGAAAAAAGGTTGACCGGGGAATGCTGATCTTCCATTTCTTTTCAGGCCTTTCTTTTTCTTCCCTTTGTCCAAGTTCTGTTCTGTTGTCGTATCGTCTCTCCTCTCCTCTCCCATTCTATCCTCTCCTCTCCTTCCCTCCTCTCTTCATAAGTAGTAGGAGGTTATTCTTGAGAGTGTACTGTACTGTTGTGGTTCTACTGGGACTAATCGAGCACCAAACCTCTTATAGATCACCTTACACCTGGGTAGATGTGTGTGTGTCTGTCTGTGTGCTGAATTTTTTCTAATTCTCTTTTATACATATTACACACATATCTTCACGTATTCTTATTCAAAAAAAATTTGAACTCCTTTTATATGGTATTACTGTCCTGTACTTCTACTGTGACACCCACATTTTGCGTGCAGGATTAATAAAGTTTTGTATTATATTTCTTAGTGATGTTACCTTTATGTCCGATATCTCTCACACACGCACACACGCACGCGCACACACACACACACACACACACACACACACCAAGGAACAAACAGTACAGTAACAAGTGTGCAGTGAATGTACAACAAATAGCTTTGTCCCTCATCCCTAATGACACGCCATTAATCGAGGTCCTTGGTCCTGCATCTCTCACACTCACTCACTCACTCACTCACACACACACACACACACACATTCAATTTAATAATCATGCACAATTCAAATATTCCTAAATACACACAGCCCACTTAATCACGCCTTCTATAGCAGCGTTTTCTGGGCACACTTAGTGTGATTGGTTACTCACTAATTAGTAATATCACTAATAGTTCTCTTTTGATCCGCTATGTGCAATAATTAAATTGGCCTGAAATGAATAGAGGCTTGCTACCCATTTATTACAAGCATCGTTATTCAAAGGTAAGCCCATTTATCAATGATTTCTAATGGAAAACACCAATTAGACATTTCTCCAGCTTTTGATGCGGAGTCCTTCGCGGTGCTGAGGCATCGATTCAGCTTTGCTTGGCTAGGGGGATGCTAGGCTAGAGACATGCTAGGCTCAGAGGTTTATGCTAGGCTAGGGGGGGGGGGTGCTTGGCTTGAGGGATGTGAGGCTATCATGAGGCTGGGCTAGAGGGAAGCTAGGATATAGGAATGCTAGGCTAGGAGGATGCGCGGCTAGAGTGATGCTAGGCTAGAGGGCTACCATGCTAGGGGTGATGTTAGACTAGAGGGCTGCTAGGCTAAATTGATGCTAGGCAATGGGGATGGGGATGCTGCTAGTGCTACAAGTAGATACTATAGTTGTATTAAGCTATGCATAGGTTATAGTATTTGTTGCTGGACAAAACCAACAGTTGCCAGAAACAATGCATTTAGTAACCGGCTCTGCTGCTCTCTCTCCCCTTCTCCCCTCCTCTTTTGGCATCGCTCTCCTCTCCCCTTCAATGCACTCCCCCTCTCCTCTCTATCATTGTCTTGTTGTTATTTCTGGGTCCCTAGAGCTGACAGGTGGTGCGGGTCATGTGTCGGTAGGGTGGGAGGTCAAAGGTTATGCTAGAAGTCCATTAGTGCCCACTGCTAGCCTTGACCCTCTGTGTGTGTGTGTGTGTGTGTGTGTGTGTGTGTGTGTGTGTGTGTGTGTGTGTGTGTGTGTGTGTGTGTGTGTGTGTGTGTGTGTGTGTGTGTGTGTGTGTGGTGTAAGAGTCCATTACAGACTGCTGGGATCCTTTATCCCCGTGATCTTTAGTTTATTCACACCTTTTTCTCTCTATACACACACACACACGCACACACATAATAATGATGATGATGATGTCATGTATGTTAGACACTCTATTTCTTGGTGATGATTGGATGATGTGTCACCAGGTTATAGGTGGGCAGGAAGTGTTGTGGGGAGCTGACCTCTTTGAGTCCGACAGGCAACCACATCGAGCACACACACACGCAAACACACACAAACACACTCTCTCTAAAAATAAACAAACAGACATCCATCGCTCTCTTTCTCTCTCAATGTCTCTGTCTCTCTCATATTGTACTTGTTAACACTGAAGTTGTTTCAATCCATTCATCAACTAATGAATCTGTCCTTCCAAATTCACCCCTTCAGCCATCCATCCATCCATAACTTCACCAGTGGGAAGACTCCATCAGGAACTTAATTACTTCATCTCTCTTTTTTAATCACACACACATTAAGCCATGCAAGTGCATACTATTTCTCTCTCTCCCTCTCTCTCACTCACTCACTCACTCACTCACTCACTCACTCACTCATTCAATTTGTGTTGATAACCATTTTGGTTAGGGTTAATTAAACATACTTCAAATATATCTCTCTCTCTCTGCATCCTGAGCACAAACACTGAGGATGTTTCATTCCATATTGTTAGATGTTAATGTTGTCTTTCCTTTGGTTAATGGTACCCGTGATTGATGTAACATCTTCGCCACATTATCTGTGTATTGTTTGTCAGTGGTTTAAATTGCACAACATATGACATGTCTTTGTTAATGTTACATGTATGTAATATTTCATGTATTTAATATAACATGTTCTTAATGCTATGTGTGTGCAACATGTGTGTCCTGCAGGGCTCCAGTTTGGTTGTAGAGAGCAGCGGAGCGTTGGAGCGATCTGCCAGCAAACACTCCTTCAACAGCAGGTACAGCATCTTTGTGTGTGTGTGTGTGTGTGTGTGTGTGTGTGTGTGTGTGTGTGTGTGTGTGTGTGTGTGTGTGTGTGTGTGTGTGTGTGTGTGTGTGTGTGTGTGTGTGTGTGAGACGTGTTTGCATGTGTGTGTGTGTGTTTTTGAGAACTTCACTAGGAGTGTCATGATGGATATAGGAATATAGGAAGATTGATTGAGGTAGAGGTTCATGGATGGTTGAGATGGATGGAGATTTGGAGAGTGAGAGAGAGAGAGAGAGAGAGAGAGAGAGGGAGGTATGAAACTATTATAAGGACAGATTGATGTCAAGCACATGAAGCCCCACCTCTGTACAACACACTGTGACCTGTCTCCCTAGCAACCAGCGGTAACTATGAGGCAGGTCACTCATGCACTCTATTACCATGCACACATATGCAATAACATACAGACACACACACACACACACACACACAAATTCCCTTGCACACACAGATACATGCACTTACATAAAAACACACACACACACACACACACGCTCACATTAACATACTATGGCGGCATATCACTGCCAGAAAATGACTGACCTGAATGAATGACCTGCTGGTGCGGTAGTTATCTTTTTGGGATTAAGTGGGTAGACTCAGCCATGGCCATCGCATCCCTGAATGTGATTGGGGCCATCATGTCCATAAACCTGATTGGTTAATCTAACCTTTCACATTTAACGTTGATTTGTCTGATTCCCCAGAAATAGCCGTGGAAACCTCCTCATGTGGGGAGCTTTACATTTTTTTTTATAATTGTTGTACTATTATATATAAATACAGATATACAAATAGACTTTGACGATCACTGTCTTATCATTAAACTAAATAACTACGTTACACTAGCTACAGCGAGGCAGTGTAGTCTTAATTCCTGAACTTCCTGGTCAGTTGATATACTATATACTCAAGTAACGCTAATCTTGAAGGCTGACTATGGTTCACCGCGCCTGATGATCCCGCTTTTATTTACGGCACGCAACGGCATGCAGTTGTTCACTTTAATGTTAGTTGTTGTTGCTTTAATGTTCTCCAATGCGTCTTCCGAGAGGCCAGCCCTTGAGCAGTCTCTTTGTTAAATGTGAGCTTGCTGGATGTTAACCGAGAAATCGTCCAAGCACTTCAAGAGGCGTTTGTACTACTCCGGTCACCAATTAACCAATCATATTCAGGGATACAACGGCCATGGCTGGCTCCGCCCACTGAGTGCCTAAAAGAAAAGCAGTGCGCGAGGAGAAGAAATATCTGGGAGGAAAACACTTTGCGAGCACGAGAGCAAAGACATAATTTGTGCGCACGGGGCGTCAGTTTCATGCTCCTTTACATTATGTGTGCGCTACAATGCGTAATGTCCTCCTCACAGGCTATATTATGTCTCTTTTGCACATGAGTGCTGTGAAAGTACTCACAATAATAACTTTTGTGCATGGATGTGTCAGTTGTGCGCGCACACCAAATCATTTTTGCTCGCGATTTTTGGCATTGATATGCGGCCAAAACATGGGGAAAAAAAAACATTTACATATACACTTAGATAAACATATACTTACACATGCATTAACATACACCCAAGTACACTGCATGTATAGATGCACATGCACTTTCCTACACACATTAACCCTAACCCTCACTCACACACATACTCTCACATCCTCTCTCTCACATACATGAACACACTTGACTATTCAATTGGATCTATATGTCCTAAAGGAAATATATAGGAGGGAAAAAAAACATTTTCATTATTCTATTCCACCTATCCTGCATGGAATATATTTACACACACACACACACACACACACACACACACACACACACACACACACACACACACACAGTGGTGAGTAATGTAAGGGTGATGTAATAGCTTTCTGTGGGTAAACGATCCTTGAAATTGCAGAAAGTCCAAAATGAGTATGTTAGCACAGCCATACACCATACATAGTGGACCACTAAGTCATAAGTTAAATTAGCATGTGTGTGTGGTGGGGCGTTCGTGTGTGTGATAATATTTTCTGAATGTTTTTTATTGCCTTCATCTTTTTTTGTGTGCATGTGTTAGGGTACGTGTGTACGTTTTTGTGTATTTCTGTTGGCGCATGTGTGTGCATTTGTCAAAGTGTATTTTGTGTGTATTTGTGTGTGTGTGTGAGTGTTCATATATCCTGTACACCTTTTATTGTCATCATCTTTTTGTGTGCATGTGTAACGGTGTGTGTGTGTGTGTGTGTGTGTGTGTGTGTGTGTGTGTGTGTGTGACTGGCAGAGCCTTTTAGCTATTCAGAGTGAGTGAAAGCCAAACCTCACCTATAAATCCAGTAGCTGATCATAATTTAACCACATTACGCTCGTTACCTTTGAATCAAAAAGGCCTTTTTTTCCAACGAGGAAAGACATTGGGCTGTATAATAATTGCATTATTGAAATTGCCTTGCCAGCATTTTGTGTGTGTGGGAGGAATGGGGTCCATCATATCACACCGGGCCCCTTCAGAAGCATACAGGTTAAAAGGTAAATGGTTTGTGGTGAATGACACCATCAAACACACCCCAGGTGATCCGCTGCTGCTGCTGCTGCTGTGCCACTACTAAAAATATACTGTTGACTTCCTTCTCGATTCATTCCTCAAAACACAGCTCAATGATGGCTCTTTCATCTATTTTTGTTAACTCCTCGTTCTCGTCACTTCACTTGTTTTTCTTTCTTTCTATCATCTTTTTACTTTCGCGCCTTCCCTTCACTTTCTCTTTCTCCATCTCTCTCTATTTCTCTCTTGTTTGATTTCTGACTGTCCATTTAACCAACCACAATCCAGAACAGCTGGTTGGTATATCACTTTGTGAACCCCCCCCCCAGCCCCAAGTGCTACAGCGCCAAGTGCTACGGCGCCAAGTGCTAGCCTAGCGACTTTAATTAACATTCAGTCTGAGTCTGAAGCACCCTTAGAGAATTAGGGTCAAACGGACCATGAAGTAATGTGAGCATCAGACTCCGGCTGCTGTCTGAGATCCTCGGCTCCCTCTAAGGAACACCTTGTTTTAAAGCATGTTACCAGCAGCCCAGTCAGCATAGTGCCGGATAATGGTTCCGTGGTTTATAGTCTGTGGCACCTGCAGGACTCGGATGGATGGATGGATGCATGGATGGATGGGTGGATGGATGGATGGATGGGTGGATGGATGGAGGGGTGGATGGATGAGAGAGGGATGGGTGGATGCATGGATGGAGGGAGGGGTGAAGGGAGGGAGGAGGTGAGGGATGGGTGGATGGATGGATGGATGGAGGGGTGGAGGGGTGGATGGATGAGAGAGAGAGAGAGAGAGAGGGAGGCGGTGAGGGAGGGATGGATAGATGAACAGATGGATGGATGGCTGGATGGAAGATGGACGGACCGATGGCGAGGGGGAGTTGGGGGTTGAGAGAAATAAATAGAGGGAGGGGGTGAGGGGTTGATGTGGAGTTGGAAGAGGAGAGTGCTTCTGGTAATATATACCTTTTATATTCCCTCCCACCTCTTGTCTTTCATAGTGAAGTGGCAGGTAGATAAAAAGAACACCTGCTCTTTCTCTCTTTCTCCTTCTCCCCTCAAACGTCCCCTTTTTAATACCCCAGTCTTTCTCCTCTCATGTCCACTTTGTTAATCGCAGACCCCCTCTCTCTTTCTCCTCATTCCACCTTCCATGTCTGTTCCCTCTCTATCCCCCTTATCTCATATCTGTATCAATTGCAGAGAAGACACCCTCAGACCTCAATCTCAAGTGTGTTTGTGTGCGCGCACTTGCGTGTTTCAATATGTGTATGTGGCGAGGGTTTTTGTGTGAGTGGCAGATGAAGATGACAGAGGCCAGGAGGCGAGGCAGAGAGGATGTTGGGGGAGGTGGGGGGGGGGGGGGGGGGGGGGGGGGGTGATGGTGGGTGGAGGGGGTGTGGCTTATTGTATGTCTATTCATTAGCCTTGTCTAATTAATTCAGCCCCTCCTCTTCAATCAAATCTAGCCTCCACTTACCCCCCCGACACACACACACACACACACACACACACACACACACACACACACACACACTCATTGCATTGTCTGGATCATGTCCAAGCTGCTGGGTGATGATGGGAGGATATGGAGGGAGGTGGGGGGAGCGAATCAGAAATAGAGAATAGAGCAACATTGACACACAACAGGGATTAATACAGCAAGCAAAATCTAATTTGTAACATGACAAAATATTGTCATGTTATGCATTTTCTTCTTTTCCTTATTTATACCCTGTGTGTGTGTGTGTGTGTGTGTGTGTGTGTGTGTGTGCACGTGTGTGCATGTGTGTGTGTGTGTGTACGTGCAAAGTTTGACTCGAACAGTGGAAATATCCGGAGAGCACGGCCCCCTGGGAATCCATGTTGTCCCCTACTGTTCTTCGCTCAGCGGAAGGTAAGCACGCCCACACACACACTCCGGACACACACACACACACACGAACACGCACACATACACACACACACACTGCTTCAACCTGTTGCTAGCCGTGGTAGCGTGGTGGTGCCTAGGTCATCAGACAGAGAGGGAGAGAGAGAGAGAGAGGAACAGAAATGGAGACGGGGGAGACAGGAAGCGGAAGTAAAAGCGTGACTGAGCAGGAGTCACTTGAAGACAAAAGGAGAGACACAGACGGAGGTATAGGGAGGGTTTGTGTGACAGCATGTGTAGCGAGACCATATGGACCGTCCCAGTAGGCCTGTCTATTGGAGACCCATCTCTCCTCAGAGACACACTCTCTCAACACATACACCACACACAATGCACAGTGTGTGTGTGTGTGTGCGTGTCAGTTAATTATTAATACATGTAGACATTTATAAATGCCTGTCCTGTGTCTAACCGTCAAGACGGGACTGCTGCTTTAATGACAGGATGACTGCTTTAATGATGTCAGACAAAGGAAACACCAGGCAGGCATAAACACACACACACACACAAAGGCACACACTCCATCTGTACCGTCTGTATTCTGTACCTTTGGAGGAGAAATTAATATATTGAAGGAAATATTTTGGCAGGTATAATTACACGGCCAGATATTTCACAGCGAAAAACACAACTGAAAATGTTTGATAGAATTTCTTAATATATTACATCTTATACCATATTATTCTATTATATATGACATAATGAATGTAAAACCAACCTTCTCACTCTCTCTTACCCTCTCTCGTTTTCTCTGTCTCCGCCCCCCCCCCCCCCCCTCTCTCTCTCCCCTCTCTCTCCCCCCCTCTCTCCCCCTCTCCCTCTCCCGCTAGGTCTCTGGGCCTGTACATCCGGGGGGTGGAGGAGGAGAGTCGGTCCAGGAGGGAGGGGCTCTTCCAGGAAGAGGAGTGTATTGTGAAGATCAACCACACCCACCTCATGGACAAAACCTTCAGCCAGTGAGTCTGTGTGTTTTGAGTTTGTGCGAGATATTGATAAAACGACCAAAAAAAAACATACAGAAGATATATCTATATCGACACTGTGAGTAGAAATGTAGATTAAAAACTGTAATAAGTGTAAATGTCAACAGTAGAGGGTTGTGTAATAGTTGATGACTAATAGTAGATAGATAGTCAATAGATAGTTGACTAATCCAGTGGTACTCAAATGGGGTGTGAGTTCCCCTAACAGTACTTTTCAGGGGGTACTTGGAACATAAAAAAGCAGAAATGGATTCCTTTTTGTTGTTTAAATATTGGTTAGGAACAATTGTAAAAAAAAAAAAAAAATCAGTAATAAAATAAGTTGAATGTTTATGTTTTCATCAAGTAGCATGCACGTAAAATAGGTAGAGGGGGTACATTAGTTAAAAATAGATTGAGAACCACTACTCTACCATACATGAATTCATTAATAAGTATCCAAAGTAAAAGTGACTGAAGTGTTCTTGGCAGAACCGCGGCGGCCGGATGTCCATTATCAGTTTCAAGTTGTTCAGGGTGCCAAAAATATCCCTGGTGGAAAAAAAAACTATTGAACTTCTTATCCCTCGTGTGCTATCCGTTTCCGACATGTCGGTCTGATAACCCCCTCCAGAGCCCACCTCTCTCCCCCCTCTGCTCTGGGTCCGGTACCAGACGTGGGCTTTTAGTTTGTCTTTCCAGGGAAAATAACGCTGGCATACATCAGTGGTTATTCCTTTCGTCAATGTGTGCGTGGACCCTCCTACTGGTCTGAGCAGCTCAGCATCACAGCAGGAGACTATCAGTGGAGCTGTGAAGGCCCATTATCAGTGGAGCTGTGAAGGCCCATTATCAGTGGAGCTGTGAAGGCCCATTATCAGCAGAGCCTTTGAGGAGGCTCGGTCGGCCTTATGTCTGGACCGCTCTGTTGTTTTGGTGTGCTCTGGTCTCGGCTGTTCCGGTCTTGATCTAGGGGTCTGGTTGGGTCTCTATTTCGGTCCCTGTTTTGTTTATGTCTGCTCCAAATGGCTTTGATTTGTTCTGGTCTGGTGGTCTTGTCTCATATGTTCTGGTTCTTGCGCTGGTCTGGTCTGGTTTAGGCTGTTCTGGTCTTTTCTGTTAGTCTGGTCTGGGCTAGTTTAGTCTGGTTCGGTCTGGTCTGATCTGGCTTTGTCTGCTCTGGTCTGGTCTAGTCTGTGTATCTTGTCTCTGTCTAATGTCACTGAGGCTTACCACAGACGACAGTAGAACAGAAACTTAACAGATGTTTGGAAAGAGGGATTATTAAGTGTAAGTGTGTGTGTGTGTCCCTTTGCACGTGAGTAGGTGCACGGGTGTCAGTTTGCTCCTTCTTTGTTTAGGGTCACCTCTTTCCACTTCAGATAGTTTTTACCATTACACTTTAGAACAAAGTGTCGCAACACTCTTATAATTAATGCTAACACAATGCCAACGGCAGTGCAATGCTAGCGGAAGCACAACACAGACGCGCAACAGTTGGTGAGCATTACAATGACAGCGGGCACAACGGCGCGAGGGATTGCCGCATTAAAATGACAAAAGGAGGTGAATGGACACGGCATTACGCTGGGTGAGCCGGGATGCAAGAGGACGGTTGGAATGATTACACGACGTTACAACCTGAATGCAGAGCGCCACAATGGGCCCCTGGCCAGCTGTGAACATGCTAACAGAATTATAACAGAGCTGGTGTTGAGGCTCCTGCGTTGGCGGTAAATGGATTAGCATCGGTCGGACCCACCGCTGAGCGTACACATTGCAGGTGTTTGTGGATGTTCACACGCGCCGCTCACGCAGATACTCAGGGCTTAATAAGAAACCCTGCGGACACTCCTCCTGTTCTGCCATTCAGATATGGACGTGGTTACATTAGAAGAAGAAGAAGAACCAAGCTTTTATGGTTGCAGGAATTTCTGAATAAACTCTTATCGCTACAGTGCCAAAATCAAGTTGACGAGAAGCTCTTGGTGTGCCCAGTGCCCAAAGTTGAACATTTTTCAACTTTAATGTGTATCGGAAAATGGAAAACAGTTGGAAGACGATGGCAAAGTGGGCCTTTTGTGCCATCGACCCCTTGCAGGTGAAAGAAGAAGCCTATGATCAATATTGGAACAACTAGTGCTGTACGGACCTATGGGGTCATAATACTGTATATGGACAAACACACAGCATAAAGGGCATGCTCGTCTTGTGGTACGGGTGTTTCAATCCCAGAAGAAGGGATCTGGGTTTGAACCCCAGTCTCCTTGTTCACCTGGCATCCTACAGCCAGGCGCATAACTATGGCAACTGTGTCTGAATTCGCTCCAAGTCTCTTTGGGTAAAAACATCTTCAAAATAGTAACCGCAATAGCGGTTATGTTTGCAGAACACACTGACTCTACTGTCAGGCGCGTCTTCTCATTACAGCATTCAGCTGAGATTTTTAGTGACATTAATAAAGAAATGTACTTGTGATAGATTTTACCTTCAGGGTAGCAGACTTCCTACCTCAGCCAGGTAGAGACGAGAGCCCTGGCTTCCACACAGCGCTCTGCTGCATCACCTCTGCAAAGCTGCATAAGTTAAACTCTCTTTGAAGGGCAATGAATGCTTATTAACCTTTTATATCCCCCCGCCTTCTAAATACGGGGCTCGGGTTACGGGAATATTGCAATCATAATGCCTCTAATAATACTGTAGGGGGGAAACAATAACGGCATAATCCAATCCAATTTGCAGAAAGCAGATTTTCTCTGTTGGTCGTCTGGGGTGAGTGATGGTGGGTTCCGATGGCTCCTGACACCTGTGTCTCTCTAACTGGCTTAGCATCGGGCTAGGCTAACCTGATTAAAACCACATTATCTCCACAATCATCTGCTCCCGCTCTCCTCCCTTCTGTCTCTGAAACTCACACAGGTGTCGCCTGTGATAGGCTGTACCCCGGCCTGGCCGATCACTGCCTTTGAACACATACTACTACAGTGGTGTTTGATACTTGACTACAGTACCTGGAAGAAGTGCCTACTCTGTTCTGTACTGTAATACGTGCTGTATGTCCTTGTCATCTTCTTCCTGGCTTTACCTCCTCCTCCCGTTCTTCCTCTCTTTGTACTTCCTTCTCTTTTTCTCCTCCTTCTTCCTCTGTTGTCTTCCTTTTCCCACCTCCTCCTTCTCATTCTGTCCCCCCCTCTCCTCTCCTCCTCTCCTCTCCCTTCTGTCCTCCCCGTCCATCCTTCCTCCTCCTCCTTTTCTCCTCCCCAACTTCTGCCCTCCAACCCACTCCCCCTGCTCCCCCCTCCCCCTCCTCTCTCCTACTCCTCCTTTGTTTATCTCCTTTTCACTCCTTCTCCTCCTCCACCTCATGCGCACCATTCTCCTCCTCCTGCTCATCGTCCTCCTCCTCCTCCTCGTCTATCACTCCTCCTTTGCCTTATCCCTTCTTCACTCCTTCTCCTCCTCTTCCTCCTGCCCTCCCTCCTCCCTCCTCCTCCTCCTCCTCCCTCCCCCTTCTCCTCCTCCCTCCCCAGGGCCCAGGAGGTGTTCCGCAAGGCCATGCGCTCCCCGCTGGTGCGTCTGGAGGTGGTTCCCTCCTCCAATAGGGAGCGCTACGAGAAGCACCTGATTGGTCAACTGTTTGGGGTTCCGCCCGCCACGGAGGGCAGCCCCTTCACCGCCAGGAGCAAGGAGCCCCTGCCGCCTGTCAAAACCAAGCCCGCCTTCAAACCCGCCGACCATCCAGCCAACCGATTGGCCGAGGAGGCTGTCACTCCTGAACCCGCTGTGAGTTACCGCAGACAACTTTTGGCAGGCTTTTATAAAGAACCCTTCAAACGCCTTCACATCACTTAAAATACAATCGTTTAGATTGTTTAGAAAAATAGATCATCACTTAGGATAGAGGATAGATATGCCAGTGCCGACATTATTTATAGAAAACGTTTTGAGCTCTGACTCAATGGAATATAGTGTAAAAGAAGACCTCAAATGTTATGGACGTTGCTACCAGTAATGGGAAACTAAAAGCTTCTTCACTTGGTTTGCCTTCCATCAGACCCGTGTGAGTCTGTCTAACATTTAGTCTCTCACTCGTGATTGCTAGTTGAATGTTTACTTTCTATCACAGTAAAGAACAGGCTGTCTCTTTCTTATTAAACATCTGAGAACAACTTTGTTGTTGCATCTAGGAAGAGTGATATTCGTTTACCGATTTGCGCAGAGGCGTGTGTTAAGTCCTTCGTTATGGAATCTTGTGCGGAACATTTCCTCATGTCGGCCCCTTCTTTAAGTCTGCCTTTAAATGTAACAGGCTACATGTGCCGGAGGGCACAAGCCCAGGCGACCTCACTGCTTTAGCAACTGATAAGAATAGCATGGACAGTTTCTTAGCAACTGCTGTGGAACAACTTGATGAAGCTCCAATGACAGAATACATTAACTTGGAAACAAATAACTTTAGCTTGGTTGTAAAATGATGTGATGAACTGTTCCGAAGTGCTTTATTAATATACCAGGGCCAGATGTGAAATCAAGGTGTCGTGATGCTACGTGATGTTGTGCGGGGCGCGCCCCACTGGTGGGGAATAGAGACGTGCAGGTGGGGCGCGACAAATGGGAGGAAATGTCACTGAAAACTCCATATTTCTTATGGTAGGAGGAGCGAAAGCTTGACAGTAGGGCTGGGCGATATGGGCCAAAAGTCATATCTCGTATTTTCAAGCAGAATGTCGATATAAGATATATATCAATATTTGTTCATGCAATAAAATAGGTGCCGTCGCCGTGCTCCAACTCGTCGTTCTATATCGGGGGCGCCGCGTCGCTGTGCTCGTTAACCTGCCTTGCCGATTGCAACTCAATCCTCAATTTGGGTGTAGGCCAGGGTAGCTCAACATTTTAAAATGAGTCAGTCAAAAACAGTTGGAGCAAGATGTGGCAAATACATGTTTCACGCTGTAGGGGATTTAAAAAAGTGACGCGAGTGGAAGAGCGGGTCCGGGGCAGAGTGTGTGTGAGCCAGAGGCAGAGTGGAGTGGAGAGAGATAAGCAGAGCAGAGTCCTGCACGGCTCTCTTATTTGCAAACCCACACCCGTCCTTACCCGCAAAACTTAAAACCACATCTGACCTGTGTTCCAACAGTAGCGCAAATTACATTCCGCACCCGACCAGACCCGCTATAAATTGATACCGACGCCCGACCCGCACCCGAAGGAAAATTAGACACATAAGATGGAACGCTGGGGAATTACACTAGTGGTGTTTGTTCTTTCAGCTGCACTTTTATTTTCTCTATTTTTGAACTTGATGCAAGTTATGACACAGCTGCACTTTTATTTTCTCTATTGTTGAACTTGCTGTTATTTGATGTTATTTAGTTAGGATTTAGATACAACATGATGTAACTTGATGTTACTTCAATAAATTTGGAAATGTTAAGCTTAGTGTATTTCATTAGCATTGTGTTGGGGCGATAGGGGCAGGTGGGGCTTGAAAATTCCCCCTTGTCCAAAGTGGGGGATGACCGAAAAAGTTTGAGAACCACTGCGTTAAACTAAATGCGGCGGTGGTTGGTTGGACAGACGTCTGGGGGCGAGAAGAGGAAAGAGGCAGGGGATGAGATTGAGAATATCATCAACAAATATCAACAAAAAATTTGGCTAGTGGAAATTCTGATTGGCTGGTAACTTTAGTTAGTTAAGTTAACTTTAGAAACTATCACTGTTGCTGGTAACCATGGGTCTTTCTGTGGTGGCACTTAATGTACGCATGCCCTGGCACTTAAAAATAGTACTTGGTAGTGTAGCATCTTATCAAAGCTATCTTTGTTGTATACAGGGAATGGGTTACCCTAGCAATTGTCAGTGCTTGGCACATATTGTTGTTTCTCTTTCTTCTGTCAAATGTACTTATTGTAAGTCGCTTTTAATAGAAGCGTCTGCTAAATGCCCTAAATGTAAAGGTAAATGTAAACTGGAAAGGTTTTTAATATTATTAATTAGAACACAAATTAGGAAAAGCAAGAAAATCTGGATAGTAATGATTTTGCATTGGTAAGCTTCCTTTTCTGTTGTTGTGCACTGATTTGCTGAACAACCAATCAGAGCAATTTCTCTATTGGCCCAAAAGCCTCAGGGAATTGGGCCAAAGCCTCCCATAATGCAAAGCCACCAACACCAAACCACGGGCCATTGTCCCTCTACCCTTCTCTCTCCCCTTTGCAGGCTTCCAAGGGGCGATGTGAGAGCCCGTTAGTAAGGAAGAGCCCCGCCCTAGGCAACCTGGTGACCAATAAGAAAGGCGGGAAACGACTGAGGATTGATTTAAAGAAAGGTGCGATAGGATATGTCTATATGCTCTTGTCTTGCGTTTGATTCATTGTCGTTCATCAATCACTGTTAAATATGTAATATATGACTATACAATTAATGTGTGTGCGCTGTGCATTTTAAATGTGTGTGTGTCCCAGTCCCTATTTTCTCTCTCCTTAATTCATTTTTTCACTCTCATTTTCCACCCTCCTGTCTCACTTCATCCATCACTCTCTCTTCCTCTCTCCCCCTCTCCCTCCCTCCCTCCTCTCTGCCATCACCCCCTTCTCTCTCTCTCTCCTTCCACCTCCCTCTTCATCCTTCCCCCCTTTCTCGTCCTCTCTCTCTCCTTCTACGTCCCTCCCTTCCTTCCACCCTTTTTCTCCCTCCCTCCCCCCTCCCTCCTTCTCTCTATTTCCCGATCTCTCTCCGACACGTTCTCCCCCTTCCCTCTCTCCATCACTTACTCTTTCTCTCCTCTCTCCCCCCTCATCTCTCTGATTTCTCCTCTCCCTCCGTGTTTCCCTCTCTCTCCTCTTCAGGCCCTATTAAGTCCTCATCGATCGCTTGGTTTCTGCTGATATGAATTCATAGTGCTGACACGGCTGTTAGAGAGAGACACAGCTAAATGAGAACCATAAAACACTGCCCTGTGTGTGTGTGCGTGTGTGTGTGTTCCCCCCTCTCCTTTCCTCTCGGTTAAACGTGTTAATTTTCATCTATTTCTTCCTTCCTCTCGCTCTGTCCCTCCCCTGAACCCATTTCCATCCTACACCTGGGGAGAGGACAAAATGTCACAAATGTGTTAAAAAAAAAAGATGACACAGGCACACACACACCCACACATTCACACACAGACATATTACACAGGCACTATGGTTCATGAATTTGTGTTGACTAATGTTCTTTCGTGAATTACTACACGTACACACACACGCACACGCATACGCACACACGCACACGTACGTCATACTTTCCTCTGATTTCTATAGCAAAAACTCTTCCCTTGTTTTTGGGTTGTGTTTTTCTGTATGTTTACGTGTGTGTGTGTGTGTGTGTGTGTGTCCAGGTGTGGAGGGCCTGGGCTTCACCGTGGTAACCAGGGACTCCTCGGTGCATGGCCCTGGCCCCATCCTCGTCAAGAACATCCTGCCCCGGGGGGCCGCTGTTAAAGATGGCCGCCTGCAGTCTGGGGACCGCATACTGGAGGTAACTAACGTTAACTAGTACTTATTTAACACATACTAGAGGTAACTAACGTTAACTAGTACTTATTTAACACATACTAGAGGTAACTAACGTTAACTAGTACTTATTTAACACATACCAGAGGTAACTAACGTTAACTAATACTTATTTAACACATACTAGAGGTAACTAACGTTAACTAGTACTTATTTAACACATACTAGAGGTAACTAACGTTAACTAGTACTTATTTAACACATACTAGAGGTAACTAACGTTAACTAGTACTTATTTAACACATACTAGAGGTAACTAACGTTAACTAGTACTTATTTAACACATACCAGAGGTAACTAACGTTAACTAGTACTTATTTAACACATACTAGAGGTAACTAACGTTAACTAATACTTATTTAACACATACCAGAGGTAACTAACGTTAACTAATACTTATTTAACACATACTAGAGGTAACTAACGTTAACTAGTACTTATTTAACACATACTAGAGGTAACTAACGTCAACTAATACTTATTTAACGCATACCAGAGGTAACTAACGTTAACTAATACTTATTTAACACATACCAACGGTAACCAACATGCTTCTTAAAGGCATACTAGAGGTAACTAACGTTAACTAATACTTATTTAACACATACCAACGGTAACCAACATGCTTCTTAAACGCATACTAGAGGTAACTAACGTTAACTAATACTTATTTAACACATACCAGAGGTAACCAACGGTAACCAACATGCTTCTTAAAGGCATACTAGAGGTAACTAACGTTAACTAATACTTATTTAACACATACCAGAGGTAACCAACGGTAACCAACATGCTTCTTAAAGGCATACTAGAGGTAACTAACGTTAACTAATACTTATTTAACACATACCAGAGGTAACCAACGGTAACCAACATGCTTCTTAAACGCATACTAGAGGTAACTTAACGTTAGTCAACAGGCTTCTGACACACATACTAGAGGTAACCAATGGTAACCAACATGCTTCTTAAACACATACTAGAGGTAACCGACGTTAACTAATGCTTCTTAAACACATACTAGAGGTAACCGACTAAAACCGACAAACTAGAGATTTGTGTACTTGTACTGTTGTGTTTGTGAATAGGATAGTGTACGACTAGGGTGTTCGGCTCTTCCCAGCCCGAAAGAGACTGGGTTCGATTCCCACTGTCCACAGTGCTAAAGTGACAGTGACACTGAAACGTCTTCCTTTTCCTTCCGTCATTGTGTGTCTGTGTGTGTGTCTCTGTTTGTGTGTGTTTCTGTGTCTGTGTGTGTCTGTGTGCGTGTCTCTGTGTGTGCAGGTGAACGGCGTGGACATCGCGGGGGTGGGCCAGGAGGAGTTGGTGTGTATGCTGCGCAGCACGCGGCAGGGGGAATGTGTGTGTCTGGGGGTCCTGCGACAGGACGAGATGTCCCTCCCCCGGGAGCTGGTGAGGCCCAATAGCTGCCCCCCATCTGCCACACCTGACAGGCCTGTAGCCAATCGAATGGGTTTATTTAATTATTAAAAGACATGCACACACGTGCACAGCAACACACACACCCACGCAGGCGCACACACACACACACACACACACACACACACATCAATACTAATCCATGTATAACAAAACTACAGCAAAAAGAGCAAAATTACGGAAATATGTGAGATCTTAATTTCTGTCTTGCATTGGCGATGCATGAACTGGCTGCCAATAGGAGTGCAGATACAACTCAGAGCTTTGTCATGGCGACCAAAATACGATTAGCCATTCTCCTACCTATGTATCCATTTTGTATTAATACAATTTTGATCCCGAGGAGTGCTTACCATTAATCAGAGTGCTGAACTTGACAGTATCTTATAAAAGCTTTCCTATCCCCTTTGCCTTTTCTCCTAACTGATAATCTATATTTGGATCAATAAACTCTTTTTAACCTGCTCTGCTGCTCTCCAGTCTGTGTTTCTTTTCTTTAATAAGCTCTCTTGCATGAATACCCCCACTTGAACACTCTCACAGATCTTAACCACAGCTGTCTTTTTCCTCACTATTTCTCTGTAAAACGATCACTTTAAAACTATCCCCATTCTATTATTAAACTTTCTCACTCGCCCAATTTCACTATTCAACTACCTATCTATCTTTGACTATTAAACAGACTATTAAACAGTTTCCCCCAACCCTTTTTGACTATTAAACTGTCTCTCACCCCGTTTCACCAATAAAGTGTCTCTCTCACAGTCTCACCCCGTTTCAATATTAAACTATCTCTCTCACCCCATCTCTGGATTAAACTATCTCCATCTTCCCATCTTCATTCATGGATTGTCCCTCTTTAAAAGAGTTGCCCCTATTGACCCAACTCCTGCTGGGCCTTTCGATCTGCCCCCCCCCGCAGTTTGTGTCTAAGTCAGCATTTGGCCAGCATGGGTGTATGCTTAAGCAGGCCGCTGTCTGTGTACTAAGGTATTCAGAGGACAAGCTTTTACTTTCATGCCCTTGACATTTGGGTGCCTTTTGCACATTTGGGCACTTCCTGTAGCATTGACAGCATTGTCAATACAGGCAATGCATTGAAGGACGACCCGTTGGTAATTTCTCCCTGCTGAACCTCCTCTTGTCATTTCCTCCCTTATCACTCACTACCTACTCCTTTCCATGTTCTCCTTCTGTTTTCTCAACGGTTTCCCCTGAATGACCCTGTCTGCGTGTCCTTTACCCTGGAGGACACTTATCTTTCTCTCTGTCTTTATCCTCTGTGACCCTGTCTGTCTGCCTGTCTGCCTGTCTGTACCCCAAACGACCCTGTCTGTCTTCCTGTCTCTCAGCGACAATCACCAGCTTGCTCTCTCTGCTCTCTCTCTGCTTTTGACCAACCATTTGTGCTCAATGCCACCAGGAAGACTCTTACATACACACACCCACATGCACACTCACACACACACACGCGCACATGCACACGCACACACATACACACACACACACACACACACGCACACACACACACACACAGCCGACATCCCCACAGGAAGCTGTGTTTCTCTGGACAGGATCTCTATTTTTTTTTGTACCTGGGTATGTTGTGTCTGACAGCCATCTTGGACCCCGTGTTCAAGGTCATTGGAAGATTTTTATTTGAGTGAATTCCAAGGCCATTGGCTCAGCATGTGTCCTCCATTTCCTGCCTACTTCCTGTTTTCTGTCTGCTCTTCCTCTGGGCCCTGGCGGGTCGCACAAGCCCTGAGGAGTTTGGATCTCTAGTCTGGTTCTCTTCTCATTAGCGCTAGTAGCAGAAGTGCAAGTATAGCACTGTGACTTATGACAATTGAGTCATTTGGCGGATGGTTTTATCCAGAGCAACTGACCGTGAATACAGGTACAGGGATGTCTTCAGGGAACAGGTAGGAGGGGTCAGGGCATCTTGCTCTAGGAGGCCGACAGGTTACACTGCGTACATTGAGGATCAAACCCGGAACATTTTGAGTTTTCAGGTCACGAAAATCACCGAGGACAAAATAATGTAATCATTCTGAAGTGTATTTAAAACTTTTAAATAAACAGTTGGAAATGTATTAAACACTAAAGTGATTGTTGATAATCCATCATGGCATACCATCCTACTTTATTTTTCTTAACACTTTAAGATGACAAATAAATCACTGATAAAAAGCTCAAATAACATAAATACGTTATCCCTTAACGCATATTCACACCTGGACCAAGATAAATAGTTTGGCCATCTGCACTAAATCTTGAAATTAGCATATCGCTCCCAGAAAGACAGAGGAAGCAAAGAATATACCATTTGTTCAACTTTTATTGTACTTATATTTCACCCCCTGACTACGTCTGGTTCTCCACACTGTTTTATGCAGATATACTCCTCTAATCAAGGCCTCTTGAAGGAGATGTAAATGTGTGTGATATACTGCATTAATGTAATCTGACCTCGAAACGCTGATGACATCAGCACGTTTCCATCAATGTCGTGGCACAACTTCACACGCTCAATAATGGAATACATTACTCGTAACTTTGTTAAAGTTTAGACCCAGAGTCTCTGGTTCACAGAGTTCCTATTCGTATTTTTTCTCTAAAGTTGTCACTATACTGGAAACCGCAGACCCCTATAGTCCAATACTGTAGTAATATATGTTATGGTAATATGTATTCAGAAACAAACAGTGGAAGATTTCCCCAGGATATAAATCTGGCATTCTGTTTATTTAGATACATTTAGTGTGTGTGTGTGTGTGTGTGTGTGTGTGTGTGTGTGTGTGTGCGTGCCCAGGCGTGTTTGTGTGCGTGAGCAAGTACGCGTCTGTGTATGTTTTCCTGCCAGCCTTATGGTGTGTTGAGGTCTCCAAACTTTTGTATTGTGTGTGTGTGTGTGTGTGTGTGTATCATTAAGGGAACGCATTGTGTTTCCCATCCTCAGAATTCTCCGAGCTTTAAGTCGACTTCAAAGGCCCAGCGTTCCCGGTGGAACCCCGCTTGGGAGATCAGGACTGTCTCACAGACAATGATGTGAAGTTTCCACCCAATCCCCGCTGTAGCGTCATCGTTTTGTTCTGCTGTTTTCCTACACAGCAGCACTCCTTTTTATTGTATGGGTTGTTTTATCACTGTTTAAAGTTCCCTTTAAGACAGAGACAAGCCGCAGACCAGAAAAGTTTCAGGTGATAAAAGTCAGCTCAGTGCTTGTTGTTTCCGGGCCTTGATTCAGTATGGTTAATAATAACAAATTATTAGGACCGCATCCCTTATTTTAACATCGGCGCCATATGCACTCGTGTTATTAGGAAAACAAATGCAAACACGTGTGCACTGACCGTAACGATAACGAAGAATATTGTCACGTGAATGAAATAGGATCTGACAGATTTAATTATTCCCCAGTGACCCTGCTTCCCCTCCACGGTTCAGCCCTGCCATCTATATTAGCCGTGGGACGGGCCAATCTACAGATGAACCCATCAACATTAGCTCCTCGCCAGCCTCTCATTGCTTCCTACTGGTCCCGGGGCTCCAGCGGTGGTCGTGTAACCACATCATCCCGTCTGTCCAGCTGGAGGGACGGGGGCCCGAGATGGATACTTGTTGACTCGTCGTTCAGTCCGGTGCAGGATAACTGTTTACTGGAAGACGGTTTGATCCAAATTTACAGAGTGATTTACAGCTCATTTTAGAGACGTGTCATTAAGCAGCAAGTAGGGTCATTTCAGTGTCTTCTCCATGGATGTCTGCAGGCAGGCTCTAGATGTTGGGCCCTGTAATCATCTACAGGAAGTGTGGTTTCTTTGTGTCTATAGTTGAGGTATAAAGTATTGTTTAACTATGAGTATAGTGAAAGTAGAAATATAGTTTAATTAAAGGTATACATTTAGTATAAATGATGTATTTCCTGTACCCTGGAAATCCCAACCTGGACACTTGGAGGTTAAATACACAATAATGCACACTCTGGTTCAGACCGTGTGATAGTCACCACGTTATAGTAACCAACTGAATCCATAGAAGCATTGAACAACAACCAGTAGTCCCTACTGTTGTTGTACTACTGCTGTTTCCCCGAGAAAGTTTGGCTGGAGAATGGGAAGATTTCAGTTGCCAAGCAACAGGGTGCCCCTTCGTACTCTTTGAAGTTTCGGTAAATGATGTCTCCCTTTTGTTGACATTTAACATTTAAAGATCTAAAACCTTGAGTAATTTAGAGTAATACCGGGCAAAAAAAAACCTATTAAATTGGTCCATTTAGAACATAAAATACGAAACCTTTTGAGTTGGCGGACTGGATTAAAAAGATTACCAGCCATAATTCTCTGCATGACTATAAATCACCTTTAACATTTTTGGGGGAACCATTTAAAGGGTTTTAACAGTTAAACTGCCGCCATTTGAAGAGAGGAAATATTACAGGATTTTTTAAAACTATTAGTGAGTGGAAGTTAGGCGACAGCCTAATGTCTCTCTCTCTCTCTCTTGCTCTCTATCTCTCTCGCCCTCTCTCCATCTCTCCCTCTACTGAGGGGTGGCAGTGATGAAATGATGGGAGGAGGGTGTCTCCTCCTCTATGCCTCCTCTTCTCGTCCCTCATCCGAGTTCACCATCTGCTGCTGTCGGCTTAATGTCTCATTTTCTGTTCAAGCAACACACTACCCCACTATGGATAGACACACGCACGCACGCACGCATGCGCACACACACACACACACACACACACACACACACACACACACACACACACACACACACACACACACACACACACACACACACACACACACACACACGTACGTAGACGTACACACTAAACACAAGTTATGTTTCAGTGTTGAGATCGGAACAAACAAATTTTGTGCAAGCAAACAAAACACACACACACACACACAAGCACACACACACACACACACACACACACGGACAGACCTGAACCCAGCTGAAGGCATTTTTCTCACTTATTTCTTTCCTAACAACAACAAGTTTCCACCTGCTGAGTTGGCTAGAGACTTAAAACACAATTACAGTTTAAAAACAAATGGCGATCTTTTCTAGTTCCCTACATTCAACACACACACACACACACACACACACACACACACACGTCCCACCTACGCTTAGCACAGTGGCGGGAGCTGGGAAGTGTGGAAACAATGTGATAAAACGTGTTCTTGTGAAATTGCTGTACCGTGGATACAATGAATTACAATTAGCGAGGGTCTTGTCCATTTACCTCCATGCAACAGGCTGTCAATACCAGGCTGGTTTGTATTCACGGCCATCCAAATGAACATTATGTGTTGGAGAAGTGGCGACGTAGCCAACATTTCCGTGGTGGTAGCATAGCCTCTCACCGTCAGCTGAGACCGGCAGAAACGCGCCTTTTTTAAATTGATGGTGTTATTTTAGTATCGATAACATTTACACTAATTGGCATAGACTCTTATGTTCGAGATCATACAGAGAAGATACTAACACTTAAAAAATAGAAAATAGGGGTTCACTGGCACTGTCAAGAGAAAAAAAAAAGTGTGTGTGTGTGCCAATCATACCATCACCAATGTCACTGCAGTCAATCCATAGGAACCCCCATCTGTTAGTCCTTGGCAGTTTGGATGTCTTGCAGGAGCTTGATCACATCTCTCTCTCTGTTTCTCTCTCACTCTTTCTACATCTTTCTGCGTCTCTCTCCCTCCTCGTCTCTCTCTCTCTCTCTCTCTCTCACACGCTGTTTTTCTGTCTCTCCTCTGGCTCTTCACCTCTCTTTCTCTCTCCCTCTCGCTCTACACCTCTCTCCCCTTCTCTCTGTCTCTTTGTTTACTGAGGGTTTATCATCTCCGTAGTTGCTGCTGTGTCTTAAAGCCCTTCCCAGCTGGAGCGAGGCACACACACACACACACACACACACACACACACACACAAACCTAGTCATCCCGCGATGGCATGGCAGCAGCAGGCGGCAGCGACGCAGCCACCGCGTAGCGGGGATGGCGGAGGGCGTGACCTTTACAGATACAGGGAGACAGACAGGGCTGTCCCGGGCTTGCAGAGACGTGCGCTGGCAGAAGGCTGATTATGCGGAAATAACATTTACACGTTAATCAACAGAGAGGCTGTGGCGGCGGCCCCTGCAGCTCCTCCTGCTCGGTCTCTCGGCTGCTGCTGCTGCTGACGCAGAGATGAGCTGACACCTCCTCACAGGAATTAATGAAAACGCGAGGTCCAGAGGTCAAGGAGCCCGCGCATATACACACATATTTTAACCCGCAATATGCTTATAAGGGATGAGATGTCAGTGTGACAGTGTGTCGTGGTCAGATATTGATGAACCCTCAATACGCTCCCTATGGCAGACGTGTCAGTGTTATGTGTTCTCTTTTTTTTATTTCAAAGTGTATTAAGAATGAATCTATGGATTTCATTTTTTACAGTTTGCCGTTTAATTCAAAGGGCTTTATTGCCATGGGAAAGATTGCAAAAGCGCCTAGAAAGGATAATTGAAAGACTGTATACAAACCATCTTGTAAACAAAACAATACAATAACATGTTGGATGTTACATTTATGGATTCATCACAGATACGGATCATTCTACGTTCTACTGAAACTCTATATTGTCAGCTTTTCAAACTGCAGAGTTGCGACTCCCGACCCACAAACCAGGGACTGAATGGCCCCAGTACACATTGTTTCCTATGTTCCAAGACCTAATAGGGGAGTACTGTATGAAGAAACGATATACGTAGATGAATACTTGGAGAAACATTTTTTATTTGTCTTTTCCTATTTTCCTATCGCCAAAAATATGTTGCGCCCCTGTCCTCAAAGACTGCAGCCATAGGTGCTGTGTTCTCGCTGTCCCCAAAGGTACCACGTCTAAAAGAGTGACTACTGCCATCCTAGGACCAATTAATCCACCATCCACCATGTACCAGTCCATAAAGCTTACCTCTTAGTCATCTGCAGCCCCCAGACAGGGGCCTGCTACACAGAGGTCATGTCCGTATTCCCAAGAATCGTGTCTTTAAGATTCCCCAGACACCAACTCTGAAGAGACACAGCGTCACGTCCCCTGGCCATTACAATACACTAAAGACCACTGTGGTGCAGCACTTTCACTCTCTGTCTGACTCACTCCCATCTCCAGCTGTCTCTACCTCTCCATCTCTCACCTCTCTATCACAGCATCCTTCTCTTACGGTAATCTTCTCTCGCTTTCACTCAGTCGCTCCATCTCTCTATCGTGGCATCTCTCTCTTTCTCTGTCTCTCTTTTGCACTTAGTCGCTCCATCTCTCTATCACAGCATCTCTCTTTCGCCGTCTCTCTTTTGCACTCAGTCACTCCATCACTCTATCACATCTCTCTTTCTTCTCTCTCTTTCACTCCATCTCTCTATCTGTCTACCTTTCACAATCTCTCATCTCACTTTCTATGAGTGCATCCCTCTCATATCTCTCTTCATCTATCCATCTCTCTTTCTCTCTTTCTTGCTTCATCTTCACCCCGCTTTATCTCGCTCTCTCCATCTCTTTCTATTTCTGGTGATGCAAATCCATAGGAATAAAGATAACATAATCAGGGAACCAAAAGGACTTGAACGTGTTCGAACATCTAACATATTTGAACATGATTTGTGATCTCTTCTTGTTTTCTTGTTTTCTTCTCTCCCCTCTTTCCTCCTCCATCTCTTACTCCTACGTCTATCGTTGTTGTGTTGACAGACAGTGGTGCAGTGGTGGAACTGTGTGTGTGTGTGTGTGTGTGTGCGTTTGTGTGTGTATGTGGGTGTGTTCTCCAAGGTCGCAGAGCTGTACTTTTCTGCCGAGTAGTGGACTTTGAGACGGCTTAGCGGTGTTTAAACCTTCCATTCCCGCCACCGACACAGGATAAACCCCGCACTGCTGACACATGCACACACACACACTTACACACGCACACACGCACACACACACATACAGACTCGCAGACACACACAAAAACAAAAAACAAACACACAGAGGCACAATTACAAACACACACACACACACACACAAACACTGACAGCGACATACGACACACACACACGCACCTGATCAAAGACACATACGCACACAAACACACACTCAAAGACACATACACATACACATGCACACACGCACACTCATAGACACACACACACACACGATAAGAAATACTTTATTAATCCCAGATGCGAAATTAGGGATCATGCACACACACACACACACACACACACACACACACACACACACACACACACACACACACACCAAGCAGACAGACATATAGACATTTTTGTCTACATGGCTATACTGAGCCACACATTTCTGCTATACATGGACCTAAATCTCTTAACAATAACATACTGACGGAACAGACACAAAAGTCGCTCTCGCACTTGCGCTCACTCATGCGCTAGCTCAAAAATTCAACCTTTCTATATTTATGCTCATCCTTTACTACAGGTACTACACTACTTGCTTGGTATGCTTCCTCTGCACACACACACACACACACACACACACACACACACACACACACACACAGTTAATTCGTAGGGACCATTTCAACACCTCTCACACGGTTCCATCTCTGCGTGTGTCTGGGGTTGTCGACGATGTTTTCTGTTGTCCTGACAACCAAGGTGGTAGGCTGGTCACCCTCTTCCTTGCAAGGACACACACACACACACACACACACACACACACGTCCATCTATGTTCTTACCATCCAGCATGCCACCTTCATCAGTGTCCTCGTCTTTGCATGCTTTATAACTCCATTTGTTCAATTCCAATGTTTATCCTCCGCCATCTCTCACTCCCATTTCCTCCTGTCCTTCTTTCAAATGCGTTTCTAAAGACACATCAGGGCTTCTCTTTGGTTGAAATGTAAGTATGTGTTGACTAGAGGTTAAACTTTGGCCGTGGCTGGGGAAGAGAGGCGCTTTGAGAGAGCCCATTGTTTAATGTCATAGGAACTGGGCCCAAGTGGAGGATTCAGGTGAGATTTAACTCGGGATTAAAAGGTTGAGACGCTTAATGTCAAGCGGACGAGAGCTTTCAGAGAGGCCCGTTTCCACTCTGCTGGAGGAACAAATGAACTGAACTGTGGGTACCCTCCCCCCTTCGCTCGCTCTCTCCCCCGCTCTATCTCACCCTGTCTCCTCCCTCGCTTGCTCCTTATCCCTCTCTCCCACCCACTCCCACCCCTCTCTCTCTCCCACCCCTCTCTCTCTCTCTCTCTCTCTCTTTCTCCATCCCCATCTCTGCTCCGCCTTCCTCTCCGCTTCCCCTATGCTCCCACAACCTCTATTTCCCCCTCCCCCTCTTGTGACTCATCGTCTTACAGGCTCTCTCTCTTTCAAACCCTCTTTCCCTTTCTCTTCTCTTTCACTTTTTCTCTCCTCCTCTCCCCCCCCCCCCTTCTTTCTCGCCCTCCACCTCTGTCCACCCCCCTCCCTCTCGCTCTCTCTTTCTCTCTCATAAATAGAAGTAAGGAGTAGAAGACGATAAAACATGAGATAATAATACTTTAATAAATGGTAATATATATACCAATAATCATTTGTAACAATATAGAAATAGAACAAAAATAGAAATGTACAAAAAAAAAAATATATATATATATATATACATTTTCTTTGTACATTTCTAATA
Source organism: Micromesistius poutassou (assembly GCF_964030765.1). Taxonomy (NCBI): domain Eukaryota; kingdom Metazoa; phylum Chordata; class Actinopteri; order Gadiformes; family Gadidae; genus Micromesistius; species Micromesistius poutassou. Next base: position 3,359,872 of record NC_140284.1, read on the forward strand.
TTGTATATATATATATATATATTAATCGTCTAAAAATCCTATAAAATTAGATTACATGTCTCCCTCCGCTCTCTTCCCCCCCCCAGAAGGAGGAGCCGGTGAGGGGCCCCTCCCAGCTCCCAGAGGACGGCAAGGAGGAGCTGATGCTGGAGGTGGCCCTGAACGACAGCGGCTCGGCGGGCCTGGGGGTCAGCCTGAAGGGCAACAAGTCCCGGCACACAGGGGCCGACCTGGGCATATTCATCAAGTCCATCATACACGGAGGGGCCGCCTACAAGGTGACTACCCATAGTGTACTATAGTACTGGTGTACTCCTGGTTATACTATAGTACATGTATAGTATCATCCAATACAAGGTGACTACTCATGGTGTACTCCTGGTTATACTATAGTACATGTATAGTATCGTCCAATACAAGGTGACTACTCATAGTGTACTCCTGGTTATACTATAGTACATGTATAGTATCATCCAATACAAGGTGACTACTCATAGTGTACTCCTGGTTATACTATAGTACATGTATCATCCAATACAAGGTGACTACTTATAGTGTACTCCATGATGTATTATATGTATATTACCATCCACTTAAAAGTGACTAGTAGTACTCATAGTATACTCCTAGTTATACTATATCATGTATGTTATCATCCACTACAAGGAGAATACTCCTAGTAGTAATCTATCATGTGTACAATATAATCCACTACACGGTGACTAGCAGTACTCAGAGTTAAGATATATATAATATAATCGACTACAAGGTGACCGGTAATTCTGATAGTAGTAATGCTAGTAATTCAACTAGTATTAATACTACTAGTATCATCCACAGAACGGCCGCAATAATACCCTTAGTACTATCCGACTAGTAATATTATCCACGATCAAGTGAATTAGTACTAATACGAATGACAAGTAATTATACAGGTGATACTCATAGATACAATCAGGACATTATCCATTGCATTCTGCTCACCTTTGACCTCCCAGGAAACAGACCTGACCCCTTCACTCCCTTTAACACACACACACACACACACACACACACACACACACACCTACACACACAACTACACACACAAAACTACACAGACACACACTCTCTCTCTCTCACTCACTCACTCACTCTCACACTCACTCTCACACTCACACTCTCACACAACTATACAGACACACACACAAAACTACACACACACACACACACACACACACACACACACACACACACACACACACACACACACACACACACACACACACCCACGCCCATGATTCGTGGACGTTTGAACCTATTCCACCAGCGCTAGAGTAGTACACTGTAGTAGAGTCGTACCAAGTGTGTGTTTTTTTTTGCGTCTGCGCGCGTCAGGACGGGCGCCTGCGTGTCAACGACCAGCTGGTGGGGGTGAACGGGGAGTCGCTGCTGGGGCGATCCAACCACGTTGCCATGGAGACGCTGCGGCGCTCCATGTCCCAGGAGGGCAACCTGAGAGGGACAATACAACTGGTGGTGCTGAGAGTACAGGTACGCGCACGCACGCACGCACGCACGCACGCGCGCACACACGCCACGCACGCATGCACGCACACACGACGCATGCAAATCGCTCGAATTTAGGAAATGTGTTTGTGTGGAGAAAACTGGCACATTGGAGCAACACTAGACCACTTGAGGGGTAGTCTGACACAGATGGATGAAATTAAAACAATAAATAGATAAATAAATATAAATTGCCATCTGTTACCGAGTAGAGCTTGGACTAACACACACACAGATTCAATTATTTGCACTCAGTAGTTAGAAATAGATATCTAGACATCTGAGTCACACTGGAGCTTGTTACCGCACCGAGCCATGGCCCTTGCTTTTGACACATTCATAACATCTTAACCCAACCTGCTCTTCATAATGACATCATAACCTAGCCTAATGTTCGTGACATCATAACCTAACCTACTGTACATATTTACGTCATAACCAAACCTAATGTGCATGACATCATAACCTAACCTACGTCCCATCATCACATCATAAGTTAACCTTCTGTTCCTGAACTCATGATGTGACCTACTGTACATATTGACATCGTTACCTTACTGGTTCATCCAGTTCACTGGTACATCGTCACCTAACCTATGGTACATAATAACATCATAGCCTAACCTTCCCTGCATAATATCAGAACCTGCACATTCACAACTCATGGTAACCTAACCTACTGTTTATTATCACATCATAACTTAACCTTCTGTTCCCATAAGCTGACCTACTGTACACAACATCATAACCTAACCAACACATTCATATCATAATAACTTAACCTATGGTACTTAATGACATCATAAACTAACCTACTGTTCATGACATCATAACATAACCTACTGTCCATCATGATATCACAATCTAACCTACTGTTTGTGACATCATAACATCACCTGCTATATATGATATCATAATCGAAGCTACTGTTCATCATGAAATCATAACCTAATGCATTTGACTTCATAGCCTAACCTACTTTACAATACAAAATAACCTAACATTCTGTACATCATATCCTAACTTCTTCTTGATGTCATGTACATAATGAAATCATAACCTTACCTAAATCATAAGTCTAACCTAAACCCACTGTTAAGACATTTTCTATGTCTGCTCTCTCTGACTGCACAGAAAGAACATTCACATTTCAGCCATTTGTGTGTGTGTGTGTGTGTGTGTGTGTGTGTGTGTGTGTCCTTGACTGAGCTGGTAGCTGTCTCTTTGAAAGGCAGAGTGATACACAATCTTGCTCACAATTGGGCCCAGACTGTGCTTTTTTTCAGCATTTCTACAAAGCCTTGCATGCACTCCACACACACACACACATATACTGGCGCTCAGGTTAATGCACAAACACACACACACACACACACACACACACACACACACACACACACACACCTTTTCATTTGAATGGCTCAGGTGTGAACACGGTTCTCTCTCATCTCCTGTTAGTGGAGCTGGAGTGGACTCCTACTCCAGTTGGAATGGAGATGTGCACTTAATGCCACACGGGCACACCTGCAAATACATTGAGAGAGAGAGAGAGAGAAAGAGAGAGAGGCTCAGCGACGGGGGCGTCAGACAAAGAGTGTCGGGGAGTTAGAGAGGCATGCGGAGATGTAAATGGAGAGGAAGGGATGGAGGGAGGGACAGAGAGAGAGAGGGGAGGGGTTTGGGCATCTGAGTCGGAGCCCTATGCGCCAGACTGTAATGGAGGGTTGATCTGTAGGTGTGTGTGTGTGTGTGGATCTGCTACAGGAACACACCTCCCACCAGACAGGGCACATTAGGGCAGACCTAGTGTCTGCCCTACTGGTGGCAGGTGGAGCGGGGGGGGTTAGGGTTAGGGGGGGGGGGGGGCATGAGGAGGCTGGGCAGGCTAGAGCACCACCCCCATCCAGGGCAGCGATGACGCTGTTAGCCGGCTTCAAAGCCCCCCCCCCCCCCTCCTTCATCTCTCCTCCTGATGCTTGGTGAGGAGGGGATGAAAGGCAGGAAGGATAAGAGACCAGGTCGCCCTAAAAGCCTTCTATTGGCTGGCCGACTGGGTGCTCTTAAGGGCAGGAAATGCCCCGCTTTTGTCTTCGCTCCCGTCGCTCTTGCGTTAGTGCTCCTTTCTCCTCCGTTCTCCTCCTTCCCTCCATCTTTTTATTGGGCCTGTAAGCCTCCGTCCCATCTCTCGCCGGCATGCACGCGCAAACGGACACGCGCACGCATGCACGCACGCACGCACGCACACACACAACCCTCCTCTGGTCTCTACTCCTTACTCCTGCAGTCTTCTCCTCCTCCCAACTCCTGGTCCTGCTCCACGGCAGTCCAGAGGTTACTCCTCAACGCTGGTCTTTGTCGCGCTTGTCTGCTCAGAAGCCTGTTTTAGTCAGGAAATAAGCTCTCGGATAAATCACTCACCCACTCACACACACCCTCGCGTGCACCATAGACTAAACCCACATAGGGTATGTGTGGGTGTGTGTGTGTGTGTGGGTGTGTTTGAGTTGACGACAGTGACAACCTCGCAGGTCGTGAGAATCTCAAGTCCCCCGTGAATCCTTCACCTCAGTCCTCCATCACCCTTTGTCCTTTAAATCTCCCTCTGTCTGTCTCCTCTCTCTCTCTCTCGCTCTCTCACCCCCTCTCCCTCTCGCTCTGTCTCCCTGTCTCTCTGTGCCCGGGCGGCCTGTCTGACAGCAGCGTGTATGAATGGAGAGAGAGGGAAACAGGGACAGGCTCTGGTCACACAGGGTTTGGCTGGGGGGGGGGGGGAGGGGAGGGAGGGAGAATAGTAGACTTAGTCCGTAGAGACGAGAGGAAACAAGATTTTACGGACCCAAATCCCTCCACCCCCTATGTCTCTGTCTGTCCGTCTGTCTGTCTGTCCGTCTGTCTGTCTGTCCGCCTGTCTGAATCTGTCAGAACTAAAGAATCTGTAAATGATAGGATGGATAGATAGATTGGTGGAGGTGGGTGGGTGGAAGGATCAATGGATGTTTTAATGGATGGTTGAGCTCAAGGGAAGGATTGAAGCAGTTGATGAGCAAAACCATGGCCTTCACAATCCCAGTCTCTATACCGACGTAGCCGTCATCATTTTCTTTAAGAGCAGTGTTGTTTTTGTTTCTTCTCTGTCAGGATCAGTACGGCATGTCATCCAACCGCTCGTTTGACAGCTCCCACGGACTGCCTGGATTGGCCAACCAGACCAATGGCACCGCCCACTCGCACATGATCAACAACAGCCTCTACTCGTCTGATGGTGAGCGCATTAATAGCAATCATGCAGCATTTGGTTATTTCAGATGTTTTTTGTTATGTTATTTACGGTAAAATGTCCCAAACCATTGATTGAGTAATGCTGTTGAAACAGCCATCCCTCCGTTTGATTTAGCTGGCTGCTATTGGCCAGAATTTAATCCCATTAACGCATACACACGCAATAGTTTGACCCCTCGATGGAATGGGGTTTCAGCACCACCAGACCTACCAGTAAAAGGGGTTAGAGAAGGAGATGACCTGGGAGACTCTAGGTCACACTGGATGTGGGCAGCTAGGTCTATAGGTCTCAGTGTTTCCTCTAGGATTTTTTTCAGCAGCGGGGGGAAAGGGTTTTGTTGTACCTGGGCGGTGCACGCACAAATTTTTTGTAGCAGTGGTGCTGTAAGTTGGTAACCTAGCAACGCTATGGAAAAATTTGAAAAGTAACCCTTTAAATGGTTACTTCTGGTGAGATGTTTTTGGGAAAAATTTACAGATTGAGCTTCCAAATATGACATAACAACCAACAGAGTCAAGGTATCTGCTGAGAGAGACCAGATCATTGTGAAAATGTGCCTTGAACTTGGAAGAAACTAAGTTCATCTTTTATGTTCATTTTCAGCTATTTCTTTGATATTTATCACACGCTTTAGAAAAAATAGATGGAAATTTTTTATTATTTTTTTTTTTTGCAATTCTTTTTTTTGCAATGGCGCTGACAATGCATATCGAGGAAACACTGGATCTATTCTATAGATCAGTGGTTCCCAACCTTTGGCTTTTGAGGTATACCACTCAATTGTCATTAAGACCTTTTGCGGTCCACCTAATATACAAACGCTAAAAAAGAGGTAGAGGCCATGCAGTGGCCGGTGTAAGAGTGCCAGCGTCCGTTATGCAAGCTGCCTATGCTTCCAGTTTATACACAAACTAACACAAACCTCAATGGGAAAAATTAAAGTGGGACACATATGATGCACAAAGCCACCCTATTTTTTTTTAAATAATAATTAGACATTACAGTCTCATTTCTGCTGAACAATAAGAATATGTTATAATATATTTATATTCAATTAGCTAATAACCTTTATTTTTTTTTCCTATTATGGTGTATTGGTCTAATTCCAGAATAAAATCCCACAAACCCTCTGGAGTACCCTCGTGTGCCACCAGTGGTACGCCGACAACGGGTTGAAGAACAAGGCTATAGATGTCCCTCTCCACCCCTGTAGCGGCCATACCCTGTTAATTATACCGTGAACCGGCTCCATTACCATTGAGATGAAATGGAGCATGTAGATGTAGAAAGGGGAATTTCTAAGTGCATCACATATTCTATAAAACATATATTACCTACTGGGAGGCATCAAAGAAGAGCAGAGTTAAGTTAAGCAGGGAACAGGTTTCCTAATGTGGAACAATTAGTGTAATGTTGTGGAGATGAAACGGGCTGAGAACATGAACAATGCGCATTCAGAAGGCATACTTTGTTTCATAATGCTTCATATTAATGAGAGCTCTGCCGTTGCCATTTCCTCCTCTCATTTATACATATATTTCTGACTCGTAAACCCTTTTGCTTCCTTTCTTTATTTTGTTCTTTCATCTTTTCTACTTTGCTTTCATCCTTGCTTTCATCCTCTCTTTGGTTCTTTCTCTCATTCCTTCAAGGTAGCCGTTTTCGTTTTTTGCTGAGTTTGGAGCTATTTCGGTTCAGTTCGTTCATGTATTCCATTGTCCCTCCCTCTTTTCGCTCTCTCTCGCTCTCTCTCTCTCTCTGTTTATCTGCATCTCTTCCTCTCCCTGCTGATATATTGTCTTGTTTATTCATGTGTTCAAGGTTGCTTACTGTGTGTGTGTGTGTGTGTGTGTGTGTGTGTGTGTGTGTGTGTGTGTGTGTGTGTGTGTGTGTTGCTATCTAGGCCTTACGTCTGGTTGTGTGTGTTGTATAATGGGATCTATTAATACAGTTGTTGTTTGGTTTACGAGTATTTCGGTAACCGTACAGTGTGTGTATGTGTGTGTGTGTGTGTGTGTGTGTGTGTGTGTGATCTCACCGAGTCTGGTAAACACCCTGACCTCGAATACACAGAGCTGTTCAAATTCACCTCTGCTTGCATAAAGAGTGAGCGTGGTTCGGATGCAGAAACAGCCCTGCGTCACGTCCAAAGGACCACCATTAAATCAGTCTGATACCATTTTGAAAGAGAGTAGTTGAATGATTCCCTGAGTGCATGAGTGCAGACATGTCCCTTCACTGTCTTCTCCTTCGTCTTTACCTCCCTATCCAACGTTCCTCCAACTCTTTCACCTTTCTTCTTCTTCTATCTATCTATCTTCTTCTATCTTCTTTCTTTCTCTCCCTCTTCCTCTGCAGCTCGTTCCCCCTCTTCCGAAGCCCGCTCACCCTTTGTCCATGTGGTTGCCTTTGTAACCCTTAGTATTGCCACGTTTGTCCGTCTTATTCCCTCTGAATACCGATTGGCTGTGTGTCTGTCCCCAGTGACCAACGGGAGTTACTCGTACATGGACGAGGAAGAGGACGACGAGCTGTCTCACCGGGACCACGACCTCACACACGACATGGAAGGACACTACAGGTGTGTTGGTGTGGGTGCGTGTGTGTGTGTTGTACATATAGATATATGGTATAAAAAAAAATAGACATATATACTTTATGTATCTGTGTGTACGTGTTGAATGTTTGTATGTGTGTAAATATATATTCACAGTCTCTGTGTGTGTGTGTGCGCGCGCGTGTGCGTCCTTTCCTCCAGGGAGCCGTCCCTCTCCCCCGGCCTGCGGGGTCTCTCCTACCCCAGCCCCGTGGCGCTGGACGTGGCCCAGCCCCCGACCGGTCCCCAGCCGCAGCGGCAGTACCAGCACGTCAAGGCCTCCAAGAGCATGGACCTGGGTACGAGTCCCGCCCAGAGCCTGCAGCACCCCGGTGGGACACGGTTCAGTACCTCTGCTGCATGGCTGCTCTGGAGCTCAGCGCACTGACCCTGCATGGAGGACTGGCTGGCTCTCTCTAATACCCCCCCCCCCCCCGCTGCACGCTCATGGGTCCACGCATGTGGACGTGTGCCTGCACACGTGCGAGCACACGCACGCACGCACGCACGCACGCACGCACGCACACGCACACACGTTCAGGCATGCACATGCACATACATATAGGAGCTACACAAGTAGTGGGATGTAAACGCAAACGCACACATTCACACACATGTAGAAACTGCGTTCACTGTTTCACACACACACACACACACACACACACACACACACACACACACACACACACGTATACAGAACCACACACACAAGCACATGCACTCAAATGTCGCCAAAAGATGCATGTTGTTTGTTTGTTCTTCTGGATTCATGCATGCCATGCTACTGTACTTTATATTTTTGAAAGGCTGTGATTAATCATACACATTTTATTACCAGCACACATGTAAAGTCTCATCATAGAGTAGCCATTATTTTGAATCAGGAATATCACTTAACAATTACAATAATTCAGAGAAACTGCCATGGCCAAACAGACACAGACACACACACACACACACACACACACACACACACACACACACGCTAAATGAGGAAGCCTGCTGATGTAGGCACATAGAAACCACACAGCACCAGTTCGCCACATGCGCTGCGCTGCTGAGGTAGTCAAGGTGGTTAGCCACACACGCACGCACACGCACACACCCACACACACCACAGCCCATTGGGACACATGGCCTCTCCGCTAAATAGTTTTCTAATGAGGAACAACCCAATAGCTGACATTAGTGTGTGTGTGTGTGTGTGTGAGACAGAGTTAGTGGCTGTTGCGTGTGGTTAGGACCTCTCGTAATGAAAAGTTATTAGAACTAGGTGGGGGAGGGGGTGGGGGAGAGATTAAGTGAGACAAATGGTCTGATAAATAGCGCGAGAGAGAGGGAATGATGGAGAGAGGAGAGGGAGACATTAGATAAACACTAGAAGTTGAAGAGAACTTTAGGGAGAGGAGAATGGATCGAACGCAAAAAAGAAAGCTGTTGAAAAGCAGAGAAAAAAAACATTTGTCGGAAACAGTTAGCAGTGTCAAGAGCAGGAATTCTGCCAGTGTGTGTATGTGTGTGCCTGCGGGCCGGGTTTGTGTGTGTGTGTGTGTGTGTGTGTGTGTGTGTGTGTGTGTGTGTCGGCTTGTATTAACTTCAGTGTTTTTTCCTCGTGTTTTAGTGGCAGATGAGAGCAATGTGGGGTCCCTGGTGAGCAACCAAACAGGTGAGTCACACACACACACACACACACACACACTGAACACATGCACACACTGAGAACACACTCACACACACACACACACACACTGAACACACACACACACACACACTGAACACATACACACACACTGAACACATACACACACTGAACACAACACAACACACAAACGCACCATCAGTTAGACACACAAAATCCACATTCACGAGGGGTAACAAATTGCTGTTAAATTATTCCATCCATCTTGATCAGCCGAACAAGGTTTCTTTCAGGACAGAAACAGAAACGGTCTAACTACCGTCTCCGGGGACCCAAACACACAACACAGGGTGGGAAAAAGACAAATGAAAGACAAGGAGAACAGGTGGAAAGAGGGAAAGAAAGATGTGATGAATAGTGAGAAGGGGCTCTGTGATTAAACCGCTGTCGCCTAGAATATTCCATATTTCTCCAGCTCTCTCTCTCTCTCTCTCTCTCTCTCTCTCTCCCTCTCTCTCTCTCTCTCTCTCTCTCTCTCTCTCTCTCTCTCTCAAGATTATTTGTTAATAGTTTCTTTACATCATATCTAATCTTTATTAGAGCTCCTGTCTATATGTCTCTTTTTGGCTATTCATGGCTCACGCACACACACAAAATGCAGATACACACACACACTCACACACACACACACACACACAATCCAGTAGTTCCTTTCCAAACCCCTTTCTCTGCTCTCCTCCCCTCCCCTCTCCTCTTCTCTTTACCTCCGTCACTAAACCCATCCTTCGTTCTAACAAAGTGCAGATGAAAGAGCTGTAGTGACCTATATGGAGAGGGAGAGAGAACTATAGAGAGAGAGAGAGAGACATCCACGCAGCATTAAAAACAGCTGCCCTTATCAGCCAGCATTTATTTCTACTTTAAAGTTTCCTATCCAACTTTTTCTATTTGCCCGCCTGACCTTGAAGTGTATCCTCCACTCAATTGGATTGTATTGGACTCTCAAGAACTCTCTCTCTCTCTCTCTCTCTCTCTCTCTCTCTCTCTCTCTCTCTCTCTCTCTCTTTCTCTCTCTCTCTCATGTCTTCCACATGCTCCCTCTACCTTTAAAATCAGTCTGCCTGCATCGCACTCACACACGCGCGCACATGTACACACACGCACACACGCACACACACACACACACACAGGTGTGATTCATAAGAGGAGCAGAGAACATACAATGACATTGGCAGAGGGATAGACATATATAGGGACGGATGAAACGAAAGACCTATAGAGATAACCCCCCTCATACCGCACATTACGTCTGCTGCCATAACACAGGGATCCCTGAGAAGGGATCTGGGCTGCGTTCCAGGGCGGTTCCGTGCGCGAGTACGACTCTGCGGGCTTCTAGACCCCTAGCGACTGCGCCGCAACGCACGCCTAGCTAACCAGCGGCCTCCGTGCAATCTGGAAAACATTACGCTCCCGTCCAACCCACTCTCCTTCTTGTACTGCTCCAAAATAATTTAAATATATATATATATACATATATATATATATATATACACACATATATGGGTGTGTGGTTGATTGGGCCTCTGGACAGCTGCGTGGAGTGGGAGAGAGGAGGTGAGGGGAGAGAGGAGGTGAGGGGGAGAGAGAGGGAGGGTTGAGGGAGAAAGAGGGAGTGAGGGGAGAGAGGAGGTGAGGGGAGAGAGGGAGAGAGAGGGGAGGGTTGAGGGAGAAAG
>NC_140284.1:3370870-3423188 GCF_964030765.1 Micromesistius poutassou
TCTCTCTCTCTCTCTCTCTCTCTCTCTCTCTCTCTCTCTCACTATCTAACTATCTATCTATCCGACCTTCCATCTGCATCAGTTGTACTTTTTTACTGTCCAATGTCCATCCCTCCCCCTCCCTCCCTCCCTCCCTCCCTCCCTCCCTCCCTACAGGCTGTCTGTGTCTTATGAGCACCCTAGATCTTGGTTGCCATGACGTTTTACTGCGTATCAATATTACTCCATCTATCACTCTGCATAGAGCCACTGGGGAGGGGGGCGGGACTTACAGCTCTCCACAAAGACAATACATACTATACTATACTATATTATATTATATTATACTATATTATACTATACTATACTATACTATATTATATTATATTATACTTTATTATACTATACTATACTATACACTAAAGTAATGTTTTTTCAACGTTCTGCTGGAGGTATGCAGGATTTTATTCCTTTAAGATCAATTGACCATAAAAGAAATACCGCATAAGTAAATATTTTATAAATATGGTTCAGTAAATATTGTATTAACAGCTTGTTATTATTTCAGAAACAGGGTCGCTTTGTGCGTTCCGTCTCACGCGTTCCATGTATGCCAACGTTCCAATGTTTTGTGTCAATTTGTGTTTGGCAATTCAACACACTTGGCTGTCTTGCTGACAGCGTTGCTGACTTTTCTTTCCGCTGTTTCCCACTGGCCGTGGCCTTGTCGCAGTAATGATTGTGTGTAAGGGGGGCACTTGCATTCTTTGCTGAGCCACCTCATGCGTTTCTGTCTACTCTTTATCATTTGCATAAGAGGGGGTCAGCGAAAGGTCTGAATGACAATTTAGAGAATCTAAAGAGATGTAAAGCAAGGTTCAGGAACTACTGGATTATAGTATACTGTACTATACTCTCCTGCTTTAATATATAGTATACTACACTATGATATAAAATATATTACTGTACTATATATATATATATATATCATTATATATACACCTTACTTTACTCAACTACACTATACTATACTGCACTACACAATAAAATAATAACCTATACTGATCCAAAATCATTGGCATCCCGCTTCCACCAATAAAATCACTGTCTAAAATCATCCAGCACACTGTTAAGGGGGTCCAGGAATCCTCCTGGACTCCTGGACCCCAACCACCCTGCTCACCCCCCCCCCCCCTCCAGCACACTGTTCACAGGGCCCAGAGCCATCCTGGACCCCAACCACCCTGCTCACCCCCCCCTTCCACATCCACCGGTCAGTCCTGCTCCCAAAACAGATTCTTCCCTACTGCAGTACGGATGCTGAACTCACTCAAACACCTTCTTCCATCCAGATACATTTTCCTACAACATGCACAGCACGTTTTATACTTAGATGTGTTGGGTTGTTTCATTTTGGCACAAAGATTTCCACCAGCCTTGGCTTGGCTGTGTGGTTTGAATTGAATAGAGAGAGGGAGAGAGAGAGAGAGAGAGAGAGCTTGAGGGAGAGATGGAACCAAAGTGAAGGCAGATGAGCGATTGCAATAATATAAACAACAAGTGTGTCCATGCACGTGTGTGTGTGTGTGTGTGTGTTTCTCTGTGTGTAATTGACATACCGCCTAAAGACCAAAGCCTGGCTACATGTCCATTAGATCTTTGGTAATGGCTAAAGGTGTTGCATGCATGCATAAGAAAGTTGGTGTGTGTGTGTATGTGTGTGTGTATGTGTGTGTGTGAGTGCTTGCATGGGTGCATGCTTGTGTGCGTGTATGTGTGTGTGTTCAGTAATCATCTGTGTCAGTGTGATTGATGATGGCCACTGTTGCTGTTTAAACATTTAAAAATCTGTCACAGGAGAAGAATTAGAGGAGAGAGGAGACGAGGGGAGAGCAGAGGGGAGGACTTTGAGGAGGAGAGAGGCGAGGAGAGGAATAGGAGAAGGAGAGAGGAGAGAAATTAGAGCAGGAGAGAGGCGAGGAGAGGAATAGGAGGAAGGGAGAGGAGAGGAATAAAGACGAGCAGAGAGGCGAGGAAAGGAACAAGAGGAATGGAGTGGAGAGGAGGTGAGATGAGAGGGGATAGGAGAGAAGGGGAGGAAAGCTAAGATGATATGGAAAGGGATGGAAGAGGAGGAGAGGGGAGAGAAGAGGAGGAGAGGGGAGAGGAGAGGGAAGAGGAGAAGAGAGGAGATGAATGAGAGGAGGAGAGACAGAGAGGCAAGGACAGAGAATGAAATCAAGAAGGGGATAAAAGTGGAATAGAACAAACGCTGTATAGAACTACATATAACTACATATAACTTAACTTATATTCTGTACATATTGTAACGTAATATTATGTTATAAGGGGTGCAGATAGAACAACACCAAACAATGCACCAGCCACACGGTATAACAAAAACATTGGTTGGGATGCTGAGAACAAGGTAAATATTTAAAAGCATATATATTGAATCTTGTAATTTCTGATTAATTTAAATTAAAGTCCTATAGTTCATAGTAAAACTGAACTTTGAGAGCAGAATGTGGACATGCACATCAACATGTACATAAAGATATGGCCACGAGAAAGCACACCGATCCAGGAAGAGTTCTTTGCGGAAATACAACATTTCCCATTAAGCCTTATTAGAATATTCATAATCGTATTTCAGGTGGACCCACTAAACAGGTCAAGGGTCTATCTCAGGCCTGAGGGGGATTAGCTAAATATCCTGTAGCAAACAATCTTTGAGTCATTTGCATTATCTCTTCAACCAGGAGTTCGTTTTTTATGTAAAAGAAGAGGGGTGAGGCATCATATTTTTGATTTAAGTTTCTGAAGTAAAGGGTTCGATGTGTACAGATACTATCGTTAAGAACGAAAAATAAAATACATATGCAAACGCAGAGGTGGAAAGAGTGCCGAAAACTCACATAGAGGATTTGAGTCGGATTTCATCAAAGGTCGTTACTTTAGGCTCCCTCCCTGTTTTTATTAAACACATTTATTTTTGTCTGATATCGTCTCTCAGGTTTATCGAATCTCTTCCAAACTTGCAATCCAGCTTCAGCACACTTGAACGAAGACAGGGGTGCACGTTTTGAGAAGATTGGATCTTAAATATTTTGGGGCAATAAAGAAAAGGGTCTCCATATCTCCAATACCTCTTCCCGGTTCATCCGACCTCATCTAAACCATCCTCATCATGGATGGTTCACCCAGCTGAACCATCCATCCATTCTAAACTCATCCAGTCATCCAGTCCCTTCATAAGAGTCATAAGGGCCCCTCCCCAGGAAACCTTCCGCTTTCACCATGACAACGGGACTGTGTGTGTAACTGTGTGTGTGTGTGTGTGTGTGTGTGTGTGTGTGTGTGCGTGTGTCCCAATGGCCGGTTGGCCGGGTTACATAGTGTTTTTATGATAGCCTATGATAGTTGTACTTAGCGCACATACTTGAACCCACCGCTGGCCTCTTGTCTCTCCAGGTCCTCTGCTACTGGAGGTGACATGAGGACCGCGGTGGGGCGGGATTAGTCCGTCATTATGCTCTACCAATAGAGCCACCACAAGATCAAATAATGGTAAGTTCAGATCAAGTATTTTTTAATTTTGCCTTCTAAGTACTGTCTGCCTGTGTCTGCACATGTACACGTGTGTTTGATGAGTCCGATGTATGAGATGAGTCTGATAAATGTGATGAATCCGATGAATGTGATGAGTCTGGTGAATGAGATGAGTCTGAGTTTGACGCACTCAAACCATTCTTTATCTATTTTATACACCAGACAGCGGGGCGAGGCAGCAGAAAGAGGATAGAAATGAAGAAAAGAAAGACAAAGATATTCCATACCCTATTAAAGGTTGTTTCAACATGAAATATGGGATAGCTCATTTCAACGATGTGTTGTTGAGACTGAAAGGGACGCAGACAGACAGGCAGAAAGGCAGACAGACAGACGTGCAGGCTAAGAGGCGGACAGAGACGCAGACAGGGAGACAGACAGACCGACAGAATCGCACAAAGACACACTATTTGTTTGTCAAACAGACAGACAGGCAGCAGAGAGACAGGCAGGTCGCTCGGTTCTCAGGCGCTGGCGTGTAATTCGTCGTTCCACTGCGTCAATTCCCCGACGCTGCCCCGCCCCCCTTTCTCCTCGCCACCATATATGGGCGTCCTGTCCCCCCATGCGCTCAAAGGGATATAATGTTTATGTCTGTGCCGCTCTGCCGATGCCTGACACCCCTGACACAAGGCTGTGTGTACGTGCGTGCGTGTGTGTGTGCGTGTGCATGTGTGTGTGTGTGTGTGTGTGTGCGTGTGTGTGTGTGTGTGTGTGTGTGTGTGTGTGTGTGTGTGTGTGTGTGTTGGCTAGAAAATAGGGTTGGTGGGAGTTGAGAGAGAATAGTGGGAAAAGACCACAAGCAATAAATTGATGGAGAGAGGGAGGGGGGAGAGAGAGAGAGAGAGAGAGAGAGAGAGAGAGAGAGAGAGAGAGAGAGAGCGAGAGAGAAGATTATGGGCGGTGGAGGGAGGAAGGGGTGTCAGTGAGAGGGGTGGGGGGGGGGGGGGTCTTTAGATGGGTTTGTGGTGGAGCCGCATGGCATCAGGACAGACACGCCCCATCACACAAGAGCTCAGACATTAACTCCTCTTCTCTTCCACTTTCTCCCCGACATCACTCCTTCCCTTGTTCTCTCCCTCTGTTCCACTCTCTCTCTCTCTCTCTCTCTCTCTGTCTCACTCTCTGTCTCTCTCAATCTCCGTCTCTCTCTCTCTGTCTCACTCTCTCTCTCTCTCTGTCTCTCTCTGTCTCTCTCTCTCTCTCTCTGTCTCTCTCTCTCTCTCCCTCTGTTCCACTCTCTCTCTCTCTCTCTCTCTCTCTCTCTCTCTCTCTCTCTCTCTCTCTCTCTCTCTCTCTCTCTCTCTCTCTCTCTCTCTCTCTCTCTCTCTAGCTGCCCAGCCAAAGCACCTGGCTTCTTTTTCTCCGTCTTCTCTCGCTCCATTTATTCTCTTTTACTCGTGTTTTTTTCCCTTTCTGTGCCCATCCCTTTTCCTTTCTTTTCCCTCTCTTTGTTCCTTCCCTCCCACCTCCTCCTCTCTACCTCCCCAGTTGTTAATCTCTTTCTGCTCTCTCTCTCTCTCTTGCTTTCTATTTATCTCTTACATCTTGCTCTATCCAGCTCCATCCATTACAGTGTAGCTCTCTCACTTCTTTCTTTGGGGTTCTTCCCTCTCTTCAAGTGAAACATCTGGAGGAGGAGAGGACACTGCTGCCTCTCTCTCTCTCTCTCTCTCTCTCTCTCTCTCTCTCTCTCTCTCTCTCTCTCTCTCCCTCCCTGATCCATCTCTCTTTTTTTACCTCCTCTCTCTTTTTCACACTCACTCATTCTCTCCCTCTCTTATCCCTCTCTCTTTTTTACCTCCCCCTCTCTCTCTCTCTCTCTCTCTCACTCTCCGTCTCCCTCCTCTTGCTCACTTTCCCTTCTGTCTCTCTCTCTACCTCCTTTATCTATCTCTCTTTCTCTCTCTCTCTCTCTCTCTCTCTCTCTCTCTCTCTCTCTCTCTCTCTCTCTCTCTCTCTCTCTCTCTCTCTCTCTCTCCAGCCTCTACCCAGAGGGAGTGGACTGTCTGTGGGCAGAGAGAGTCTGGACCACAGGGGTGGATGCCAAAAAAAAAAAAAAAAAAAAGAAACACAAATCCTGGAGCCGGTGACACAGGACCATATGGCGGCGCATTAGGCTGCCCCGCACGCCCCCAACTTGGGACCCGACGCGGAGCGGACAGCCCCCCTGTCTGGAGGAATGGATGGGTGGGTGGGTGGGTGGGTGGGTGGATGGATGGATGGATGGATGGCTGTCAGCCGGGGCCAGGGGGCCGGCCGAGGGCCCTGCAGGTTCCCATGGAGAATTCATATTACCCACGAGCCTCTGGCTCGCACACTAACCACCACACTGGCTGCATGAAAAGACCACCGTGCAAACCAGAGGGCTATGTGTGTTTGGGTTTGTGTGTGTGTGTGTTGTCTGTGTGTGTGTGTGTGTGTGTGTGCGTGCATGCGCGAGTGTGCGTGCGTGCCTGCGTGCGTGGGTAGCGGTGATAAGTGTAAATCTTCACAGTGTGGTCTCGTGAATTAAAATGAAGGATGTTGTATTTTGTAAGCATGTCAAGACCAGGAGGACACTTCAAGGCTCGTGTCGAGATGGAGCTGTCGAGATTCACCCCGGCTGGGGCACAGCGAGGCGGCTGAGGACGCACAGAGGTGCTCCCACCGGGGGAGAAACTCAGCTTGTCGTCCAGGCTGCTCTCCAGCAGGCCAACACTAATATTGCACACTGACAAACCACTCCTAAACTGGAGTGATGAGAGGGGGGAGATGCCATGGTGGGTAATCTTCTCTCTGCATGCCAGATGATGATCCGCACTTCTGGAGAGAAGCAGAGACCCAAATTGGCTTTTTTTCTAATCAAACAATCATTTTTATTCACGCTTCGGCCGAATCCAATGCGTTCCTCCCTATTACACACACACGCCGAATAAATTAAAGAGATTTCTCATTTTTTGACAATTTGAATATGCGCCGTGCGGTCGGGTTACCGCGGCGATGTAGTTCACGGGAGGGTCAGAGGTTGGGTGGTTGGTTTTTCTGTTTGTTGTCGCGATTCGTCAGGTATGCTAACTCCTGATCCTACAGATTGAGATCTATATTTGTTTCTTGTGTATTTTCTGATGGAAATCTCCTGGGAAGAGAGCTGCAAGATTTTCCTTGAAATTACTTCTTTTAAAATAAATAATGGGAGGAAGATTAATGATTTGGGTTGAGATTCTAAAGGCTCCATTGCTTGTTTGTATTGTTAATATACGGATTAAGGTATTATTGGGTATTATGCCTTACAAAAGTTCATTGTTAATATTTGTTAATACTTTGACAATCCTTCCCCAGGGGGAATGTGTCTCATCCTCTTATTTCAGACATTAATTTCCCCAGGAATTCAATCAAATGGAAAACCCTCCAAATAATATATATTAAAGGTACATTTCTTTAGGATTTGAGTACCTTTATTGTATTGACTGATTGGATGAAGTGGTGAAGTAGTGATGGATAATGTTTGATGGAAAATTAAATTAAAACGATGAGTACAAAGAAATAGAACTACAGCAAAAGTGCCATCTCTGGTGAAACATATATGAAGCAACTTCAAAAATGCAGCTAAATTAGTTACAAATCATTATAGATATACTATTTATGCTTCAAATATAATTTGGCAACCGGGCAATCAGAAAAATCAGGGAGTCAGAGGGATAGTGTTTAAAAAAATATATGGAATCTAAAAAAATATGAATATCAAAATAAAATTCACAATGACAACATTTTGAATGAGGTCATTGTTGGTTGGTTTTGTTATTGCTTTTTGTTTTCTTAGTGTGTTTTGAAATTCATTTATAAAATTAATTATTTTATAAATGATGTAAATATATTTTTATTACCATCTTACTTTTCCTCCTCGTATTCTGTCTTTGTGGTCCGTTCCAGATCCAGGGTTGGGTTCCCGGGCTGAGACGGGGTGGAGTGCCCGTGGCGAGGTAGCAGCAGGTTAGGTCAACATCAAGATGTTTGCTTAGAAGGATCCGGAGACGGAGAACAAACCCTGTAATCTAACCCAGCGTGTGACACTGGTGCCCCCCAGACCACCTGACCCTCAGTGTGTGTGTGTGTGTGTGTGTGTGTGTGTGTGTGTGTGTGTGTGTGTGTGTGTGTGTGTGTGCGCGCGTGCGTGTGCATGTGTTAAGGAGGGGCAGAGGGGTGTGTAATTGAATTGAGTGGGGCAGGTCAAATGATCAGGGTTAGAACAGGCTTAAGTTTGATAGGGATCTATCACCACGGCCATCTTTTCATCCATCGACCAGCCATCCACCTATCCAACCATTTATATATCCGTCTACACATTCTGTCAATCATTCATTCGTCCACCCGTCCAGCCATTCTTCCATCAATCAAACCATGTTCATTCATTCATCTGTCCCTCCATCATTCATTCGACCAATAATTATCATATCACAGTAATGTCATAATAATCCTTAACATCCAAATGAAACCTATTATCTAACATGTTACATGTTTTGCCTAATACACAGACCACTGAAAAGGTAGGTCTGACAACAGGGTCAGATAATTAAATAACATAGTCCCCTTTCTATTCTCTCCAGAAAACAACAGAGAGAAGTGTGTCTTAATATTGTAGCTAATGCCCTTCAGTTCTCCTGTTTCCTCAAGGCTTACTGGAGGAATGTTCTAATGTAACCAGGTGGAGCTGTGTGTGTGTGTGTGTGTGTGTGTGTGTGTGTGTGTGTGTCTGTGTTTGGGGTTGGGGAAGTAATTACACGTCTTTCACTGGTGGTTAATAACATGTTCCCTGTTGTAATTATGTGCTAATGCTACAGGCTAATCCCGGTCTAGCCACTGTCTCTGGGAACTACATTACCCTGCCTACCACCATTCTGTCTATCCTCTATCTCCCTTTGTACCCCCCTCCCCTCCTCTCCTTCTCTCCTTCTCTCCCTCTCTCCCTATAGCCCTCTCTCTTCATCCCACTCTTGTTCGCTCTCCCCCATTCTTTCTCCCTCCCTATTGCCCTCTCTCTCCCTCCAACTCTTCTTCTTTTTCCCCCGATTCCCACTCTTTCCCCCCCCTCTCTCTCTCCATCTTTCCTTAAACCCTCTCACTGTCTCCCCCATCTCCCCCTCTCTCCCTCCCTTTCTCCATCGCATCCTTCTTGTTTGTTTCTAGGTCCTCCAGAGCTTTTATTCAGATCCTCTCTAAAACCGCGCTGAAAAGACTTGGAGAGAATATTGGAAAATGAGTTCATAATAAAATCTGAATTAATCAGTGGCACTGGGACCGAGGCCTACTAAGAACTACAACAAAGTCAACGTGACCAACTCTATCGTCCTTCGCCGGATGGCAACGGTTTAATTTGACAGGAAACTGATTTCTGTGTGTATTTGTATGAGATGTTTCCATAAAGGGTTTCAATGCAAAGTGTGCGAATACAGAATATATTTTATTCCCACATTGTCTGGACAGATGGTGTGTCAATAGTACAGACAGAGAGGAAAAGATGGATGGAACGAGAGTCATACAGAGATGGAGATAGAGAACCGCCTGCCAAATTGAGACCTATGGATCGAGAGGATAAAAGGCTTGATTGTGTGTATGTGTGTGTGTGTGTGTGTGCGGGGGGGGGGGGGGGTGGGTGGGTGTGATGGTGTGTGTATGTGTGTGTGTGTGAGTGAGGACTTTGTAATGAGTAAATAACGAGAAGCTGCTGAATAAATTGAAGGAATATTGCATCTTCAGTTAAGCAAATGTGACCCAAAGTCATTGAAACAATGGATGCATGCGTATGTGTGCGAGCGTGTGTGTGTGTGTGTGTACGAGTGTGTGTGTGTGTGTGTGTGTCTGCGTGGCCGTGCGCAAACGTGCATCTTTCCCTATTCCCAGCTAATCGACGCACGGCAGATGGCAGCTGTCTGTCTCCGTGATGGTCGTCATGGAGACCGGGTGGATTGTTGTCTCTCCCGGCGACGACACAGATGTGCTGCCGGAGACGACCCTACGGTGGCCCACTAGGGACAACCCTGAGGAAGGATAAGGAGAGAGAGAGAGAGAGAGAGCGAGAGCGAGAGCGAGAGCGAGAGCGAGAGAGAGAGAGAGAGAGAGAGAGAGGCAGTGAGAAAGTAGACAGAGGGAAAGAGAGAGTACAGAGAGAAAGTAGAGAGAGGGAGAGAGAGAGACAGAGAGAGAGCCAGAGAGAGCGAGAGAGGCGGGAGAAGCGGTACACAATGGACTGGATCGGATCACACATTGCGATATGAGATGATTAAATGTCAATAAAGGGATTATTCATAAAGAGAAGAAAGAGAATTAATTAGGTGTAAATGCTATGTATCAGCAGTCAGCTGGAATGTTTTGTGATGTACAATAGTGGGATGAGGTTTGGTGTCTGGTGTGGGAGGCATTCACCACCTGTACAGTCAAGGTGTGGGTTTAGTGAAGGAAGACAAATCCCTCTCTCAAAGCTTAAAGCGCTCTCTCACAATTCAGACAATAGGAGGCTTTCTTTCTCTCTCTCTCTCGGTCAGTCGCCAGGTACTGTTAGTATTGTTTTGTATGTGGTTGTGTGTGTGTGTGTGTGAGTGAGTGTGTGATAACTAACAGTGCCCGTTTGGGTGTCGTTGATAACACACCGGAGGTGTGCTGCCAAAGACCTGCCTGTCATTCTCACAAACACAAAGAAAGAGTGACAGACAGATGCACACACACACACACACACACACACACACACACACACACACACACACACACACACACACACACACACACACACACAGAGCCACACACACACACACACACACACACACACACACACACACACACACACACACAGAGCCTGTGGCCTGCTATTGAACTTACAGTAGCAGCTCCTCTGCTGGAGAGAGTATTCAGATGGAACTCCCTCTCTCTGTCCCCCAGTCTGTCTGCCTGGACAGACAGAGAGCTCCACCACAGCAATCTCCCTCTTGAGCCCGGTTAGCCCTGTTAGCACAGGTAAACCTGTTATCCTGGTTAGCCCGGCTATATAGTGTGCACAGCTCACACAGTGTGAAGTTAGCCCCTCTGATTAAGAGGTTCAAGCGGTATGATGAAACCAGACGGTGGAGCTATGCAGACCGAGGAGTGTACTGTGTACATGATGCAGCGTTTCTATCGGAGGAGGCCATTCCCACGGTTCAGATATACACCTCACTGTAGCCGTGGAAAGAGAAGACAGGTTGCAAGACACGCAGCGAGACAGGCAGTCAAGACGGTCAGGGGGGATGGCAAGACACGCATACAGAGAGCATGACTGGCCAGCGAGACAAGCAGAGCGACAGGATGAGAGAAGGGAAGATGGAAAGACAGACGTGGAGACAGACGGCGACAGTAAGACAGGAACAGAGAGAGGGAGACGGGCAGGACAACAGGAAGTTGAATAGATGAGCAGAGGCGGAGAGCAAGAGCGGAGAGCGCTTCATGTATCAACTCCTCTCTGAATAATGAGCCTCCTTAGTGAATCTGGCACACAGGCGGCTCACCTGGCACACACGCACACGGAAACACGGGCGCGCACACACACACACACACACTTATTGGCACAATGCAGCCTTTAGGGATCAATTACTGCTCACTCACGTCTTTATCATCTCAGCGCTTCCACCCAATACCTGGCGGCTCCAAGGACAGCCTTGGTCTCTCTCTCTCTCTGACACACTAGAAAACAAGCGTGTGTGTGTGTGTGTGTGTGTGTGTGTGTGTGTGTGTGTGTGCGTCCGTGTGTTTGTGCTGATAGAAGGGTCTAAGAATTTCAGAAAAATAAGTGAAACAAAGCTATCGGCTACCACAGCTACACAACAGAATACCCCACACACGGCCTTTCACTGACAGACGCGTACTGTCTCTCTCCTTGTCTCACTCATATTCCTCTCGCTCTCTCTCTCCATTCATCCTTTCCTAGCTGTCCCCCTGTGTCTCTTCCTCCCTCCCCTCCCTCTTTCCTCCCCCTCTCTCTCCATCACACACAAACATCCCACAATTTATGTAACACCATGTATTCATTAATTAATCCACACACACACACACACACACACACACGCACAGTTACATATGCACATACACACTTAATCCGGCCCTCGCGTGTGTGTTTTTCTATATGCTTGGCTGATGGTTCCCCTCCTGCTGTGTATGGCAGTAAAAGAGGATTAACCATGATGTTCTTTCAGGTAGGCCGACCTCAGTCCAGGTAGTTGTCACGGCTGGTGTCCTCTTATGGGAGGGTATCCATCATGGGATCTGTCGTTCAGTACAAGGTTAGACCCCGCTGCCTTGTTAGTTCTTCAATAGCCAAGCAACCAGTTGGCAGGTGAGTGACCTCATCTGAAACCCTGGGAGTGTCTTCATCTACAATCCGTTGGTTGTGGATAGTCCCGTTTATCGTGAGGGTTCAAGTGCTTTGTGGACCTCAACCATGTCTGGCTAACGTATGTCTTATCATATGGGAAATACAGAGATCTGAGCTCATGACCCGCCTGTTATGTATTTCAATACAAACAGACACAGGGGATGGAGCATTGTTTCACTCATTCATTCAAAAAGGATTCGACATTTGAGAGGCTGCCTTTTGAAGAATGCATCATACTCTTTCTGATGTCGGATTCGTCTGTGTTGTGTCAATAAAACCACTTAAATATCTATGTATGTAAACATATACTCTGATACATATTACATAGAACTATGAGTAATTGATTCATAGTAAACAAATGTACTTTTTCTGTAAGTTGGTAGGCCTAGGCCTATGAGTCACATAATCGGTTATATGTATTATTCTGTAATATTTATTAATCAATGTTCAATTCACATAACACAGTGAAAGTAGTTTAAAGTATCCTATGCTCTACTAAATGTGGCTTCATTTTAAATATAGATACCAGACACAGATGGCGGCGCGCATAAATATACATTCATTTCCTCTTTAAGTAGGGGACCAGGTTTACTCCATGTGCAGGTTATTAAAAAGTAATCAGATAAGGAGATGATTATTCCATATTGTGATAAAGGGAAAGAGCTTCTCCAAGCTGGTTTACAGCAACCGAGATACACACACTACTGCATTCTAGCGGTCAGAAGTGGTATGACCCCATTAATAGTCGTTTTACTGAAGCGTTCGTTAGCCAGAGTAGTTAAATTATTTTTCCAAGAGAAATCCAATAGCAATATTCCCGATTTACACAATGTTTATAATTGTGGATGTATTTTTAAATGTAAATGTTCAATGGAGTGATGTGACACAGGTCCTGTCTTTGGACTATTGGAACCTAACATCGAGCCTAAACGTGATATACTTTATCAGAAGGGATGGTTAAATTAAAATAGGGGTTTAAAAACAAATCTAAATTCACTACAAATAACAACTACAAGTGATGGAGCTTAATTGAACTAAACTAGATGGTACAACGCTGCCCCCATCTGGTTAAATAAGATTACTGCACCTTGAGGACAACAACGTTATCAAGTAACAAAGTACCGCTCTGATCCACCAACCATCTTTATTGGTTTTCACAGACTATTTTTCGAAGAATGTGGAGCTTTTTGTCCTAGTTCTAAACTTGCCAAGCTTCTGTGAAATAGCCATAGTGCACCAAAATGTATTAAATATTTGAAGTAAAAAAAAAAATATATATACTGTATATAACATAGGCCAACTCAGTGGTCTCGGGTCAAGTTTGATGACAGCCTCAAACTAATTTCAATCACTTTTTTTTTTTTTTTCTCTACACTAGTGGAAGATTGTGGCTGTAAATGCATGGTGCCATAGGTAAGTAATTGTTATTTTTTTTTATGCATTACTTTTGAACAATTTTGTAACCACTTAATTTGAATACTACTTATGACTAACCTACCTCGTTTCTAATAATTAACTTTTACTTAAGCTTAAGTAGGTCAGTAGGTGTTTTATTTAGTGCTCCCGCTACGTGTGCCCCTCCAGCACAGACTATCCTCCGATCTCTCTCTGGAAGGGGGTTCTGTGATCCTCCTCAAGTCTTCTTCCCTCTGGGTTTGAGATTCTTCTCCTTGAAATGCTATGGAGCACTTAGGGTTAGGGGATGTTGTGTAATGTTGGCCCTTTGAGACTGTCACTACAATTAAGGACTATACTTTCACATTCAGTAATATTCATCGTGTGCCTTGTATACTAGAACATACACACTATAATATAGGACAAGGTTGGAAGAAAACAATATGCAGCCATACTCTGTTGTTTCCACGACTTTACTAATAAAGTTTGCTACAATGTTAACAAAAAAAAACCTACTGGAATACATTCTACTCATTGTTGTAATGTAAATAGGACACAAACAGGACCAGTGTGTGCTGTGATGGTTTCTAATGAAGTCATTCACCGTACACTTCCCAGTAAAATATCAAAGAAAAATTCACCCGAAACAGAATACACCCAGAAGATACTTTGAGCTGCACCAATACTCTGTCCGCACAAACCCAATGCGACCCAGACATCAAAACCTTACTGTGTTCGCCCCCTATGAATAATATTGAGAACTGCAAGAGTTAATCAGGGTTTTCCGACACCCCATAAATATTTTGCCACCACAAATATGATTCCACCGACCGCCAACGGAAAATCCCTGATTGCCCATAACCGAATAAGTGAGAAACCTGCAAATACAATTAGAATGTAGTCAATCCTTGGGATTTTTTTGGGGGTACAACATGGTCTTTCACTTAGCCTACCAATGTGCGAGTTCTGTTGTGTGGATTTCCATTACAACACTACCTACCTATTCCATTACAGCGCTACATGGTGGATATAGGGTGATCCTGGAATTTAAACAGGAATAAATTAAACCTTTAGACTCTAGCGTTGAGCTATGGCAAAACAACATCAAAAATTGCACTTCCTTGTGTAATATGTCATATGTATGCGCAAGTGAATCAGGGTTGAAATAGTGAATAAACTTTGTGAAAATATTTGAGTCTGTTCAGTGGCTTGGCTACAAGGTGGAGTAGATAAAGATACAATAAATGTTGTTCATTTGACCTTTTATACCTCGAAAACACAAAATTCGATTTTCTTTTTTATTTGCTATAAACTATCCTATCTGGTCCACAGTGTGTTAGAAATCTCTCTTAACTTTGTGTAAATCCAGCGTGACAAAAAATCATCAGGTAAAATGATCTCAGCATACGATGAGATCATAAAAAACACCACTGACCAACATACAGCGTGCTAGAATTTCTGTGCTACACATCTCAGAGAGAACCCAATCATCACAGAAAAGGACAAAAACAAAAACTCAAAAGCGAAAAATGAAACAAAAAAAAAAATCAAATATCTCTCGAGTTCTTCAGAGGACAGGAGCAAACCACCAGCGCTGAACGTCTCAGCGTGTGGCCATACCAATACTGCTACAGTTACCCTTCATAAAAATATATATAAATCTACTTCATATCTACAGTACACTGATGCAACGGTATGGAGAAAAACTCAAGTTCCTACAATACTTGACTGACTGCTTCTCCCACTGCTGCTCAGAGTATTGGGACAAAACTGAGATAAATGAGCCTTAGTGAATCTATCATATATGTTGGTGCCATCACATCAGACAGTCCATAAAGTGTATAACTCCATCGAATGTTTACAGAAAGATCAAACATCACATCATCTTTCAATGCAAATAGTTTCACGTGGGACAGATCTTTGCAAATTCTTGAAAAAATTAAAAAAGGTCAGCCTACGCATAACTTCCCCATTTTCTTCCAGTTGAAAAAACTATCTTGTGCTGAAGACCGGTTTAAATAATTGTCACAGTTGGTTATGATGATATCTCAAAAAGACAATCACTCGCCAAGGCAGTTGGGAAATACAGCATTTGGGAAATACGATCAAAACAGATTTGACCTCAAATGAATCCAGACAGAATATGGTCCCGTCCGCAGTGTCAGCTCTTACAAATAAATGTTCTTCAATAAGAAGAGCTGTAGACTAGTCAAACCAAGGACCGGCCAAGAACCGACAGCAGGATTTCTTTGATAAGACTTTGCAATGCAGTAAACTAACGAAATCGGTGACTGTTGAACCAAAGCCGGCAGTTGGTTATTTCTTCTCAACAGTGGTAACAGTCAAAGACATGCAGGCACAAACACCAAGAGACGCACACTTAACACACACATAACACTCAGTGCCGGAGCTCTGTACTTCGTGAAAACTTGCAAAAAATAGTTGTGCCTAAAATATCCTTCATAAAGAATATCCTTCATCCAGAATAAAAAAAAAACAGAAAGGGAATGAAAAAGCGTCTAAGATCATGTTTTAAAACGTCAGTAGAAATAACAACGTGGAGCTCTCTCATCGATGCAGAGAACAAATCCAGTTCCAGTGTTTCCAGGGAGAGAGTCCAGGTCCAGTGTTGAGTAATAATAATCCAGTGAAAAAACAGACATTGTATCTCATATCCAGTGGCTGTACTGCATCTTCTACGAGTGTATTAATAATCCGTGCTGTCAAAATGAAAGCCGTCATTACAGGGAACGTATGAGACGATGCCGGACAGTTTCTGCGTCCCGAGGATCCATAAAAGTGTGCCGGGTTCAGTAATACCCGGTGGAACGCGGTGAGGTTACAATCCTCCTCACCGCCGACATAAAACATCCATCAACTCAGACCACCTCTAGCTCTAAGGAAGAATGGTCCTAGTGGTCCCTTAAAAACATGTACAGTAAAAAAGACTCATTTCTGGTATTCTTTTGAGGCTGGGGTAAGCTAGCGCGTTAGTTTTATAGCCTGCAGACAGTGGGGTTTGGTAGTGTGTTGGGGGCTGTGGTTTGGTAGTGTCTCGCTCTGTGGTTAGAGCTGGTGGGCTGAGTGGTTGAGTAGAGGTGGAGCTGATCTCGTGGAGGGAGGATAGGGTGTGATGGAGGGAGGGAGGGAGGGAGGGAGGGAGGGAGGGGAGAGGTGGGGCAGATGTGGTGGAGGGGAGAGGTCCGTCTCCCCTCAGAGTTCGGTGGTCAGCAGTCCCTTGGGCCTGGCTCCCTCCTCCTGGGCTGGCTGAGATCCCACAATGCTTTGGGAGGAGAAGGATGGAGAGACAGATTGATGCAGTGTGAGGGTTTATCACGAGTCGGAAAAACATGACCACGGTGTCTGGAACACTGTCGTAAGATCAGTGACAACCAACGTATTTTAAAAGGTGTGTCGGGGGTGTGGAAGGACAGTTTCCTCTGGTGTCAGTAAATGGATGAACAATGGTGGAGATTCGGTTCAATTCAGCAGCTCTGCACCTCAAACAAAGTTTGTTACAGGAATCTACATTTCAACATACAGCAGGTTAAATACATAAGCAGATCTATAAAATGAGAAACATGTTCTCAGGTTGAAATAATACACTTATGCCGCTTTTCCACCGACAGTACCAGCTCGTCTCGACTCGCCTGGCCTTTTTTTGCATTTCCATTGGCAAAAAAAGTACCCGGTACCTAGTACCGGGTACTAGTACCGGTACCTAGTACCGGGTACTTTTTTTTTGTACTACCTCCGTCGGGGTTCCAAGCGAGCGGAGTAGGTACTTTTGTGTGACGTAAACAGGCTGCTGGCAACTGATTGGCCAGCGGCTGTAAATGGGAATAATCACTCAAAGTTAAGTTGTGTCCAGCGTGGTTGAAGTCCATGAACCCGCTCCCGAGGGGGACACTGATCAGCGTTTCGCCATGTGTGTCGCTCCTTTCCCGGGGCTAGAGTTAGGCTGCGCGTGGTTGTGTGTGTCCGGCGTGGTTGTGTGTGTCTGGCGTGGCTGGAGTCCACGGACCCGCTCCAGGATCAGCGTTTCGCTGTTTCGTTTTAGTGTCGTTCCTTTCCCAGGGCTCGAGTTTCGCCTCCATCAACGTTACCGTATGACAACAATAGACGCGCAATCATTGCACTTTTTATTTTATTTTATTTCCCATCATAACCTTTCCCGGGAATCAGGAAATAGTCTTGATCAGATTCAGATTTCCCGGGAATCGCGTCTCCCGTGATTAAAACCTAATGACGACCCGCCCATGTTGGAGAGGTTCTTTTCTACGACCCGCCCACATTGAAGAGGTACTTTTTTAGATGGAAACGCAACGTGCCTGGAACCAAACCGAGTCGAGGCGAGGCGAGCTGGTACTGTCGGTGGAAAAGCGGCATTATTATGAGATGTTCTCTATTAATCCCGGAAAGGGAATATCTGTGTTTTTGGGTTTGTAACACAAACCCCTACCCCCCCTAAGTCTTGCTTGTGGGTCTGTCTTTCCTCAGAGGAGTTTACCTGGAGGTGATGATGTTGTGGGTTTGGGTGGGGAGGGGGATGGCGGGGGAAGGGGTGCGCCCCTTCTCTGCGGCTGGGGGCGGGGTGACCCTGGCGGTCAGGTCCAGGTCAAGCAGGCCGTTGGTGAAGGCGCATGAAGGCTGCGGTGGGACCAGGAGAACACGAGGTTAGTAGGAGTTAAAGAAAGCACCAAGGGTCAAACCACACACACCATCACCTCCCTGTATACCATCCAACCTGGGGCTACTGCTAGAGCTTCAGAGGTTCATTAAGAAGGCCCTAATAAACGGAAGATGGAAGATGGAAGTTTTGGAATGATACTTGTTTTGGAATAAGCCAGTGCAGGCTTCTGTCATAACTACGTAATACAGCCGCACAACGGAAATAAGCACAAATATCTGTTGTTTGGGTGCAGATTTATGATAAATACCTCAATTAAAAGCATATTTTTCTATCAATTTATTGGTAATGAAGTGATTCAACTATAGCTAACAGGAGATATACAATAGGTAGCTATAGCTAGCTACCTAGTCCCCACTATCGAGGGGGTGAGCCAGCTACTAAGAGTAGGAGAGAAAGGGTTGTGACATACAGCAGCGGTGGGTATGATCCAGCGTGGGGTGATGAGTGGTTTAGCCTGTTGAACCGGAGGGAGCTGGAGGAAAAGCAAAAAATTATATTTAATAATAATAATAATAATGAATAAATACAATTTATGCCAGATTAACCTTCTGATTTGAATAGCTTCCGTGGGTACGCCTTGGGTCTCTACATCCCCTGAGGCTGTAGTGCACTGGTGTAGTTCTGCGCGCTTTTACTAAATATAATGACCCTCTTTGTCCTCCCTGCCAAGTTTTATATAGTGAATATATGATAGTACAGTTTAGTAGGTTTGAATATATGATCATTTGTACAAAACATAATCCTCACATTATGAAGACCAGCTGTCACTGAATTTGTGACTTAGTGGGACTTGTGGCGTAGAATCACAGACGCAGAACCACAAGCACCGTGTGTGTGGGTGGGCAAGCGTGTGTGTGCGTGCGTGTCTTGTTTAAAATGACCATGGGTCTGGTGTCTGGAGCGCACAGGGAAGGGTTTATGGGTCTATATCTGGAGCAGTAGACGTAAGCGCTGTCTGGAAGGTCAAGCGTTTGCAGAAATCAATAGGTCCATTATTTCTGAAATGCTCTTGAACAGTATTGATTCCACTCTGGCTATGCATGGCGAAAAATCGGTGACATTTAGCACTGATGTCCCCAGTGAACTGCAAACACCACATACAGTCTCAGGAGCAGCATTACATGTAATGTTATTAACCTGGCCCAGAGTAATATTTACTGTTGTGCATGTATGGATTTAACACACACACAGAGAGAGAGAGAGGAGAGGAGAGAGAGAGAGAGAGAGAGAGAGAGAGAGAGAGAGAGAGAGAGAGAGAGAGAGAGAGAGAGAGAGAGAGAGAGAGAGAGAGAGAGAGATAGAGAGAGAGAGAGAGAGAGAGAGAGAGAGAGAGACTGGTGGGAGAGTGGACTGTACCACTATGACCTACCACAGGGGTTGGATCGGTGAAGTCGATCAGGTTATCAGACGCCGGGGGGTCCATCTCGTCTGGCTTCACCTACAGAGTGACAGACACAGTCTTCAGCCCAACAGACCAACACAACTAACCCCACAGTAGAGGATCTGACCGATAGATGGATCGTTTCAGACAAACACAGAATGGAAACAGCTTGGAAATATCTAGGAAATTGGCAAAATCTAGAAAACGTATGACGTTTTTCTCCATTTATTGGTTACTGAATCCGCAAATGAATTGCTGAATAAATACTCACGTACAAATGACAGAACACAAACAACAGATTATAAATATTTCTCATCTCTCTCGGTTTACAACATTGAACAACCTTTACAATGCTTTGGGTGCGTTTGTTGTGTTAAAAGACCAAAACACTCAAGACACCAGAACAATATTGCAACCCTAGCACTCTCCACCATTCCGTCAGCCAAGTCCTTTATCTAAAGAGACTGACATTGATTGATTTTTGTCCTGAACGAGCAGGTAGGGGTCAGGCTTATTGCCCGGGTAGATTGCATACATGGGCGTTGGAGCCCGGGCCCTTTGGGGCCCCACAGTTAGTGCAGAACAGTTCAGGGCCACGACGACCGCAGTGAGCAGCTGTTTAGTCAACCAGGGCGGTCTTACCCTCGGCACCAGCAGGTTGGCACCGGATTCAGAGGAGGCATGCTGGGAAGACAGGGGGGGGCGGGTTGTTCACCCATCATCTCACGCTGCAGATGAGAGAGGAAAGAGAGAACAATCAACCGACAACCAAGAGTTGGGGAAAAAAAAAAAAAAGAAAAGTGAGAATACAAACTCATCACCAAACAGAAGTGAAGCAGTAGGAGATGGAGAGATGTGAGGGAACGAGGAACTAAGAAAATGAACATCCTTCTCTCCTACGGGGAAATGACAATATTATTTGTAATATCCAAGTTCTCTGTCCTCTGGTGTACTCGAAGACAATGCGGTGACATGGTGGTGGCATTTAGAACGTCACAAAGACAAACGGAGAACCGCGGTGGACAGAAGAGTAGAGTCCTAATTAGCGCTTTGCCCGGGGCCATGCTAATTCTCTAACATATAGCGCGGTTAGCATGGATGCTCACAATGTGACCCAAGGGCAATACAGCCAGTGCTAATTGGCTAGACAAGCCGTTATGTGTGTGTTGTGCGTGTGTGACAACAGTAAATGCTTATCAAACAGACATTAAACAGTAGCCAGGCAGAGACCACAAACACCAGCAGGGGTCAGCAAAGGTCCAGGATGAAGGCAGAGTGGTCTGGTTCTTTGTGTTAAGAAACCGGTTTGAACCAAGCATATAGAATACATCAGCCTATACTAGCACCATCTCACACCGAGGATGCATTTAAATATTCTTTAAGAATACTAATTCCTAAATCATCTCATCATGTCCCATCTCAATATGCTTTCAAAGCAAATGGATCATTTGATATTGAGAATCTTGTTTTGATCACCAAGTGTCACCAATCCTGCTCTCCTCACATTCCTTCCTCCGACCTCTCGATCCACATTCCCCACACACACACACACACACACACACACACACACACACACACACACACACACACACACACACACACACACACACACACACACACACACACACACACACACACACACACACACACACACACACGGGTCCTGCTGGACAGGGTTTGAGCAGCTCTCGTGTCTCGTGCCTGTCGGGCCGGCTGCTCAGGGAGGAGGTACTGCCCATCCGCCCCGAGCGCACCTTCAGCCTGGGAGACAAGTCACATGACGTCATTCAATCACTCAGTCACATGAGCGTCTAACTACATACAAACACATGACGTCATTCACTACGGCCCAGTGTACTACAAACACATGACGTCATTCACTACGGCCCAGTGTACTACGAACACATGACGTCATCATTCACTACGGCCCAGTGTACTACAAACACATGACGTCATCATTCACTACGGCCCAGTGTACTACGAACACATGACGTCATCATTCACTACGGCCCAGTGTACTACAAACACATGACGTCATCATTCACTACGGCCCAGTGTACTACAAACACATGACGTCATCATTCACTACGGCCCAGTGTACTACAAACACATGACGTCATCATTCACTACGGCCCAGTGTACTACGAACACATGACGTCATTCACTACGGCCCAGTGTACTACAAACACATGACGTCATCATTCACTACGGCCCAGTGTACTACAAACACATGACGTCATTCACTACGGACCGTCGAACTACAAACATATGATCTGTCACCCACTCCCTAACGTTACTACTAAACACAAATAATCAATATTTACTGATTTTAGTGATTGAACTAGAGCCCATGATGTCATTCACTACCGATTGCTTGACTACAAACACACAACGTCATCACTGACTCTTTCAACACTTGTTTGTGAGAAGTGGGAAATAAATAGGTATATAATAGGTATTTGCTGTGTTTATTGTACGTGTTGCACTCTCAAAATCGTTTATTATGTGGCGTTGATCAAATTAGGAGGAACATCAATTAGGAGGCTTCATTACATTACAAAAATATAGCAAATTAATGAGTTAACTAAGCCAAGAAATAAGATACAGAAGGCGGCCTATCAAGTGGCAGAAACAGAATTAGGAAGGAATTAGGAAGGAAGCTCATGAATATTCAGATTCTTAATCAGCTTTTGGCACAGGTAGGGCTATGATTGGCTGAGGCCCAGACAGTTTGTGTGACTCCGGAAGAAGAGGGCCACTGAAGCACAAGAATCCATACATTTCTGCTTTATTTATTTTCATATAATGGTTTAATCAAATTATATATTATTATGTTTTCATGATTATGATTATTCAATTATATTAACATGATTATGTTTTCCTTTTATGAATGCTTTTAAATAGAGCTTGCAAATATGTTTTTCTACATGATTCTACCCGGCTTTAGCCCCTTTTCTTTCTTTTCCAACAATTCTATAATATCTTTTGTCAGGCCCTGTATAATTGTTCAGACAGAAGTTGAGACAGTTAACATATGTACAAACACTGAAACCAAAGGCCGGTGTATAAACACAAGCTCAGCTGGGCTTTCTAGAACTTTCTGATCAGCCTGGGATCACTGTTGCGGTAGACGGACCAGGGACATGATCACCAGCAAGACAGGACAGCTAGTCTAGAACAATACAACCAATGGAACCATCCAGAAAGTTCTAGAACACGTTTGTGTCAGCTGTGTGTGTGTTCTGTACAGGAGATTAGAAACTGCTGTTCCATTGGTTTATAGTATAAAAAAAATGATAGAATAATGTTTATACCGATTATAGAATATCAAATGTATAGAATATAATGTTGGTGTGATTCAGGTGTCTCACCCAGCACTGGCCTGCAGGTTACAGTTCTTATCTCCCAGTAAAGTGGAGTGGTCTTCCGAAGAGCCCTAGGACAGAGAGAGAGAGAGAGAGAGAGAGAGAGAGAGAGAGAGAGAGAGAGAGAGAGAGAGAGAGAGAGAGAGAGAGAGAGAGAGAGAGAGAGAGAGAGAGAGAGAGAGAGAGAAAGTTATATATATTAAGTTATATATATATTTGCATTTCTTTCTACCTTTTTCACTGTATACTAATTCTTAGAATGGGTTGTCCGCCCGTGATGATAAACTGTTTACCTTGTGGGCGGCGGCGTCCGCCTGGGCCTTGAGGATGTTGCTCTTCAGCTCCTCCGGGGGGCGACGTGGAGCGACCACAGGGCTGGAGCCCACCGCGCTCAAGACTGACTTATCAGACAGCTTCCCCAGCTCCTTCTCACACAGACAGACAGGCAGGCAGGCGGGCGGGCATTAACAGTTAGAAACCGAACGACAGACATTTGAATCCTAGGTTGAATCCTAAAACAAAGAGCAACCAAACTGGTCAATAAGGAGCCCAATCAACACACTACAAACATCCACACAGCTCTAATTCTTAAAAAACGTCTACTTTGGACTACAGCGGTCGAATATGCGTAGTGGATGTGTTTCTCACTAGGTTGTTCAGCGCCATGTTGACGTTGACGTTTTTCGGAGGCGTCGACAGGGAAGGGGCATTGTTCTCCAACTCCAGCTGTTTCAAACGGGCAGCTGCTTCTGACAAGCACGGACAGACACCCAAAGAAACACACAATGAAGGATAAATAAAGCTGTTCTCCTTCACTGTCATCATTATAACAATACACTGAGAGTTGAAATTATACTACTCAGTAAGTACTACTTTGAAATGTAGGAGAGCATTTTAGCTGAAGTGACCAACATTGACATAAGTGACCAACAGTGACTACAGATACATGTCATGTCATCATGTTTAGCAAGAATTCATGGCATCTTACACAAGAAGGCCTGCTACAGGTAGGCTTGATATTGGGGTTTGTATAAGGAGACGTAAAACCAAACCAACACGCACACACACACACGCCCACACACACACACACACACGCACAAACAGCA
The DNA here is from genome assembly GCF_964030765.1 of Micromesistius poutassou. Taxonomy (NCBI): domain Eukaryota; kingdom Metazoa; phylum Chordata; class Actinopteri; order Gadiformes; family Gadidae; genus Micromesistius; species Micromesistius poutassou. The sequence continues at coordinate 3,394,779 of NC_140284.1, forward strand.
CTTACTTTTCACAAACACACACAACCCCTAGCCTCCCCCCTCACCCGTTTGACCCAGGCCGTCGTCTACGGCAACACCAGAAGAGGAGGAGTCGTGAACGCCACTCGGCCCTGCCTCTTCCATCTCCGTCGCCATGGGAACGGCCTCTGGGGCCCTGATGACGTCATCGATGCAGGTCTCCAGCAGGTCGGCCACAAGGGGAAGACTAGAGACAGGAAGCAAACAAAAGAGAGAAAGGAGACATTCATATGATATATTTTAGACCAATGACGTTCTCCTGATTGAGTCACATGATGAGTGAATGTGGAACTCACCTCTGGCACCGACAGGAGAGCCATGGGATGTCTACAGCAAGCTGCATTACAGCTCCATAGCATATGTACACCATTCAGTAACAAGAGCTTAGCACTTATATTTAAAGTACATTCAGCCCTAGTACATAAAAATATTTGTAGTTACTTTATTTGAGGACTGACATGAAATATAATGTTTTAGTTGACTGTTTATAAAAGGAAAAAAAAGTGACAAACTTTATGAATGGACCCATTTTTTTTATTCGAACATAGTAGACTCAAACAAGGTCAAGTCTCAGGCCCATTGATAAAGTGACTGCACTTCAAAAGGTTCTCAGTCCAATGAGCGATCAAACACATGAAACAACAATACCATGAATCACTGCCAAGCGTAAACCGAGCCCTTCCTCAGAAAGCAACGTACGCTCTTCAGGACAAAAACATCCACGACCTCGCGGCTAATCTCGCTGATTAAACACCACCAGTCACCAGCTTCCCCTCCGAGGCACGGCTAAGTTTGTTCTTCAAACTTCCACAACACAGGAGTGATTCAGTGCAATACTGGCAATATTGTACAAGAGGCAATCTGGAGCCGGGATCTCCGATACGAGGGAGCTTTTCCATCCAGCCTGAGAGTAGAGCTACCCTCCGGGTTCCAGATATATTACTTCATATCGTTTGTAGAACACAAGCCACACCGCATTGTGAGCGCGCACACACACACACACACACACACAGGCCTAAGCGGACAGAAAACTTGCGAGACATGAAACACAACACTAAGCACTGCCTGAGGACTACAGATCAAATATACAGGAGGGAGGAATGCGTGGACACACACACACACACACACACACACACACACACACACACACACACACACACACACACACACACACACACACACACACACACACACACACACACACACACACACACACACACACACACACACACACACACAGATTTGATGAAGCTGGTTTCAGTTTACACAGAGGGCCATCCATCAAGACCTGAATCCTTCTTGTTTGGAAACCACTACACCCGAAACGATCAGACTTGATTCCTATGGATCTGAAATGACCAGACCGGAAACCCCCAAGATCATAGACCTCTGGACCCAAGACCACAAGACCCAGGACCTCTAGAACCAGGACCTCTAGACCAAAGACATCCAGACCTCTTGACCCAAGACCACAAGACCCAGGACCTCTAGAACCAAGACCCCTAGAACCAAGACCTCTAGAACCAGGACCTCCGGACCTCTAGACCCAAGACCTCTAGAGGCACGCTTCAATTTGTTTAAAGTTCTGTTAGTTTCTTGTTATACAACAATTGAAACAGTAACTAAAATGGACGCTTGAAAAGAAAAACAGTAAACAAAGTGATTATGATTGTCAGAGAGATATTAAGAGACTTGCCTAAACACGAAGGCAGTGGCACACTTTAGCATTGTTTCATAAAAACGGAGACAGGACTGGCTCCAACACAAACAAGCAGGATAATCTTCAGATATTTTGCCAACAAGATTAATCCTCTTTATTCTACCCATCAAAAGAAAAATCTGAACACATACAGCGATGATCGATACAGATTCTTTGGTCAATTCACGTCGACGTAAACAGTTTCCTAATGCTAACAGACATTAGTTGAGCTGTGCAAGGAACAGTTGCGCAGTGGTGCAGTTGAATGATGTAGAAGGCTCAAGCAAGGAAAAGATTCAACTATAGTCTTTATAGTCTTTGTTTTATACTTCCAGTTCAAATCCAGGTTAACAATCATTTGGTCGTTGTCAGGATTTTTGTTTACCGTCCAAATCAACTGTTTGGACACCACTGTTACTGGGCCACGAACAAACTAACAAACTAACAAAACAGAACACAGTCATACAGCATATAGATTAAATTAATTTAAGACATTTAGATAAGATCACTGGTGGTTTGGTTAATCACTTCCATAGATCCCACAACAAGCTGGGAATGTTTTATCGAGGCTAATTATACATAAAATATAACAGATAAAAACATTGATTTAATTGCAACTCCACTCACTCTACAAATATATAGCCGTAATGGTGTCTGAGCTAACAAGAAATCAGAGGCACTTTGTTCTCTCAAATTCGATAGTAAAAGAAAAAGGTAATGTGCTAAAAAGTTATCAAACGTATGTTACAAGTAAAACAATCCTCAAATTAAAAAAAAGAAAGAGTGGCCCATTATGTCCGTCAGCATTGTGTCCTGTACATGCACATTCCAGAGATCCTTGTAGTTCTCTTGGACTCTCTGTAGAGTTTCACTACGTCACTGGGATTCGTGTAGGACACCATGACTTAGGATAGGGGGTGGGTGGGGTGGGGGGGGGCTAGTTTCTGGGCTAGGGTGAGGACCAGAGAGAGAGGAGGAGGTGGGGAGGTGGGGAATGTTCCAGGAACTTCCAGCGTTACACAGCTTATAGCGAAGAGAATGCTGCCTTAATGAATTAGCCTGGGTACCAAAAGTCTAATTACTTGTGTGTACAGGTACATGTTGTCAGGTGTCGTGAACAGATGAGGGTGGACAGGTGAAGTTGACAGGTGAGGGTGGACAGGTGAAGTGGACAGGTGAGGGTGGACGGGTGAGATGGACAGGTGAGGTGGACGGGTGAACAGGTGGACAGGTGAGGTGGACAGGTGAACAGGTGGACAGGTGAGGTGGACAGGTGAGGTGGACGGGTGAACAGGTGGACAGGTGAGGTGGACAAGTGAGGGGGACGGTTGAGGTGAGGTATACAGGTGATTGGACAGGTAACCATTCCGGTAAGTGTCCCGTTGTTCAGATGTACACTTGGACAGGTGCAGGTGTAGGACTTTGATACGAGATTGTTCTGTGTGGCTGAAGTAACCCCCAGCAGATGACACCCCAGGTGACAGGTGAGGAGGGGCGGGGGGCGGGGGGGGGGGGGCAAGAGTCAGCTGACCGGTGAGGTCCTAGTAGGTGTCCATCTCCAGGTGAAGGACCAGCTTTCTCCAGAGGACGGTTGGAGTGGGACGGAGAGCAGGAGAGAAAAATATAGGACCAACGGAAGGCTATAATAGAGATATGAATGTGTGAAAAGATGATGTCAGGTAAGATTTACTTTATTCTTCAATGAGAAATTTGGGGATGCCAGATGGAAGTGAATGAATCATAAGGGGAAGGCGAAGAACAGGTTGAAGTTTGGCGCAGAGGAGGAGGAGAAAGAGGAGGAGAGAGAGACCTATGCCCTTCTAAACTTCTACCTGTTAACTTCTAGCATTGAGCGTCTAACCACGGCCTGCCTTTAATCTTTAAGCCATTCTAACTCGAAACTTTCCACTTCAAGAAACACCGTCAACACTAAGCCCGATCGATAACACGCCAGTAGGAGGCAAATGGCAGCAGGAATGAGTAAGATGCACACTGACCGGTCAGGCAGCGGCCGATAAAGGGTTAAGCCTGCAGAATGCAGTGTTTTTTAAACAGCCGCCAGCCCCGGTTGAGAAATGATCAACAACGAGGCGGTTCACTTTGACTCCGGGGGACGTGGACGCCTACGCCAGCGTACGCACGCGGGGCCTTGAAAGGCACGCCGGGTAAGATATTGTGACACGAGCGCTTGACTCGAGCACAGACGATGAGGACCTCCCTGAGAGGGCCTGACCCCGTCACTGGCCTCTCCTACCCACCCACCCACCCCCCCCATCTCCTTCTCATGGATCTCATCAAACCGACGTTTGCGTACTCGCGTGCGCTACGACTGTGCCAAGACGTGACTCATGTTGACGGCTCTGCCTAGCCCCCCCGTGTGCGAGCGGAGGAAGACGCGGAGGGGGGGGGGGGGGGAGGGAGGAGGGCGTGCGGGCTGGCGCGCGGCGCAGCGTCTCGGCCCATAACGCTGTCAAAACGGCGCGCTAGCCGGTTAAACTTTAATCAGGGGTACAGAGGGTAGATTGCCTTTTTCTCTCGGAGAAACGTTTGCCTCTCGGCTTTTCACTTAAAAGTGAAAAAAAAAAAAAGATAGTGCAACGGGGGGGGCGATTTAATCATTTGTGACAAGACGCGCATGGTTCTTCTTCTGCTCCTGATCCCGCTCTCCCTCACGAGGCGCGTCTCTTATGAATAACACAGGAGCAGCCGCTCCGCGATCAACGGGAGCACGCGTCGCTCCGCGGCCTGATGCCCGGGGTGGCCCCCGGGTCAGACGGAGGGCAGGAGATCCATGCAGGATAAAGTGTGACCCGACCGTGGAGGGACAACAAGCCCACAAATCTGGCCCCAAGGCGGATAAGTATGCGGAGGGGGAGGGGGGGGGGGGGGGGGCAGGGGCGGGGGGGGGGGGGCAGGGGGCGGGGGAGGACTATGAACAACCCGGCATGTGTCAGTGTTAATAACTTGTCAAAGCAGGACTCCCAAGTGAACATCTTACCCTAAGTGATGTGTGCACTTAAGACAGTCACACGCGCACGCACACACACACTTTTCTGAGATATTATATTTAATACATTATCTATATTTAATTTCCTTTCGCATACATCCTAATGTCAACCCCATGACATTCAAACAAAATTTAAATGTACAACAACTACCAGACGAAAGTCCAGTCCAGACCAAACGTAAACAATCCTCTGCCTTTTGTCATACTCTGGATGGGAGCGCTTGGCCACCATGTTGTATTAAAGCGCCGCCATCTCCATCCTCTTAGTCATGGTGAAGGAGTCGACTGCTCCTGGAGGAGCCATGCATCACAAGCAGCTCCCCCACAAGCACGGCGCTGGGCCCCGGCCGCCTGCCAGCCCACCACGCTGCAGATAAGCAAGTCCTCCGGCTCTGGTTGCAACCGTCCATAATGGAGGCAGACTGACTGACTGAATCCACGGCCGCGACCGGCCTCTTATCTGTGTTTGAACTGTCTCCGCGCAAGGAGTTGGCCAGACTTCCACAGCAGCTCCTCAGAGGTCATGGTTCAAGTCTCTGGCATACTGTACGACGCGGTAGAAGGATAGATCTGTGCATAGTCTGGTGGGGGGGGGCACTAGTGTAGTGGCTAGGGTGTTTGACTCCCAGTCAAAAGGTTCTGGGTGCAGTCTGCAATGTATGCGCCCTACCTGTAGGCATCCTATAGCAAGAGCCACTAACCCCTACCTGCCTCTAAATGACCTGCGACTGTATTTACTGAAAGTCACTTTGGATAAAAGTGTCCTCTGAATGACTATAATGAGGTCAGAGATATGAGTGAATTTTCGTTTCATTAAAAAAAAATAACATTTAACATTTAAATAACATTTAAACGGCTCTAATCGAATTGGCTGATGGCTCAACTCATCAGATATTGCCAGCAGTGGAATTAACTGCCCTTAGACTTTCCTCCATCCACTGTTGGACTAGAAGCTGACATTTCCCAGAATACCCGGCGGGTTCGGACTGAGATCCTAGTGATGGATGACGGAGCAGTGGAGGAAGGCAGATAAGACGCCAGACACCTAATTATAAGAGGTCTTCAATTCACTTAACCTGAAGCCTCTGGTATCTCCATACTATCTACTGTGTCAACTCCGTCAACGTGAGAAACTGGAGATGAAGCTGGAGAGATAAGGGAGCCTCCGATAGGAAGGGGGCGAGAGAGAGAGAGAGAGAGAAAGAGAGAGACAGAGAGAGATGGAGATAGAGAGACAAAGGAGATGGGTTGATCAAGAGAGAGTGATGAGATATAGAAAGACAGAAAATTAGATAGAGATTAAGACAATAAAAATAGGGCTTGCGGCCTTGCAGTTTGATTTGAGTATGATAAAGAGCTTCTAATTCACAGCCAGCCCAGCAAGATAGATTGAAAAGCACCCTCCACCAAAATGCATCAAAGTCAGACCACAGCAGTATAAAAGCCAACCAAAGCGAATCTCAAGTCACTACGGATAAGAGTCAGCTGACGGACTCAAGCATCCCAACATATCCCAAAATAACACCAGCATTTCCTTCTGATTGGGTTGCTACTGCATGCCAATGAATCAGTCTACAGTGAGCAAATCACAGCGAAGAGAAAGAGTCCATTGCAATAAGAAAAGAATGCCAGCGACAGAATCGTAAAGCCCGCCCACCACTGCAACAAAAAAGGCTGATTGGTTGAGCCACAGGTAGAGCAAGGCTGATTGGATAACGGTACATACCTGTATGGCCTCAGATTCTCATCAGACTGGAACACACAGGACACAAGATGGTGTGTGAGGAGGGTGCAATTACACAGCGCAAACACTCCACTTTAAATTGATGGGCACACACACACACACTTCCCCAACATATTGCAGAATTCAGCTTTCCAATGCAAGATGAAAAAACAAACATGCTCTTTAACAAAATCTCTCCATCACTCACACTCACACTCTCTCTCACACACACACACACACACGAGAGCAACAAAACTAAAACTCTGTCCCCTAGAGGTTATCTAGTCAGCGCCCATTGTTGCTTTGATCAAACACTGATACAGTAATACAAAATACTAAAATAGGTCTACTCTTCTGTTTGTCCCTACAGAAACTGCTTCCCAAGTCTAGACTATTACCTTCCTGTGTGCATTCTGTTACTTATTTCCCTCACACACCAAAGTTGATCAAACATAACATTTCGCAGTTACATTTTCATTTTATTTCTCCTTATTCTACTATGATCCTGTGACATCCACATTTTCCGACCATGGCAATATTAAAGTGCCATGTTATCTTAAACACACATGAATACCATCACCAGTCATAGGGTAGGAAACCCCACTCTAGAGAGACAGGCAGACAGATGCAGACAGACAGACGAGTCTCCTATGGCAACCAGGCTGCACATGCACACATTTCCACACATTTCGCTAGGATCAGCAGGGAGGGGGGGGGGGGGAGGGGTGAGGGTGGGGAGGGAAGGGGTGAGGTGAGGGTGGTGGGGGTGAGGGATAAGCTTTGCTAACACTCTTATGGAATTAGAGCATGAAAGACACACTTCACTACCTCGCCACTGGCCGCAGCGGAGAGGACAATAACACACACACACACACACACCCTTTTTCACAAAGAATGACAAAAAAATAAATGACGTAAAGTGGAAAAAACTTTCAATGGAAAATTAAAAGAAATACCAAAAAAAAAAATGCCTTGTTGGTTTTTCAGCAAGCCACAAAAAAGAACGATCCGGATGTATATGTACACTGAAGAATACAGTGAGACACCCACCTTCTCTTCTCCCCTCCAGGACTCCTGGGCAGAGGCTCGATCTCCATTGGTCCACAGGCCGCGGAGGGGGCGGGGCTAACCACAGGCAGGCCGGAGTAGCCTGGCCTGGAGGGGAGGGGCTGAGAGGAGGAGAGAGAGGGGGGGACAAAGTTAGTCAAAAAGATCCTGCAAAGAGAGAGTCCATTCTGAAAATAATATCCCTTTGCCCAAGAGGATAAAAATGTTTAGCAGAAATTCCTTTTAATTAAACCAAATGATGGGAATAGCTTCAAGCTCTTGCCGAAATGTCAACAATAATGACACAGGCTAGCTGTTGTATGAGCTAGCCCGGAGGCCTCCTCAGATTCAGAGAATCTCCTCACCTTGGCGTCTCTGCTGACTCCGTTGTTGTTGGGGCTGACCAGCGATAGAGCCCTGCACACCAAACACAATGCTCATTTAAAAGTGCTCAGAAATGCCTCTTGAATTAAGTCATTTTAAAAGTTGTATCTCTTGATCTTCTCGTGTCGTTTATAATGTTAAGATGCTTTGTTTTGTTGTTTTACGCAACAACAAAAAAAAAGAGCAAAGTTTGATTTGACTATTTGCTCTCGTTTCCATTGAGAGGAATTCACGTCATGTCCTCCTACCTCCCGCCCCTTTTTAAAGATCAACACATTGAGTGGTTATCATTTTATTAATGTACGGTTTGAGAAAGTCAATTAAAACTATAGTATATTCTAATATTTTATATTCATTTATAGAGCCTCCGGTACTCATTGAAGGAATGTCGGGAACTCTTAAAAAGGCCCAGGCGACGTCATTAGCGTCACGGTTACGGGCCGATTATTAACCTTTTCACCAAAACCAGTGGAATGCAGCCGGAACGCATTGGTCTCTGACTCAGCCAATCACATGACCGCTTAAATGCTTTAGAATGACATCACCGTCTTATCTCACACACAATGCAGGAAACAAAAGACTGGGGACGGGATTACTACCGGGGTCTTATGGTGAGAGGGTGAGGTCTCGTGTGGACGAGGGGAACTACACCCATGATGCACCACTACACCGTATATGTGTCAGTGAACTAGGTTTCATTACAACTGAGTTCCATTTGGAGTTATGGTTTCTGTTCAAGTCTACTCTTGACAAACTAGGACATAAAGAAAATAACTAAAACAACAATATTTTTTTGTATAATATATATATATATATATATATATATATGTAATATAAAACTGTACTCACTCTTGGGGTTTGTATGGTCCTGTAGAAATAGAAACAGAGAATATTTAAATGAGCAATAAAGAGTCAAAGCGTACAATTAACAACAATAGCAACATTAAAACCTTTGAATACTGCATGACCAAGTTTAGGAAAAAAAATAAATCAAAGAAAACATTTGATAGGAATCATAAACAAGAGCCATTTATTATTTATTTTTCTGCAAACGTAGACAGTCCTAGATAACCAGGCTGGGACGAAGAGTGTTCCCACGACACCACAACACACTGGGTACGCTCATGTCCTGTCCAGATAAGTACTTAAGCACCGCTACTCATAAACAGACATGGTTCAGACCACAGATGAACGGGATAATATGGTATTACTGCCACGCTAGCCATATCAGACCCCCACACACACACACACACACACACACACACACACACACACACACACACACACACACACACACACACACACACACACACACACACACACACACACACACACACACACACACACACACACAGCACAAGAGGAATGTATCAGCCACAGGTATGTTCAACATGTTTGAGTGAGCCATCATTAATCTACTTTATATGCAGTAACGTGGGGGCATACACTATTAGTATCGGGGGGCCCTGAACCGCCTAACCCTGGCAGTGTTAACACCATGCTCTTTCAGGTGAGCTAGAAAGGACCAACATAATCAGGGTAACATAACATTTGTGTGTGTGTGTGTGTGTGTGTGTGTGTGTCTGTGTCTCACCTCGGTTCTGCATGGTTCTCCTGGAGTACCGTCGGCTTGGTCTCCTCTCAAAGGAGGCGGACCGCCGGGCCTTGTTAGCCTTGGTGGTCTGGTACTCGGTCTTTCCACTGGTGGAGGACACACACACACAGACACAGTTTCATTGCTTTAGTCACTACTCTATCCTGTCCCAATATAGTGGGTTCATTCAGCCATAGCCTTGGGGTTCAATAAAGTATCTATCATCATCATAAAGTTTCTGTGTTCAAACCCCATTGTCCAGTCTACCTGGCATCCATGTAACCCCTACCTGCTCCTTAAATACATGCATGCAGGATATGAATCACAGTCTCTTTGGGATAAAGGCGTCTGTTAAAGGCTAAATAGTGTAGATGGTGCATTGGCTGCCCTTCTTCTCCTGCTCACGCCTGACAACCACCCAACTATGTGGAGCCCCTTGATGCACATACATTTGTAATGGAACTTTCTTTAATGTATCCCGTTAAATGTCTGCGGAACAAACAGTAAGAAAATATATAAATATACAAAAAGACATTGTGGACTGGCCCAGGTGTGACCTCGGCTTTCCGACCAGAGTTCCACCAGCCTCCACCCTCTGTTGCTCAACCACGACCCCTGTGACCCTGCGCTAAACCAACACGAGAGAGAGAGAGAGCGAGCGCTAGCCCGTGCTTATCTAGCTGGCTAATGTTTAAACACACAAGGCCGCCGAGCTCGCACTCTGCCCAGTGTACAGCTTGGTGCTGTAGCGACTGCTACTGTACGTACGGCAACGACATGCCAAGAGTCGCCTGTATGCACATTCGGGACTATGAGTCGTGTGCGTGCGGTGATTATATCTAAAGCGGATTGGAGTGAATACAAGATTGATTACAAAAAGGACACGATGCTCTTGGTGGTTAAGCAGCAGGCAACGCCATTTCAAATGACAAGGAAGAAAATCATGGGTTTAAGACTTGATTGTCCCCGTTTTAAACCAGATGTCTGAGTCATCCGTTATGAGGAACACGCCGTTTGAATCTCCCCATTAACACTCCATGACAATCAGAGACAAATGAGTTCTGGTACTTTTTAAATGCAGGAGTACTGCTTCATTCACGTGTTGTGGAACAATAACAAACGAGGAATCAGACCATTGATGTCATTGGTCTATGAATCAGAACTCTCGTATGTTATAAATAAACTGCGCTTGGCTTGAGAGTCATAGGCCCTAACCACTTTAACTCTTCCAACCAGCTACATTGTATCTGCAACATTTGGGTTTCCACAGACCAACACCCGGAAGACGTGTGGTGGCGGTAGAGGGGGGGCTTGGGTACCTGTATCTGAAGCGGGACCCCATGCGGATGAAGCCCGACTGGGCAGAGTTCTTCTGCACGGGCCCCCGCAGCCGGAAGAAGGCGTGGTGCTCCACGGCACACTTCCACAGGTGCTTGCAGGCCTTGGGGTGGTCCATCCGGAACACAAAGGTGTGCTCCTGCTCCTTACCCTGGGGGAGGGGGGGGGGGAGAGGAGAGGAGAGGAGTGGGGGAGGTTGGGGGGGAAGTGGGGGTGGGGGGGGCGGAGATAGTGTTAGGGGGTGGAGGAGGAGAGGACAGGGGGTTTGGGGGGGGGTTGGAGGAAAGGGGGTGGACAGGAGGGCAGGAGGGCAGGAGGAGAGGGACAGAGACAGTGGGAGAGGAGGAGAAGGGAGGTGAAATGAGAGGGGGAGGGGGTTGTAGAGGAGGAGGAACAGATGAGAGGGAGAGGAACATGGAGCTTAGTTAATTAGGTCTAAGAAGATAGAGGTCCTAAAGAACAATGCTAAAGCCTCTGATGGACATCTCAACCTTCACTGTATTCTGAAGTGCTCTAGTAAGGCAGACAGTACAATATTGACACGATGTTTTCGTGTAGTTCAGGTCTTTATCTGGAGCTAGAACTTATGGTTTTGTGGAGAGATATGACAGGAGTCCATGGATGCTTTGCGGCATGCAAGTGGCTCATTGATATGATTATATCCCAGGCCTTGACAGTAAGCTTTTTAAGGCTGTTATGGTTTACTTGCCCAATAGCAAACCATACTTGCCCAAATATAGGAAAAAAATAAAATAAAATTACTTGCCCAAACGGGCAACTACATGTCGCATTTAAGTTGCCCGATCACAGATTTCACCTGCCCCGGGCAAGCAGGCAACCGTTAATGTCGAGGCCTGTATCCAATAAAGATGCTAAATGATCATTATTAACTTCTAAATTGGTCTTAGCCTTTTCAAGTTGTCATTTCTTTCCGAAGTATTTACACAAAGACACATGTGACCCGAGCGCACACATGACATTCCCAAAGTTCACCTGTCACTACAGGTGAGTATTAGAGGAGTCAGTCCCCTGGTCTCCTCAGGGGGAACTCAGGATACTCAGGCATACTGTAAACCTGAACACCACACAACCACACACGGCGGGACCACAGGATTACGCTGTGTTACGGCCCTACAAAGACATTTCAGTGACTTCTGAGTCTATGGAAAAACATAATCTGTAATCTCTTCAGGAGTCAGTCATGGTGACTGTGACTATAAAAATCACAATAGAAAAAAAGATCCTTATCCTTGCAAATAGGACTAACGTGTGCTGCCGTTAGAACTGCATTCCCCCTGGGGATGAATAAAGCCCCCTTCAAATCAAACGCACTCCATCTACCTCTATATATCCATCATCATCATCTCCGATTACACACACGCACATAAAAACAAAACGCACACACCGGGGTCATGAAGCAAACAACAAGACAGCAGAGGTATAGGCCAAAGAGAGAGGATGCATGTGTGGCGTGGTTGTGTGTTTGTGTGCGTGTGTGTTCCGTGTGTGTGCGTTCGGTGCGTGTACGTGGAGGAGGTGTACATTCCAGAGATGCCGGAGAAAGTGGGCTTGTGTCTTAACTCAACCTTAGCCTCCGCCAAGACGCCGTGGATGGGACGCAAGAGAGTGAGGGGCGGACGGACACATGCTCTGCTACACATACTCCTCACACCGAGACCCCCCCTGGTCCAACGAGGAGTCTGTGTCTGGAGAAACTACCTGGTGCCACCGATTTAAAAATCGCTGAAAAACGAAACCTCAATACGAACAACTAACAACAACTCTTTGGTTCATTCCTAACCTAATCTACTAGGCCCTGTCCTCAGTTATCTAGGCCGGTGACTCCTGCTCCACCAATCAGGAGGCCACAATGTAGCTTTCAAAGAGAAACTAGACAGACGACAGCCTATCCCTCCTCTCTTATCACCGACGCGATGATAGAAATGCAGAGAATCACGGCCCAGAAGTCAGGGGAGGCCATCCCAGGTCGCACTTAACGTCAGCCATATATACACCCGGAAGGTTCATGAGTATTTACTTCACCCTTCACCTAATCATAACCAGTGTCACTTTATTTATCCATCGATGATTCATCTTCTTTTACTGCTGACCATACATTTCCCCTCATCAACAATGATTTGTCATGGTGACCAAAGAACGAGGTCACAAGAATGAGTGAGAGTAGCACCAAAAACGTTATCTTGAGGCTATATTTAGACAGTTAACACAGCATGCATCTGTGTGTGTATGTGTGTGTTCATACTTGTTCATCGTCCTCCACCACCACAAGAGTCAGCTTGCTCTTTTTGAAGTCCAGGCGAGTGATTTTGGGCCTGAAATAGATAAATCACACAAATAAATATCCATTGACATAAATCAAATGTCAACATATCAACACGCATATACATTTACTTACATAAACACACACACACACACACACACACACATACATTATGTAAGGAGCAAGGAGGAAATAACAGGAACCAAAAGGTCAAAAGGTAAGCCCAGTAAGTAAAGACACCACAATAAGGGGTAAGCCCAGTAAGTAAGGACACCACACTAAAACAACAAACAGCAACGCACCAGAAGAACAGTCCAATCTTTGTCTCTCCCTCGAATACCAGAACTCCAGTGGGAGTCAGACCCAGGCTGTACTCATTCCCATCTCTGGCCTGGGGGACAAGAAGATGAAGAAGAGGGAACACATGTTTAAATTCCTCCCACATTCCTCTACTTCCTGTCCGTTATCAGTTGCATCTCAAACACTTCCTTGTCTGACCTGCCGGTGATCAGGTGCATTAATAGCATACATATGTGGTAAGACAGTTGGTAAATCACGTTTCATTTACTCTGTTGTGAGTAATGTGCTTATAATCATCACCATGTGTTTCCACTACATGCATCTGCCCTTGAGGTGAACTGTAAAGGCTACAGGTCAACAGCAGGAGGTGTTAAGAGGGCCTAAGGTTTGTGAGCTAGTCTTGATCGCCCCGTTACCTTGACCATGTGCATGTCCACCCCGTACATCTCCAGCCACTTGGCCTTGTTCAGGTAGTTGATCTCGGCCTGGGCGGGCATCTGGCCTCTGTGCCGGAAGACGGACAGGAGAAAAAACAAAAACAAATCAGCATTGAGAATCCTCACGGGAACTTGAGTTTATAAGCACACAACCCAGAGCTATCGGTTTTCCATTGAGTGTGATAACGATACAAGGATGAAAGATCTTATGTTAAACATTAGCAATGCAAGTCTAACTGTTCTTTAGGAATTTATTTCTTAGTTCTTTCGTTTTAATGGGGCCATGCATTCCGGATCCTACATGGGGAGTTTCATAGAAGCCAGTGAAGAGTAGGTGGTGCAGGTGTTTAGTTTTTACAGATGATACAGTGTTGATTTTTAAGGCCCCCGCATTCCAGGAACATCCAGTCTGCATGAAATGTTAACATTGTATTCAGCCTGAGGAGTTCAGAGGCAGACACAACTTGTATTATTATGGTTATCTACTTCCTGTCTGAAATTCAGTGTGATTGGATGAAAACGTTACGAACCAACGGGTTCATAATGTCAAATAATGTCACGTGACATAATGATGTCTTAAGTCAGCAGAGTTATCCTGCCCTCATCTGATTGGCTGAAGTGAATGACCGATGGGCTTCCGATTGGTTGAGGTTTCCATTGGTTGTGGTCTACAGGCTATGGGGCTAACCCATTAGCTGGAGGTGGTGCAGCACAAAGGGATTCACGTTGGTTGGAGGCATATGGCAACACGGGGAGCGGCATGCTCACCTGCACTCCTTCCATGTGCTGTAGATGGCCAGCTCCATCGTCTCCGTCTGCTCCGGGCTGAAGCGGAACTCCGACACCATGTCCATGCCGTGCTCTGCAGGGTCACAGTCGCCCATCTCCGCTACGAACACAGACACATTAACCACTCACATTAACTCACTTAACTCACAAGTCAGACTAGAGTTTAGGCACCATACAGAGAAGGGAAATTCCAAGCAAAGCAAGAAAAACAAGTTCAGTTACCGTCTGTTACGCAATTGGAAAACACCTTTTACAACACCACCAGCCTGCCTGTGTGAAACCACCTGGACCGATCCTGACCAACAAGCCAATGACTAACAGCAGCCTAATACCGTCACAAAAGCCCACGAAGCCTGCTTCTACACAGCAGCTATGCCCGTGAGAACAACACGGTACATTCTATTCTCCGAGCAGTGGAACTGGGAGTCACCACTGACCGATAAGACTTGGATCCCATTACTAGTCGGCGGTATCCAAGGGAAACACGGGGATAGCCAAACTCTTTTTCCCCCCCACCTCATATTAGAGCCATTTCAACCAGGTGCAAGAAACATGACATCAATGTTAAAAGCACACAGAAGGAAATGATATCCCAAGTAGTAAATTGTAAAAGTAAAAATGTAGCAGGAGAATGTGGATTAATGAGGGTAAAAAAATGTAAGAGGTACTAGACGGAGAGCAATAAAGGGAGCGACGGGGAGACAGCGAGAGAGAGATGATTTAAAGGTTCTTAGAGAGCACTAAGCCTTAATGGGGTGGTGATTACCCTGCAGAGACAGTGTGTCTGTGTGTGTGCGTGTGTGCATGCATGCATAGGTGTATGCATGCATATAATCATTCATCCTGAACACTGAACAAACGTCTGAACAAACTCTACCTCTTTCACAGACTTTTTTACGTCCCCCCACCACCATAAAGACCCCGGCAGTACGGGCACCAAATCGGCTCCGTGTAAAGCCAATACAGCCTCTTTATTGTGCCGTTAAGTGAGTCAACTCGAACGAGGAGGAGGAAAAAAAGGCGAAGCCGAGTCCACTCTGCCAGTGAATTCCTTGCCGTTGCCATGGGGACGGAACTGAAATCCCTCCGTTGGACCGAGAGACAGGTCATGACTGGAGGGGCAGTAGTGGCAGACTGTTCGCGGTGGTCACAGTCGGACCCCAGGAGGGGCAGCGGGGAAACACACGAGAAGCCAGAATAGATGCAGAGTAGAAAGACAGTAGAGGCCAGTAGAGCGGAAGAGTAGAGACATGGTAGATGCCAGTATAGAAGCAGAGGCAAAATAAAGAAGATGCCAGTAGAGAGACCTAGGACAAAACACAGTAGAGGCCTGCAGAGGCCCAATACAGTAGAGGCCAGCAGAGAGACAGAACTATAATAGAGAGAGGTCCAATAGTGGAAGAGTAGAGACACAATAGAAGTAGTGGAGAGGCGGAGTAGAAACACAGTAGAAACAGTGTAGTACGCCGTAGAGGCCAGTATAGAGGCACAGTCGAAACACAGCCGAGGCCAATAAAGAGGTCCAATAGAAGAACAGTAAAGGCAGAGTAGACATACACAATAGAAGCAGTGTAGTGACAGAGCAGAAACACAATAGAGGCAATAAGAGAGGCAGATTAGAAAGACGATAGAGGCAGTGTAGAACAACAACAGAGACCGGTATAGGCAGATAAGAAAAACAGTAGAAATCAGTAGAGAGGCAGAGGAGTGGGCCGGCCCAGTATTGACGCAGCTGTTTCTCAAGCCATCGGGTTCAGAAGAGTTGTTCTCAAGAAGGACAACTCTTTACTCATTATGAGGATGCGGTGGTCTCTAGGTTGTTCAGAAGTTAATGAGGGCTTAGACATTAACCTACCCTGGAGGGAGAAGGCCCCTAGCTCCACAGCAGTGTCAAACTCACACTCCAACCTGGAAACAAACAGTAGAACGGACATGGTCAACCAACAGGACACAAGATGTCCCCCTGCCCTTATCCCCCCCTAAAGTTATGAATATGATATTGGCGTGCTCACAATCCACTGGCTGACTTCTGTTAATAATTGTATAAATGTGTAATCCCATAAGCTTCTTAGTTTAGTGTGGTCTTATTTAGGAATGCAACAGATTAGTTCTTATAGCAAATTATAGGTTTGATTAAGTACGATGATTATAGTAAAAAAAAAATTAAAAAAAAAGTTAAGCTCTAACAATTAATTGAGTGAGCAATAACCAAATATTGGTGGTAAGAACAAAGAGCCATGACACTGGGAATGAAAGATTGGGTTTTAAATTTGAAACAGGTAGATTTGGATTCTCTATTAGCACAGGGAGCAACACGTTTTGTTTATTAATGATGATCAATAAATTCATGGAGCCATAACCTGTGTCATGTTCATCTCAACTGTCATTGCATTATGTTCTTAAATTTTTTACTTATTGAAATGTCTAGATAGATAAATGTTTTACATCATTTTAAATGATATGATTATTATTATATTTTTAACTGTTCTGTAAAGTTTTCTTTTCTGATTTGGTTCTACTAGAAATCTTTAAACGTAAATAATACTCACTTTCCACTGAGAATGTCCTGCTTCAGCTGTAATACAAACAGGTATCTGAAGGAACATGGAGCATAATTAACCAAATATTCAAATTAAAATAACATCTTTGCATCCAGCAATCACCCAAAACTGGCATCTGAATGACAAATATTAAGATTAGTTCAAAACAACATTAAAATTATTAAGATGACAAATTTATGACAAATTTAGCTTACAAAACAAAAACAAACTTCCTTTTGCTTATGAGTGCCTCAAAACACATGACCTACATAGACAACAACAACAACAGCTCTCACTGACTTATGCGTCCTTTTAAAATGAGAAAAACATTTAAGAAAAGATACAACAGAATAGTGTTCCAAATGCTACTGTACAGGGGGGGGGTCACATACCAACAGAGTGTGTGTGTGTGTGTGTGTGTGTGTGTGTGTGTGTGTGTGTGTGTGTGTGTGTGTGTGTGTGTGTGTGTGTGTGTGTGTGTGTGTGTGTGTGTGTGTGTGTGTGTGTGTGTGTGTGTACCTTGTGAGCTCTTCATGCAAGTTATTGGGTTCAGACGAGTAGAACTTGACCCTCAAGTGAAGACAGTAGGGAGGTCCGACTACCAGAAAGGGGGAGGGAGGAAAGAGAGACAAGATGAGATGAATAGCAGAACATCATGACAGGCACAACCAACACAACAGAGCAGAGACAAGAGTACAGTTCAACTTGGTTCCCAGACACTGAGTGAAGTATCCTTTTAGATGTCAGTGTGTACCTCCCGCCAGTTCAACAAATATTGAATACATTTAAATCACAAGATGCACTACAAGTGTGTTCCCCAGTGTGTGTGTGTGTGTTTGTGTACTCACTTTTTACTTGTTTTTTTATGCTTTTGGTAACGTCAAGCCAATGCTGAAATCATAAAAGGAAAACATTTTTAGTTGCAACATCAATGACTTCTGAACCAAGCTACATGGATTGAAAAAATAAACCTATAAAAAGGCGTTCAAGTTCAAGCACAGATTTTGCTCAAAGGAACGCATAGCTGAAATGTTTTCTTTAAACAACTTATTTTACCAGCATTTCTATGCATAATAAAACTAATATCTCATTCAAATTACATATTGTTGTTGTGATCTGAGACTTTGCTACTGTTGATGAACAAAGGACGACTTCTGTTAAAAGATGACCATTCACTCACAAGGCCGCACATTCACAAATGCACACAAACACGTACACACACACACACACACTTGGTTTTGCTGTTGCAACTCTTTCCTGGGAATTCAGAATCTGTCAGGCATGAAAAATGTCAACGAGGACTGTGTGTGTGTGTGTGTGTGTGTGTGTGTGTGTGTGTGTGTGTGTGTGTGTGTGTGTGTGTGTGTGTGTGTGTGTGTGTGTGTGTGTGTGTGTGTGTGTGTGTGTGTGTGTGTGTGTGTGTGTGTGTGTGTGTGTGTGCGTGTGTGGGTCTCCCTCTCGCTCTCCCTCTCGCTCTCTCAGCCGGCCAGTCGGGCTCTCCCCCACATTCCTTAATCCAGCCCTCTCTCCCACCCCCCTCTTCAACAAGCTAGCTTTAGCTTCCTCCTCATTTTCTCAAACTCAGACCCTCCTTTCCCTCCCTCCTCCCTAATCCGTCCTCAGTCAGTTGTTACTTCTACTCTCCACCACGGCCTCCAGTACTGACCAAGGCCCCCCCCCGGCTAAAACATCCATCTACCCATGTTTCTTCCATCTCTTCCTCTCCTCACAACATACTAAAACCTCATACCAAGATGTATACCCGTCTTCTACCTCCCTCTCGCTGCACACAACTTATTAAGCAGCCCCTTCCACCACACAGCTATCCATTTATCTTTCTTCCCATTTTTACTCCACGCACTTCTCAGAGTATCAGAGAGTGGCTCTGTGCGGGCCATCTGCACAGCACCATGTCTGACGGGGTTTTCCCCTCCGTGGGCCGACGCCCGACGACTGCTCGAGTAACCAATTACGTCAGGCCTTTCTCTACGTGCCAATCCCCTGCCTGCTGTCTCCCGTCAAGATGGGAGTATTGTTATACCACATATATAAACACGTGAACGAACACACACACACACACACACACACACACACACACACACACACACACACACACACACACACACACACACACACACACACACACACACACACACACACACACACACACACACACACACACACACACACACACACTAAACTGTATCTGAGCTGCATCACTGAGCAGGATGCTCAACGGACCTTCCTTCACTGCGAGTGGCCTCAGATAAAAGACTGTGCTTAAGGACATGGACAGTCGCTCGGCATACATTGTACTGGGTTGTCGAGGGCTCCTTCTCCTCTTACCGGGACTTGAGCAGAGTCCATGAAGCGCAGGCCGAAGTAGTCCTTCTCCACGATGTCCAGGTGGTACATGATCTGCTCAAACAACTCCTCCCCTTTGGCTTTTTTCTGCGCAGAGGAAAAGAGACAAAGAGAAAGGAACGCAAACTTAAAATGTGTATTTATCTGGGCCAAAGATTAATGATCTTAAGCCAATGCAAAAGAGAAAGAAGCAAACTTGTTTATCGTTCATTTATTTGTTAATTCATTTAAATAGTTGCTTTTACAGCTCTCAAAGGAGACTCAAATGTGAATGTTTCCTATAATGAGACTTGTTGCTATACATGTGTTACAGTGGTTTGTAATGGACGCTGGACCAGTTGTTTATGATCTCCTATCTCAGTGACCTGGGGATGTTTCTCAGATGACGTCAGGGGAGCCAGGTGTGTCTGACCGCCATGTACACACAGAGACAAAGTGGGGTTGCTGGGGCAACAGGAGTTTAAGTGGCCAAGACCCCTGTCAGCTGAGCGTTCGTGCGTTTGTGAGTGTGTGCATGTGTGTGCATGTGCGTGCATGCGTATGTGTGTGTGCTTGTGTCTGGGGTGTAGCGGAATATAAATAACACAAACTACTGGCTTCCCACGCCTCGGTCAATGCTGGAACCGTTCCTTTTAGTCTCGTGAAGAAAACCTTACATTCATATTATTACAACTTGAAGAGTCAACTGTTCTGTATGCTGCACTCTAGAACCTTGTATCACTACCATGCTCACTTCATTTTAAGGTACCAGCATAGTTCTATTTAGCAGCAGACACTCAACTTCTGCCTTTCCCACTAGAGACACGATTGTTGTTGTGATTGAGGTAATGTTGTAGATCTTTCGACAATTGCACCCACCGGTATTGGCAGTCACTGGGTTTACGGAAAATCAGTTGGAAGCTTATTTTGAGACACAGTGTCATTGATCTTGGGGTTTAAGAGAGAGAATGTTTGGACTTTAAACTGGATTGTGAATCAAACGTTGGAACCTGGTTTCATACAACCGACCGCGGGACAACAATATCTTTGATCCGCGTCTCTGTCTCTATTGGCTATTCTGAGCACTGAGGGAGTCCAGTGTTGGGATTAAGCTGTAACATCAAACAAGTGGTGTGTCTCTGATGGGAGAGAGAGAGTGGGCAGAGAGCTGAACAACCCATCCAGGGTCTCCCACACACTCACTCTAAATGAGCTCTCCCTCCCCATCTCACTCTCCGTCCCTGACTCTACCTCTCCTCCGTCCTCTCTCCATCATTGCCATCACTCTTCCTCGCTCCCTACATCTATCTCCACCTCTCTCTCTCATAGCTGACAAAGCATTCGCACCCCTACAGTAGCCCAGTAGAGCAGCACAAAGGGCCCATTGTGTGTGTGTGTGTGTGTGTGTGTGTGTGTGTGTGTGTGTGTGTGTGTGTGTGTGTGTGTGTGTGTGTGTGTGTGTGTGTGTGTGTGTGTGTGTGTGTGTGTGTGTGTGTGTGTGTGTGTGTCATTTTGCAGCCTTAGTGGCTGTTGTCTGAAAGACAAACTGCTCCTCTGCATCAGTAACCCTCAAACCCTCTCATTTTCCCTCTCCTCCTTCACCTCCTCCTCTCTCTATAGCACCTCCTCCTAGTTCTCCCTCTCTAGAACCTCCACCTCTTCATAGAAGATCTTCCTTACTCTAGAACCTCCTCCTCCCATCTCTCTCTAGAACCTCCTCTGCCTCCACCAGTCCATAGAAGAACTTCCTTACTCTAGAACCTCCTCTCTCTAAAACCGCCTTCTCTCTCTAGAACCTCCTCTCATTCATACATCCTCTCTAGAACCTCCTCTCTCTAGAACCTCCTCCTCTCTCTAAAACCTCCTCTCTCTAGAACCTCCTCCTCCTCTCTCATTAGAACCTCCTCTCATTCGTACATCCTCTCTAGAACCTCCTCTCTAGAACCTCCTCCTCCGCTCTCTAGAACTCCTCTCTCTCGAGAACCTCTTCCTCCTCCTCTCTCTAGAACTCCTCTCATTAGAACCTCCTCTCTCTAGAACCTCTTCCTCCTCCTCTCTCTAGAACTCCTCTCATTAGAACCTCCTCTCTCTCTCTAGAACCTCCTCCTCTCTCTCTAGAACCTTCCCCTCCTCCTCTCTCATTAGAATCTCCACTCTCTAGAACCTGCTCCTCCTCCCTCTAGAATATCAGCAAGCCTTGGCTTGGACTTAAACAAGCCAAGTTAATGCATGTCTATGGCCCCCTTGGCCTCTCCCAGAACGTTGATCTAGATATGGTTGGAATGGGAAGGGTCCGCATTCAAGAGAAAACAATGGATGGATTTGAAGACGGGATACGTAAATCACAAATGTGCACGTAAACATAGCGGCTGCCTTACTCATGTATCCCTGGGAACCAGCCCTGGGTGGCCACACACACACACACACACACACACACACACACACACACACACACACACACACACACACACACACACACACACACACACACACACACACACACACACACACACACACACACACACACACACACACACACACCTGGGAGGCCAGTTCAACATAAAGCATGTCATTAGGATGCATTCATGTCTTGTTATTTACAACGCTGTCACGGTCTCTACAAACACAGGCTGCCCCACAAGCTCCCCGGCTCACAGACAACACAACCACTTACTGGGATGACACATGCCGTCTTGCATGATTCGATTGTTCTCATCCTCACCTCATCAGTGGCTTCGGAGTAGAAGCCCTTTCTGAATGACCTACATGTTAGGTAGAAACTGGAACGATGCACTACACTTTCCTCCATTGAAAAATAATGAAATATCACGTCTGCACTGCCCCTATAGGAAGAGATGGTCATTATGAAAGGCAAGTGTTTTGTTCACCAATGCCCAAGCCCTGCAGCCTGCCGGTAGTGATCCTTAGGAAGAGGTCCATCCTCTCATCTACTCATGAAGGACAAGCCTCTGAATTCACTGGAATCTGCTTTGGATAAAGGTCTAGATAAGTCTAAATAATAAGTCATTGCCAGTATCCTTAGAAGGCCAGCTGAGTGTTTGAAGGCACCAAAGGCCTGGTCAGAAAGGGTCACTGGCCATTTAAACATCTCTGTACCGTTACCACCCAGAGAGAGAGAGAGAGAGCCAGAGAGAGGCTAAAGGATGGATGAGTGAAATCCAACACTGTAGACCACTATTTACCATCCCCCCATCCCCTGAGACTGTTTATCTAGAATGATAAGTTTGGCTGAACCCGGAGATAGTCCTTGTGGATCCATGGGCATTTTCCCCAAACACCTTCCCATCTTTCTTCCCTTACACTCACCGCAGGGTAACCTCTGGTTTGGCTGCTTTTTGGAAAACATTATAGTTTAGCCGGAGAGGAGAAGTGTGGTTTGTGTTCTTCTGCTATTGGCCACGCTCAGGAGATGTTTGGAATACATCACACAGAATAGTTGAACAAAGGAGAGAGAGAGAGAGAGTGAGGTTTCCCTTTGGCTGGACAGACACAAATTCTATCGAAATTAGACTAATTGGTCCGAGGTTTCGTTCTTAAGCTCAGGGGCTAAATATGAATGTGAATTTTTGTGCATATAAAATGAAGGTTATCACCTTAATCAAACTTCTTCTTCTGAATAATTGGTGGACCATTTCATTAGGTCGAAACTTTTACTATGCTTTTTGTGCTATTCAAGTTTTTATCAAGAATTTATATTCCCAAACATCAGAGCTCATCACTTGGTTATTTTTGTATAATTTACACTGATTACCGTGTAGCATTCACACTGGAGACCAGCCTGCAGTACGAGTATGGCCAGACCATAAATTCAAGCGATACAAATCTCACCGGCTATTAAATGCTGAACAGGGTGGACGGCTTAAAAGAAAAAAGGTTTTTTAAGATAGTGGGAGTGAATGGATACGGGTAAAGATCAACCAAGAGGTCGAAATGAGAGGAGAGAGAGAGAGAGAAAAAGATGGAACGAGGGGGAGAGGAAGAGCCTCAGGAAAAACATTAAATCAAGAGAGAACTCAAGTGAGAGAGACTTCCTGGGAGCATCAGAACCCAGCAGCCAATGAAACGCTACCTCTATTCAGTATCTCGCTGAAGGCTAAAAACAGGTATCAACCAACTCAACCTCTCATAAATGTACCAATGCTTGTAAAACATGTTTTATATTGTGTGTGGGGTGCTTGAGTTTACAAAGTGGATGAACTCTTCAGCAACTTGCAGTTTTTAGAGACACTTTCTTAGGGGGAGACCACCGTCTAATGCATAGACAAGAATGCTTTGCTTAATGGGCAAGTATGTGCTGTGTAGTTTACAACAAAACCTAAATATAGTCCATTAAAGTTGTTCCATCAAATATCTGGGTGTAGAAAGTACTGCCTTTTCACATATAATTAACTACCTTCGTAAAAAGGTGGGGCAGAACGGCGTGGTGGTCTGATAGTGGTTCATCTCCCAGCCAAAAGGCTCTGGGTTCTATCCCCAATGTCATCCTACTAAATGACTCGTGCCTGTATTCACCACAAGTGGCTTTGTATTAAAGTGTCCTAATCCCAAATGCAGTATAACAACGAAAAAATATTAAAAGTTGAATATGAATATCCGACCATCGTCTGGAATGATTCCACCGCCCTCTCCCCAGCCGGACCACTGTAAAGACCACCCGGGCTCTGAGACTGTATGGAACCGGGACTCGTGGGGAAGCTTTCCTACGGTCTTGGAGGACAGGTGAAATACCTCAAGGATATTGGCTTGGGAGGAATGTTGGATATCTGACGAATGGAATTCCACTGGAATTCTAAACCGGCCAATCAGATAGGGAGCACAGAGAGGCAGACTAGAGATCGAGATCATATGAATGCAAGTGCAAGTACAATGGCCGGTCTGTAAGGGTTAGGGCTAGACGGACAGAATAACAGACATTAAAAAATTAAATCAGGTAGAGGGGTAAAACAGCATACAGTCTTGTGATACGACCACGACCTTCCCAGCGTGTCAAGTGACCGAGCGGTTTGTCATGTGACTGTGTGTTTTCCCCAGAGTGGATCAGGGAATTACAGGTGGTCAGCAACACACACACACACACACACACACACACACACAGGCAGCTTAAGAGTGCAGCTCCACTGACACAGGCACAAAATAGTCACTCCACACACACTTATATAACTCAGGTGTGTGTTTGCATGTGCATGTATGTGTATGTATGTGTGTGTGTATAGGGGGAGGAGCCTGTCTCTACTGGTCAACACATTAAGATAACAACACGACCAACATATAATATTTTAGAATTCTGTTAGAAACAATTGTGTGTCCTCATTTAAACACATGGAGGAAACACAGATTGGTCCCTGAAATTAAAATTCAACAGACAAATGTTATTTTAATTTATGAAATAGTGATATTTAACATTATGGGACTGTGTAATACATGTCGATATATACCTGTACTGTATACTCACAGCTGAGAACATAATTACAGTTTTCCATCTGTTCTATTATTGCAAATTTGTCTTTATGTGTATCTGTATGTTTGTGTACCGACTTAGTATATCAGCCTCCTTTCACCTCATCCAAACTAGCAAGCACTTAGTGGAATGCAGGTGTTACTCAGGTGACCTCATGGTTTGGACCCAATCAACACCACAGCAGTCTGTTCGTATACAGTGCCCTAATGAGACATTTCAAACCTTTAGAATCATTTTTTATAAACAAATAAACGTATCCTCTCAGCTCTATAGCTTTAAATCAGCCATCTCCCGGGACCCCAACGCATACAAGGCGTCCCCAGGTGGGACCCGGGGGCCACAGGTTGGGAACCCCCTGCTCTAACCCCGCCCCCCCCCCACGCGGGTGTGCGACGCGTGCTCCTTACTGGTAGGTCCACGCTGACGTCCGTCCCGTCCAGCAGGGACACGCGGCAGGTGATGATTGACTTGGCTTCGCCGGCGGCTGGTATGTGCGTGATGGCGTGCTGGGCCTCGCGCAGGCGTGTCTTCTCTGCGTGCTTCCGGATGGAGCGCCGGCCCAGCGTCCGCCGCAGGAAACTCAGCATGGTGGCGAAGAGGAGGAGGAGGAGGGCACACTACCAGTACCTGGGAGGGACAAAGGAAGGCTCTGTGATGTAACCCTTTAACAAGAGGCCGACAGACTGTAAAATAATAGGGGGTTTTGTCACCGTGTAATCCGACTGGTAGAGGAGCAGGGCATTAGCACTGCCAGGGGTTAGTGGTTGGATTCCCACTGGGGCCACCCATGCTGAGGTCGTAGGAACCCACGGTTAAAGTAAAGCATGGGACAAAACATCCACCAAATAGCAACATATTGCGACCTATTATGAGCGTCGCTATGACTTTGCTTGTGCTTATCAGCAAGAAAACTTTCTTAATAATAAGACTGTGCCTTTAGAGGTCTACAAAGTGTGTAATTGTGCAAGTGTGTATCCTTGGGCTTTAGTTTTCCCTGGTTGTATAGATAACCAGCAGGTCTTTTGGTTGTGCAACACTCACCATTATGTCAAAATCTAAGCACTTGAATGGCATAACCTTTTTAATGACATATTCCGACCATTCCGTCTTGCCTGATGATAAACAGGTCAAAATCGTTGTTTTGAAACAATCAACATCAAGACTGTCTGCCAGAATTACCATTCTGTTGGTTAACGAGCACAGCAGATTTAACAGATGATAAACTGCCTTTAGTTGCATATTAGATATTCATTCTAAAGACCTTATAGACATTAAGGCAGATTCTGAGACTAATAACAAGGTCCCAGAACACTGTTCTCATATTTGCGTCACTAAAAGTTAAATATTAAATTCCATTCAAAGGAGCCCAATGGGATGGACATCCAAATGGGATGGGATGGGATGGACATCTCAATTGAACATTTACCTTACCAAAGCAGTGTAACGCAGTTTAAATTAAACACCCGAGAAATTACAATTTCAAAGTGTCAACTACAAACGTTTTAAATGTGTAACTAAAATCCATCCCGTTTCCCTGTGTGGTGAGCGAGGAGAGGGCCCCCAGAGGCTCAGCGGAGTGCAACAGGTTGAGTTGATCTGCAAGGCGCCGCTTTAGTTTTTTTGAGCAATACACACTATAGAATACTACGAAACACATTTGTTTGACACATTAGAGATGTTAAGAACGAGATTATTAATGTATCCCTCCCATACATAGAAGCGCACACACACAAGCATCCACCACTGCAGGATGAAACAAACGGACACTTGCTCCGCCATCAGACACTTGTAGATTCCTCCAAATCCCTAAAATAAATAATAGGCCTACTTACAAAACTTAAAAGAGACTCCAGGGGGGCTTCACAATGAGGACCCGTCCTCTTGCATCGTCTGCGGATCAATCATCGACCTTTACAATCCCATATTGAGGAGTAAGTTGTTTTTATCCCCTCGCCGCTGCTGCTCCTCTCGGGATATTTCTCTGTGCAGGTCCCAACAACAGTGGGAGGAGCTTAGGGTCCCCCTCCGGATGTGACGTCAGGGTCCCAACACAACAGTGGGAGGGGCTGAGATATGGCTCCGGATGTTACGTCACTTTAACGTGTGACGAAATTATTTTCAATAACAAAATAATTGATATCATATATAAAAATATTATTTGGTATATCCATTCCTATTTACATTTTTGGGTATCTACATTATATTTTATTATTGGGTATCTAAAATGTTGATTTAATAATCTTTAAAATACCTTAGTACCAATTCTTGATATTTTTTGTTATTTGTTTATAAGTGTATATGAAAATATTTTCTGATGGAATTTGCAGTAAGATGTTGAGAATAAATCAATGAACTAATAATGACGATTAGCAAATTCTTAACTTATGTTGGACAAGTTAAAAGTTTTCCAATAATAACATATAAAACGCGATGGTAAACTTTTATGGCTGACATGTTCATTCAACATTAGCTCCCCCCTCTGGTGAAACCTGATGTCCATGGAAGTGCATCCCAGTTCATTTAGTCTTCGCAATCATGGACAAAACACACCCCTTACGATGAAAGAAATATAATTACAGTATAAAGTATTCAAAGTTGTTTCTGGACTCTTCAAGAATTCAATAAAACACAAACTTAAAAGTATTCCCTTATTAGTATAAATCCAAAACAATGTACCAGACACCTAGAGTTATAGTCAGTATGGGTGTGCCCACCCTCAAATTTATTTTATTTTTTATAGGATGCCATCCTTCCAACCTATAGTCAAACTATGACTGTGTTCCTTGGGCTTGATATTGAAAAGACCTTTCCCTCCCCACTCTTCCCACTCCCACTTATCTAAATGCAATTCATGTTCAACTTCCAGGGCTTTTGTCTACAGGAGTTCGTTCCTCGGACTCAATTAACTTAACTCTCTGCATAACCTCCTTTTCAGCAAGGTGAACTGAAACCAGGTCCATGCTTGCACAGACACGCGTTAATTGTGTGACAAGCTTGCCTACAGAGACCTAGGAAACAGGAGATATCAAAGTGACAGGAGGAAACATTGGCAAGTACCATACTGTAGTCTGGTATCATCTTGAACATTTGTTGGAATAGATCGAGTCAAGCTCATCATCTGAGTAGGCTACACCATATTGTGTCTGATTATAAAGATCAACTAAAAAAAAATGTAAAGAAAAATAAACCAGTCAAAAACTGAACAAAAAACCAACAGTTTCAACTCACAAATGATTTTCCCTTTTATTTTAAATATTTTTCATATACAACATTGTATTTACAAGGTCTAGTATTATTTACACAAAATAAACAAGTGGCACTGTGAAGTTAGGAGTTCTCTATTTGTTTCTTGTTCCCTACAGGTGTCTTTATTTTATTTTTTTTTTAAAACATAAACAAAAAAATAAAACGATAAATAAAAAAAGACAACT
>NC_140284.1:3423388-3453388 GCF_964030765.1 Micromesistius poutassou
TTTTAAACTCGATAGCAGATACAGTCCGAAATTGGAAAGTGCTTACAAGACAGAAGTGTTTTTCGCAGAGTATTTCTATTTTTTTTTTATTTATTTTTTTTTGCGATAGTGGCACAGCTGAAGCCAAAAGTTAAAATAGTCAAGTTGAAAAATCAGACGTCAGCATTCACAGAGGACTCGGCTCCCATTAGGAGCTGGAGTTAATGTCAAGGACACGTCCGCTTTTACTTTGATATTCTCCGCTTGAGCCTGCACCCCGGGGACGCCTAGCCCGACCTGCCCCGCATCGAGGTCTCACCCTCCTCTTCCTCTTACCCCCCCCCCCCCCCCCCCCCAGCCTGGGTCTGTCTGGTCACACTGGATCGACCAACGGGAGGCCTTCGATCGCGCGCCGTGACTAAACCCGTCAGGAGTCACGCGGGGATGTGGTGCACGGCCGCCGCAGGTTGTCATGACAACCTGCGGCCGCACCATCCCAGATAGGAAGTGTTGACGTGTTACATCGGGGGGGGGGGGGGGCGGGGGGGGGGGCTCGCTCTGTGATGACAAAGCGAGGGGATAAGAGCAGCAGGGTGGAGGACATCTGCCGCACACACACACACACACACACACACACACACACACACACAATGTATATGGTGGTATGTGGTGAAAGTTCAGCACACAAGTGAACATACTGTGTATATGGTATGTGGAGATATTCAACACAAACCAGAACATGTGTATAGTATGTGGGGGGCAGTGTGTGTGTGTGTGTGTGTGTATGTTTCAGTGTGTGTGTGTATGTTTCAGTGCGTGTGTGCGCGTGTATATGTTTCAGTGCGTGTGTGTGCGTGCGTGTATATGTTTCAGTGCGTGTGTCAAGGCACATCACCTCGAACTGCAATGACCACAAACAGATGGTGAGTGGGCAAACAACACAGGACTGTGTCGGTGTGGTTGTAGTTGTTGCAAAAGGCAAGCGGTCCACCACTAATGCACTACTTTGAGAACAGCAGCGACACCCGTACATCTCCCACCGCTGTGAGCTGTGAGGTCCTTCAGCAAATGCTTTCACCCAAAGTGACAGAGACACTGCAGTGAACTAAGTCACATGCAATCGAGGCTCAGGTAGGGGGCATTGGGGGTCTTATAGGGATCTACATACGTACATCTGTGGTCTTACGGAGGTATGTCTGGCTGGGAGTCAAACAGCCTGGCCCCCCCGCACTACTATGCTGTATTCTGTTCTGTACACAGAGCGTACGGACCACTATTCATTACCACCGCCTGTGTGAGGGCCACGCGACTCACAGAGCGCAGGGGCGCGATGGGGGAGGGATGGGGGGGGAGGGATGGCAGTACGTGTGCCTTCTTATCTCTCTGCCTCTCTGCTGCTGAAGGGCTGCCACACGGGCAGATAACATATGACGACGACGTCACAGTGGGTGACACACGCAGGGAGCCCCCTCCACCGCGTCCCTCTGCCACGCCTCCCTCCTCTCCCCCGGCTCTCCCTGCGTCCTCCTACCCTTCTTTATCAGCCCGTCCCCTCCTTAGCGCTCGCTGTACTCCTCCTCGCTCTCCTTCTTCTCCTCCTCCTCCTCCATTCGTTGCCTCTCCTGTTTCCTACTCTTCCCCCCCCCCCCCCCCCCTCATCATTTTCTGTACTTTTTTTCTCCTCACCCATCCTGTCCTCTCCCCTCCTCACCCCGCTCCCACCCCAGAGTAGACAGATCAGAGGAGAGATGTGTCCCTCAGGGAGGAAGCGACAGAATCATGCTACCATAACTACTTCCTGCTGTCAGCATCGCTTACCAACACACACACACACACACAGACAGAGAGTATTAGCATTTAGTTTGAGTGTCCGTGTGTCCAAATGTTTGTTAAATGGTGTTTACGTGTGTGTGTGTGTGTGTGTGTGTGTGTGTGTGTGTGTGTGTGTGTGTGTGTGACCCTAAAGCTGTGAGGTCATCTTATTACAAACAAAGACCGTCTACTGCCTTCCTGTCTGCACCATGCAGACACACACACACACGCCTAAAATGTACACAAAGGCACAACACAGATACACACTAACGTCACAAAGTAATGCTTGAACACATAAACTGCTGGGGCTGCGTTTGCCTTTTTTTTTGCATGATTTCTACGTTTGGAAGATTGCACGGCGATAATGCACGTCTGTTGCAAACAATTCCCACTGAACTCAAATTCCCCTTCCTCTTTATAGTGTCATGCATGTTGTGTGCAATCTTAAGACTTTTCAAATTTGTCAAAAGAACCGCAGGTTTCGGAAATGGAGATGGAACGAGTTGTGTGACTAACGTCTACTGAGCTCCAACAGCTTCCAGACTGTTCCGTTTTCTACCCCACAATTCGACAACCGACTGGACACGAGAGCCTGGGAGCCAACACAGAGGGAGGCCTCATACAACACACATGCAGTCACACACAGTCACACACACACACTTCTGTGTGTCCATGTAGGCAGCTTTTACATGCATTCTTTTTTTTTCCTCTCCTGTGATACAATTTCATCAAGGAGAACCTAATAGGTTCCTCTTAGGAGATACAAAGGATCACTATTAATGTAACACACACGCGCACACACACACACACACACACACACACACACACACACACACACACACACACACACACACAGCTGAACACTACAGAAGGTCAGTATACAGGGCCGGACGTAATTATGTAAAATCCTACATTAAAGACCCTCGTCATCCTCTCTTTCTAATATCTAGGGCAGCACAGAACAACCGTGTGTGTGTGTGACTGTTTGTGTGTGTGTAGAGAAGGGGGGTGGGGGGGGGGAGGGTGGATTGCCGCCCGGAGAATGAGGGCAGAGCTTGGCCCTCGACCCTTCCCCCCTTTAGGGAAAGCTGTTTGTGTGCATGTGTGTGTGTGTGTGTGTGGCTAATGACAAAGCCATGCTGCAGGCTGGTAAACTGTTTAGCTCGGTATGTAGCGTGTACACAGGGCCCAGCTTTTGCTTTTTTTCCCCCCCCCCCCTCTTAGATCTCAAAAGGAAACGGAAACTTTAATGTCTGATTGAACATGAACGACTGCAGGTCTGTCTAAACACTGCACACGGAGGAGGGGCTGGCATAGGCTTTTGGATTGACAGGACAGTGAGGAGAGACAGGAGGGAGGACGTAGCGCGACGCATAGGACCGGGGCTTCGGCGATAAGCTCGGTGCGCTAGCGTGCTGCAGCCACAGAGCCCTTGTCCATAAGGGGTCACTATGTGCAACAGGGCGTCCTTAACAAACACCATCTCGCCAACGCAAAGAGAAACGACCCGCCGTCGGGTTTCCGTCTTTGCAACGACCGGGTTCACACGGGAACGTCCCGCGTCAAAGACGATGAGTGTTAAAAAAAAAACGGTCAATCTTTAATCTCGGCACGCCGATTTGCATGCATAATGTCGCCGTGCCAGGAGAACAACTCTTTGGTTGAACTCTTCAGCACGGGTAGTTAAAAGGCTTTAGGATTAAAAGATATTAAAATGACTTGGAAGCAAACAGCGATGTTGACACATCAGTGATCAAAGGGAAATGGTTTCCATCGCTGGTGTCCAACTCCCATCGCCCCGGAGGGGAGTACGATTAAATCTTTTGACGTGGCGGTTGCTTCCCGACATGCAGGGGGTTGAGTCTGGAGGATGTTAACCATTGGCGTTCCTCTCGTTATATCGTGAACGGTGCCGGTAACTGTGTGGAACGCTCCCTCAAACACAGGTGACGTCGAACTTGGCAGACAAGAAATGCTTTGAACACCAGGAGCAGACTTTTTGTGAAAAAAATAATATTCTGTCTCGTAATATGATAGAGGTACTTTCATTGAAAATAATGATCAGATTTATGAAAGAATTGTGAAATGTTTAATTACCTCTTTCATGCATCTTGAATTACCCTTTCTACCTAGCTACTTGTGTTGAGGTCATCTGGAATTCAAGCCTTTCATTCCCATTAGTGACTTGTTTTATTAATGTATACGCAACAGTACACTCGAAAATCAACTCTGTTGTGGTATCAATGCAACATAAATGTTTTGTCATAAATGCCCCCCCCCCCCCCCCCAACTAATCGGCCTGACACGATCAATAAAACACACCAGTCTCACTGGTATAGATTTTATAATCCATCACCTTGTCGGGTCTCCTGCAATTCATTTTCATTTCTTTATAATTGGACAAATCAGATCGTACACACCCACACCCATCCCCACCCCCACCCCCATCTCGAGTGAGTCCACTCATTGTGAATGAACACACACACCAAGATTCAAGACGTTTGTTTCGACAGAAATCAAGCAGTCCAGCAAATCATATCTGCCCGGAGGAAGTCATACAAGCATGTGGCTTAGAGTGCTCGTGCCTTGTAGACAATGATTGAAAACCTTTATTAAATAATTAAAATAAAAAAAACTGCCCTCATCTGCTCCCTCGTAATGAAGTGGTG
Organism: Micromesistius poutassou; assembly: GCF_964030765.1. Taxonomy (NCBI): domain Eukaryota; kingdom Metazoa; phylum Chordata; class Actinopteri; order Gadiformes; family Gadidae; genus Micromesistius; species Micromesistius poutassou. The sequence goes on from NC_140284.1 coordinate 3,427,849, forward strand.
ACTCAGACGTTGTTCCGGGTGCTTCTATGTCAGTAGTTAGTCATTACGCAGTATAACTTGGAGTGGAGAATGCACAGTGGAACATGTGTGTACACTAGATAGGTTAATCTACTCATGCTGTTGAGCCAACCACACACGCAGAATTCCTTATCAAACCAGCATGCAGGCTAAAACCAGCTACATGATTAGGATGTACAGAATTTTATCGTCGTTGCAGCAGAGCAAATTGTATCAAGAATGTTGGGGGATATTTATGGACTTCAAGCAGCTTGAGTTTTTAACTAGACAGGAAACGGCAGAATAAAGTTGAGGGTATTTCACTGTATAAATGTAACCATCTCACAATAGGCTGGTTCTTGGTAAATTTGCATTGACCCACGGGCAGAAATAATTCCCTGCCTAGTCTAACCTCCACGCTGCTGCTGCTAGCTTCGTAAGACTTGAAAAAGGCCTCACCAGACCAAACATCGCCAAACTGTATAGACAAGTAGTCGACAGCCGTGGAGAACTCATCATTTTTAAGTCAGACAGACATTATCAAAAGGTATTTTAGAGCACTTAGCAGACTTCTGTGTAAAGTTTATGGTGTAGTCATTTTATTATACAGTGGCCTGATAACATTGACAGGGGCTGACTGATAACGGGAGCGGGCAGATGAATGAAACATTTGTGTGTAAATGGGGTGGAACATTGTAGTAGGCTGTGGGCTGTGACTTTTCCCCCTATTGTAGTATCTGTCCTCCAGCTCCGCTGCAAGACACATTATGCCTGCCGCAGCAGTTTTTCCCCTTGGACAATCCACACACGCACACACACACACACACACACGTTGGATTTCCACCTGCGGTTCTCGGCGAAATCCTTTGCTACACCATTCTCTCTCTTCTTCAACCCTCTTCAATGCCTTCGTGTCGCTTCCTCGCTCCTGTCCATAGATGCATAAAAGATACCATCATTTAAAGTATATAAAATCAATTCTTGCGCCGGAGAGAGAGAGAGAGAGAGAGAGATGGCCTTAAGTAGATCTCCCTGCTCATTGTCCCACTACTCCCGTTTCCAGTCTCACACTCACACGTACGAAACAAACACAAGACTGCATTGTTACTGCAGCATTTCCTGCATCAAATCCAAAACAGAAAGGCTCCATTCAGAGAGCATGTGTTGAGATAAAGATAGCCGGCTAAAACGACACACACAAGCTCCCACATCACAGACGAATGTGTTGAGTGGAGGTTCTCTCTCTCGCGGCGGATCACCAGAGTGACACACATCCTGGGCCACTCGGATCGGGGGGGGGGGGGAGAGTTCCTGTTCACACTGGGCTGATGGTGTGGTGGTCTACGTGTGAGTCGTACATGCAGCCATATTGGCTGCATGTACTGTCTCGGTTTTTCTGTATTGTATTCTGGTTTTATTCTATGGTTCTGCAAAGCACATTGTACTCTGCTTTTGAACTGTGCTTTATCCATACTTTCTTGGTGTGTGTGTGTGTGTGTGTGTGTGTGTGTGTGTGTGTGTGTGTGTGTGTGTGTCGTGTGTGTCGTGTCCCTTAACTCCGTCTCCGGAATGATCTCACAGGTCAATCGGTCATTCACCTCTCGACTGTGGTGTGTGTGTGTGTGTGTGTGTGTGTGTGGTGAGCGTTGTTCTGCATACTGGCAAGTGTGCGTCACCCAGACGGCTGCAGCACACTGGCGGTGGCAGCTCGCGGTGTGTGCGGACCGCTTCTGCTTCAGAAACGCGCTGAATGACAAACGACTCATATTGTCATTTTAAATGGGCAATCATTAAATTGTCATTTGGTGAATTTTTGGCTCCTGTAGATTCTGCTGCTGCTGCGCACATGCACGCACACACACACGCACACACACACACACACACACCCCTGCTGGGATTAATGGCCGTTATCCATCTTCATCTCATGTCTGGGGTTTTTATCTCCACTAGTAACCGGATCACCCCAGAGACCGGGAGTGTGAAGAGGCTGACCAGGGCAAGACCGGAGGGACTGCTGCGTGTTCGCCCCCCCCCCCCCCCCCCCCCCGGGATGACCACTTCGTCCCTTTACAGATGGTACTGGACCCCCCCCCCCCCCCCCACGCGCTGGCTACGGGACAACCAGGCTTCCATTAATTAAACCACACAACACACATTGTCCACTATCAATGATTGAGTAATGCATTGTTTTTGCATAATAGTGTGTGTGTGTGTGTGTGTGTGTGTGTGTGTGTGTGTGTGTGGTGTGTGTGTGTGTGTGTGTGTGTGTGTGTGTGTGTGTGTGTGTGGTTCTGAAGGGTCAACGCTGTCGATTCACCCTTCGGAAATCCCACGACCTTTCACCCCAACGGTCTTACCACCCCCCCCCCCGCCCCCGCCCCCCCTCCAGTCCCCCGTGTCTAAGGCACAAACACACAGCGACACTCATGCGCACAAGTGCGTGTGCAACACACACACACACACACACAACACACACGCTTTTTCTGCAGTCGTATCAGGCTTGTCGCAGTCTAACTAATAACATGTGAGGTCTTGCATGTAGCGGCCTGGGGGGGGGGTCTTATCTCGGCACATACTAACTCATCACTCTGATAAAAGACTAGCACCGCTGGCACTGACCTTATCATATTATCTCTTCTACAGTAACACAACACACACACACACACACACACACACACACACACACACACACACACACACACACAGGAAAAAAAAAACAGTTAAACAGGGCTCCACGTTTCCCTCTTCCTGCTGATGCTGGCAGCTCTCAGTGGGGGTCTCAGAGTTCTGGACACGCTGTGAGTTTCCCCTCCGTTCCCACCTCGACCTTGCACATTCCTGCCTCCGCCCACAGACCAGCTGTAGGCGGGCCAGGTGTCCCCCGGCCCCACCCCCCACCCCCCCCCCCTAAGGATTTGGTCTTGTTCTATGCATCAGATGTTTAGGACGAGGCACGTGGTGACCTAGCACTCGTAAACAGCTTGGGAGTCAACCTACAGTCTAAGAAGACTGAGATCTATAGTATTAGCTATGCTGGGGTGTGTACGTGTGTACGCTTTTAAAGAGAAAAAAGTCCCATGACATTGAACACACACACACACAACTCAATTTAGTTTAGTTTAGATGTGCACGTGCAGTATGAATGGAGCCGTGCGTGCATACTGATCTCATCAATAGCTAGTAGTACACACACCACACACGCACACACACACACACACACACACACACACACACACACACACACACACACACACACACACACACACACACACACACACACACACACACACACACACACACACACACACACACACACACACACACACACACACACACACGCACGCGCATTTTGTGTGCGAGCGATAAGATCAGTCAGACGCACTTGGAAAAGAACCATGGCGAAAACTTTCCCCAATGGGGCGTGGAGCGACCCAACGCCGCTACATCCCAGGCCGCTCTTCAGCCCCGGGATGAGGAGGAAGTGGTGCGATGATGACGTCACCGTTAGACCCTTGTCTCCTTTCATCTCCACGGCCGTCGGGACGCCCCGGCGCTGCTACTCTTTAGACTACGCCTTTCTCTCTCTCTCTCCCCCTGGATCCCCCTCCCGCCCCCGCCCACCCCACCCCTCTGCTTGCTCAGCTTGCAGAAGGTTACACGACTCAATGGGTCGCATCTCCTCCTCTCTCCCATCGCTCCTCAACTCTCCCCTCGCTCCTCCCTGCCGTCCTCCTCCTCCTCCACTCTCCTCCCCCCGCGATCCTCTCCCGGGTGCCTCCTCCTCCTCCTCCTCTCGCTCCTCTCACCCCTCCTCTCCCTTCTTCCCTTGTTCCTCGCTCCTCTCCCCAGTTCCTGACTCCTACCAGCCTAGAGAGGAAGCCTCTGTTTCTAGGAAGCAGAGTCTCTCCATACGCATTCCCAGGAGTTACGAGAGTCCGATTCAGACCACAGCTGCTGATCCGAGGAGTTAGAGAGTCAGATTCAGACCAGAGCTGCCGTTCAGAGGAGTTAGAGAGTCAGATTCAGACCAGAGCTGCCGTTCAGAGGAGTTAGAGAGTCAGATTCAGACCAGAGCTGCCGTTCAGAGGAGTTAGAGAGTCCGATTCAGACCACAGCTGCTGATCCAAGGAGTTAAAGAGTCTGATTCAGACCACAGCTGCCCCTTGGAGGGAGAAATGAAGTGAGTTGGTGGTGGTGGTGGTGGTGGTGGTGTTGGTCTGGGGGATACACTCAAATCAAAATCACGCACTACACTTAATTTCATGTCTTTCAACATTTCTGTTGGTCAACACGAATGTTGAATTGTCCGTTTTGTTCCATGTTCTTCTTCATTGGAAGCCACTGGCAGGTTTAAGTAGAACCCCTCAGTCAGCGCCGGTGGTGGGCCTTAACCCTACGTATCCGCAACCGTCTGGCATCACATCCCAGGTGGGGTTTGGTGGACGTGCCCAAACAATGCTTCACAGTTTTGACAGGTTCAGATGGAGGTGAGGCACACGTGTGTCTTCTATAATTCAGACATACATATAAGTCCAAACAATAGGAACATAAATAGTCATTAGAAAAGCACAAAAAGAAAAACCTTGTTGTCAGCCAATGCATGAAAAACCTGCCAATTGGCAAATTGATATTTGAAAATGTAAACGTCCAAATAAATTATGGATGTTCATGTCGGCTGTGTTTGTTTAAAACAAGACTCCCACAGAGGCCATTGACAACGCTAGTCTGGAACCTACCTCCAGTCGTAATGCTCTTAACGACTAAACAGGGCAGGTAAGACACACTCAGACAAATACAGCACATGTGCCGCTATACTAGGGGGATTCTTTTTGAGTTTGAAAATAAAATGCATTTATTCAGCATTTCGGCAAAAAAAACTCACTGTAACAGAGTTTTCCAAATTCTTAAAACTACACAAAATGTTCAAATAAAAAAATAGAAAATCAAATTGGAAATAATATACAAATAAATATGTATCCAGCTGTTCTGTAATTTCTATAAAACTTTCAATGAATAAAATAAATATACTAGAGAATCAAATAAGACAGAACAACTTAAATTAACTTAAATTAACTTTCTCGTGTTTAGTGCACTGACACATTTTTAATCTAACGTTTTTTGTAAATGACACTCAACAAATTGCATTCTGTAAATTGATCCAGTAATGGATTAAGGCTGGAAGGACTGGCCTGGCCCATCATACTCAGAACTCACTGAAATGAACTTGTCTTGAACTTCAGAAATCAAAAATATATAAAAAAATATATAAAAATAAAAAACATATATTTTCAAAAGAATCGTTCCAACTCGATTTTATTAATTTGGAGATCGTTTGACCCAAGAATCAAAATCGTGATCTAAATTATATTAATTGCACAGCCCTACACTATACTACCAAAAATAATTAAAAATAAATATAAATAATAAAAAAGGTAAAATAATAATCACAGTTCAGAATGTCTGCTAAAACAACATTGTTTAAATGCTGTGATTATGCTAACCCTTTCCATTGATTAAACGTATATGTTCCATGAACTATGCCACATCATACCTTTGTGGGTGGCGAAGCAGTAGTTGGAACAGAAATTACTATTTAAATACTTGACAAACATGCATCTGTAGCTATCTCAAGCCATCTTATCTTGTCCAACACCGGAAGCAGCAATCAACTTTGTGACAGACCTTCAAAAGGACAGCTGCAATAAACAAGTGCGTTGCACTTCTCCGGAGAAATACGTTTACTGGTGTCACAGCGGTGTGTGCCTGTCTGGGCTGATGATCAAAGATCAGACCCACTGGCTAACAAGATGCTGCTGCCGATTAGATAACACAGAGACAGAGACATGAAGAGACAAAGACAGGGAGAGAGAGCGACAGAGACAGAGAGAAAAGACAAAGAGAGACAAACAGAAAGGATGGAGATTAAGAAAGAGAAGAAGAAAAAAAAAAGAGTATATCTTCTGCTCCAGTACATTCTAGAATGTTCCCCTTTCTTTCTGAATCTGTAGTGCAGTTGCGTATGTAAGCGCGCACACACGCACACACGCACACACACACACACACACACACACGTTGGCTTGCAGGCAGGCCACGTGTGTCCATTCATTCTCTGCGCTGACCTGATCTCCGCGTCATATGCTCAGCCAAAAGCCCTGACACCAAGTGCAACCCTAAACCCGTAATTGCCCCTTTTCACTAACATGACTGGGAAGATCTTTCTCTGCTTTGAACATGAGAACAGTACGATGAGCCCACCTACACACGATGCGTACAGGGAACGAAACAGACATTCCTCCACCAAACGCGAGGAAACACGATCTGGAATGAAGCACACTGTAAGGTGATGCCCTGTACATGCTGCTATGCGTACGTACGGTGAGGTTATGTTTGTTTTAAAAACGATACAATTTGACTATATTATATTTAAAAAAAGCAAGGCAAACAGATGCATCCGTTTTTTTCTTAGGGTCTCTCTCAAGAGTTGAACTTAACCCTCTGAAAAACCTGCCGCTTGACAAATATCTCATGTTTTAAACACAAGAAAGGAACGGTCTCTGGTCTCTGTTCCACATCTTCACCGTATCGGGGGAAATGGAGGTTTTTGAAGAACAGGACTGCGGGCATAGCATTTGTGTTTGTTGTTCAGGTGGGCACCTAGGCTAAACAGGCCATTCCGACTCAATGCATGAATCAATGCTCGTCTGCATTTCCCCCCCCCCCCCCCCCCCCCGTCACATCACAACCGCTTGGTGCCTCATTCATAAAAGATAACAGGCTCTGAAGGCCCAGGTCCATAGCACACGTACCAATGCGAGTGGTATGCAGCCACTGGCTTAACATTGGGCTGGACGTTTCTTGTATTTTCTAGTCTTTTTGAAACAGGGAGGTTAGCAAGACATTTCACAATGCCAGTGCCTCCGAGCTGAGGAAAGCATGCCCATGCCCTGGGTATTTTTTTATTTTATTTTTTATAAGTCATTATATGATTTGTTATAGCTTAAAACATGTCAAATATCAAGATGTTGAAGTGGTTAAATATGAAACATTTCGATTCAAGTTAGGAGTATGACTTGGCTTCATCCAATTGAACCCCAGAGTCCATTACAATATTAACGATGATGCTGAATGACAACAGTATGCTAGGATAACAGTAGGGGTACCGATGGAGGGCTCTGGGGGGGGGGCACACAACGCACTAATGCCATGCGGTCATCTTACAAAAAACCCTGCAAACATTTTGAAAGTCGTAAAACCACATCACGCCGTAACACGCAAACACGACCCAACACCGGGGCCTTTTGAGAAAGGGGAGATTCTGTAAAGTCCGCCCTGGCCCCGACTCACCCCGGAGGGGTGGGGAGGGGTGGGGATGCGTGGGACGGCTGGGTGGCGGTGAACGGGGACAGTGTGAGCGAGGGGGGTGTAGAGGAAGGTGGGGGAGGAGGCGGCTGGAACATAATGCGGTCGGTAAACAGGAAACCAGCCCTGTACCTGGGTGCTCTGCATGTTTCCATCGGGGTGGTGGTGAGAACACGGGCCGACCGAATGTGTGAAGTATTGGCAATACGGTTCTGTGTCGAGGCGGAGGAAGAGGCGGTGTTTCGGTTGGCATCAGCGTATAATGCAAACGCTGTCCCCTCAATGTTACAATGACGAATAAACAATCGGGTGTTTACTGGCTAAATATTCCCCCACCCCATGTTAAAATGTGTTCAAATAAATACATACCCATTTTAAAATGTCAAAAATAACTGCCAGTGGTCACTTGACGTTTAACCCTTGAGGGGCTCTCCCTGATGTTGACAAGCTCTTTCTCATCACATGTTGAGCGGATTCCTTCTCTCCTACAACTTAAGTCAACAACGAACCAACTGAGCAAGCTCGAATTTCTCTCTGTTGTGATCACAGAGTCGGATAACGTACACAGATGGGAGAACCATAGTGTAGGACAACCACTGTACACACTGGGGAAGCATTGTGTAGGATAACTACAAACTCACAGTCACAACTCCTATGAGGGTGACACGGTGAAAGCATCCGATTGGAACTTTCTAGTACCACACCGACGGCGCTACCGCTGGCTTCCACAAAGCCCCCGGGCCTCTGTCGTCACATGGCTGCAGCGTGCACGCTGGAGAGGGCCATGGTGGGCTCCAGTAGAAGAGCTAATGCTGCGTAAGGCCGCGTCAGCAGGAGCCAGCAACTTCCACACGCGAGCCCAGGATGGGTCAGAGAGAGAGAGAGAGAGAGAGAGAGAGAGAGAGAGAGAGAGAGAGAGAGAGAGAGAGAGAGAGAGAGAGAGAGAGAGAGAGACCGACAGAGAGAGACAAGAGAGAACGACAGAGAAAGAGAGGGACGGATAGAGAGAGAGAGGGATGGATAGAGAGAAAGACAGAGAGAGAGACAGACAAAGACTTCTGTTGTTGTTCGGTCTCTTCATCTCTTTCACTCCCTCCCTCTCTATTTCTCACTCTCCCCTTTTCTCTCCCTCATTTGTTCTCTCCCTCATGTTCCCTCCATTCCTCCCCAGATCTCTCTCCTCTCCTAATCTAGCGCGTTCGCTCTCTCAGACAGAAATACACGCTCTAATTCTTGCTCAGTGTATGCCTGTCACTTTCTCTTTGGTTCTCTCTCGCAGACAGACACACGTACACACATACTGCAGCGGGTTCAATCACGAGAGAAGAAAGTTGGCCTTCAGAAGCGTAGACATCCTCTCAATGTAGTAGGTTCACACACACACACACACACACACACACACACACACACACACACACACACACACACACACACACACACACACACACACACACACACACACACACACACACACACACACACACACACACACACACACACCTGACATTTTCGCAGCCCCCAGCTACATTTGTCACAAACTTGTTGACTGAGAAATGATAGCAGAGGGGGAGATGGAGATCTGGAGAGACACAGAGTGAGAGAGAGAGAGAGAGAGAGAGAGAGAGAGAGAGAGAGAGAGAGAGAGAGAGAGAGAGAGAGAGAGAGAGAGAGAGAGAGAGAGAGAGAGAGAGAGAGAGAGAGAGAGAGAGAGAGAGAGAGGGCGAGAGACAGACAAAGAGAGAGAGAGAGAGGACGAGACAGTCTGACAGAGAATTAAACCGAGGGAGGGGAAAGAAAGAGATCAATGGAGCGAGAGAGGGAGCGGGAGAGAGAAAGAGCAACATAATAAAACCTTGCTTGCAGAGCGTGTTTCTGGTGGGGGAAGTAAGCTCTGGGGCCTGAGGAAGGGAGATGGACCGAGGGAGACGGAGGGGAGGGAGATAGGGGGGAGGACATGTTGACAGGGGGAGGTCAGACGAGAGTGACTGAGCAAAACAAGACTTCCAGGGGTAAATTTGGGGGTTTGAGCTCGTAAACCCACTGCAGCACTTAAGCAATTAAAAGAATCATGCATTCATAGAAATGTGGGTCCTGTCTCGATCCACTCCATAGTGCATGAACACTGCCAGGCTGAGGGGTTCGAATCCAACTAGGACCACCCATACTACGAATGTATGCACTCGCTCTTTGGATAGAGGCATTCACCCAATACCAAATACTGTATACACACATCAAGATATATAGATAAAGATAAGGGATGATTCCAGACTTCCAGGAATCCAGTAATCGGGGGAGCACAGAGAGGAACTCGCTTTAGTTTACGATGACGTTTAGATTTCCAAGCTGGAACAGGGATTCCAATGGAAGCTTCCAATTCCCAGGTTCACACACACAAGATTGTATTGCACAACCCACTGTCGATATTGAGCAACAGGCAATAATCCTACAACTTTTAAACACAACATGGTGTTTTGGAGATGCAATGCCTCTCCCCGTCTCCCTCTCCCTCTCTCTCTCTCTCGTGGAGGAGGAGTCTGAGAGGGTGGTTGACAAGCCAGGGCAGGCTGTAGAGGAGCAGGGAGAGAGGGAAGGAAGAGAGGCCTGCATACCTGAGAGATGAGAGGTGTGGCCAGAGCCTACTACGCCCTGTTCAGGTACTCTATTACTGTTCACGGGGATAGCGGAGGATTGGGATGTCGTACATACTGTATGTGTAAAAAAATGTTTGCCACAGTTTCTGCTGTGAGCCCTCCAAGTCTTGAATAGTATGTTCATATTTTGGAATACTATTATGGAATTGTTATTACCTGTATGGACCACAGATTGCTTGGCAACCTGTAGAATAGTTAACATTCTTGAACTTCATTTCAACTTAACTCGGGATGCATTCTTATTGGCATTCCTACATGACGCCATGCAGGTTGTAAACTGGTGTTTGGTTCAACGAGTAGGTAGGGGTTGAAAAGAGGCTGTCAATTAGGGTTGCTCCAAATGTCCCGTCCCTGAAACACAGCAAAACATTACCAAACCACTCCAATACTGAAACCTTATTTATTGTTCACATCCTCAAACATGGCAGAATACAACCCCTACCCTCTACTTGATAGCACTTGTATTCCGGCGGTCAAAACGGAAAAACCATTAATCCAAATAACTGACTCAATCCGTCTAAATGTACCACGCTAATGCAGAAGTGAGCCGTCGGAAAGCCAAGACGCCTTCCACGCGTCGGAGGGTTTAAGCTGTGAGCGACCGCCGGCACTATACGCTGAGACACGTCCAGGGCAAGACCTCCCTCAAGACCCTGAGGAACAGATCTGCTTGGGTTGTCCTGCATTCCCCACAAACCAAGAGATCCCGGTTTCCTCTGCTGCGGCCCTGCGGTCGTCGTCTCGCCAGCCAGATTCCAGCCTCTGGTTCCAGCCTCTGGTTCGGTTGCTCCATATCCCGTTAAAAATTGTCCCGTCGTCGTGCATCTCCTTGGTTTCGGTTGTCCTTTTACCACCCAGAACAGACGAGGCTTCTTCGGTGTTTCCTACCTTTTCTTTTAAATGCATGTAAATCAAGACCAACCAAAAGTGCAGCCTCAGTGTACATGTTTAGTGTCCAAAACAAATGTATGTGAAATGACAGAAGTATCTGGTGTAAGTCCATACTTCTGAAAGCTGCTTTGATGTGAACGACAATTTGCTGACTTGTCCCTGAGAGGTAGCCGAGAATAATTAAAGTAATTATTTTATGAAAACTGCCACCAAATATTTGCAATTTTGAAGCAATAAGCTGTAGATATTCTGAATATTTTACTTGATATATGCAATTCAATCAATTAACAACATGGTCTTGCAAAATGCTTTTAGATAAAAGGCATTCACCAAATGGCATATGCAAGATGGAACTCTGACAACGAAGACCAGCGTGCAATATGTTTCCTACCACAACCCCCGCCATCCTCCCTTGCCTACTTTCTTATGTATTATTCTTTTGTCATCCCACCAACTCATCTCCAACGCCCAACATGCTGGTTTATACATTTAGAGACACCCCAGCACCATTCGTTTGCTGTAAGAGATTAAATCCCCTCCATGCTTGAGGAAAAAGCCTTATTCCTCCAGCTGGGTGGGGGAACAGCATGTGGAATTCCATATCCAGTTTCCTTACTCAGCTAGCATTCAGCCAAGCCAAGATGGCTGCTTCATTTAAATAATGTATTTATACATTTATTAGTTTGGCCCTTATTTTGGGGGGTTTGTGGTACCAAACAGAAATACAGGACCTTGAAATACACCAATGCACCACAAGACTAGCAGCTGTATTGGAATCATATTTATATTTAATCCGCCCAGCACACTTCTGCCCTGGCTCATATCCCTCCACCTGATTTCCATGATCATACAAATCCTTGAATGGGCTTATCCGTCTCCCTGCATTGAGCATGCAGCTAGCCCTCCAACTCGCTATACAGCCAGCCCCTAGATCGGTTGTCTAGTCAGCTAGCTGGTCCCCAAACATGTTGCTTTAGCCTGCTAGCTAGCTATCCCACAAACCTTCTGTATAGCCAGCTACCTAACTAGCTGCCAAACCTGTTGCATAGTCAGGTAGCCCCGAGACCATACTGTATAGCTAGCTAGCCAGAAATCCATATGTGTAACTGTGGGGACCAGAAATAGGCTAGTTGTAGTATGGGGAAACCATCATGCTAGCCTCAACCTACAGTCTCCGGCTCCACACCACTACCTTTACAGTGCGTTCAGACAGAGAATGGCTCGCCTGAAACTGTAAAGTAGCCTGTCATCATCAGATCAATTCGCAAATGCCTAGTATTCTGGAACCTCTCAATTTGTTTTGGAATTCCAAGTGGCATTATCAACGGGCCCAGAACAAACACTTCCTGACGCAATTGGATAGACCTATAACCTGCGCCACATTGGTTGCTGGTGAAAATAAAATCAGTCCCACCTATGGGGCTCTCCTCTGTGCAGTGATCATATTGAACCCAGCCCCATGTACGACAAATGGTTGTGATTGGCCCAACCCAGGCCAGGTCTGCTGGGAATCTGTCTGAATGGGAGGAGGGCCGACATATGACAGAGAAAATCCAGCATGATCTCGCAGATTGGTCTGGTTCCCAGGCTAGGTGTGAAGCTAAATTAATTAATGCCAAAGTAATGTGGAGGAGACTGATCTCCAAACTTCATACGCTCAAAAACCAGATCTTCTTAAAAATCTATACACTGGTAAAATAGCTAAACTCTTGACTTGTGGATGTGTATTGCTTTTCCTAAACTCTTCTGATGCTACAATAGGCCAGTGGCAGATTCTATATAAATCTACAAGAACAGTGATTATGATGTGCCATCATGAACCTCAATAGTGGTGACCGACACACATGATTTGGGAGCAGGCTGTCACGTAGTTCGCTCTAGTTTACCAACACCACCGAGAGAACAGCTGTTATCTCAAATTATAATCTGTGCTGATGTGATGGCACACCAGCTTAATCCAACCCCTCCCGTGGACATGGATTACCAGAGACTCTCTCATCGTCGTCCAAAGCTGCTCTTTACTCTCCTCGGCTCTCCCCTAGTCCCGGCCTTTCGTGGCGAAACACGACGGAGGTGTGGATGCGTGTGGCCATGTGGGACTCAGGTGTGGCGTGTGTGTGGTCCGCCCTGCTCAATAATTTAGAAATGCATTACCATAATAAGCCATTTAATCTGATAGTTATGCATGGTACGCATTGGACGACAACAACGGGCTGAGGCCCACAGTCTTCTACAGTAGGAAGAGAGAGAGAGATAGATAAAGAGAGAGAGAGAAACCACTGAAAAGAAGTGCAGAGCTGTTAGTAACAGTACTTGTGTGACTAGCAATAAGAAAACTGGGCCCAATAAATATGACACACAAAACAAATCAAAACACAGTGAATACAAATTAATTGTTACATTTTTATCCATTCTATTGATTTACATTCACCAGCCATTCATCTCTTTAATATTTAATGTCGTCAGTTTGTATCCGCCAGCCTACCTTGGTTCACCGCGACGTGGGCGTGAGAGCTAGCATGGAGCATAAACACAGCTGCTAATGGGCTTTTGGGTGGCATTTCTCACTGAAGCTGTGCCATCTCTGTTTAACGACAGCCTGATAACTAGTTGGCCGCTTGGTCCCTAGCTAGCCCTTTGCCAAATGCCATCTAGCTAGCTGGTTGCTGAGTGCTAACTAGCGAGCTAGCTGGTTGCTGAGCGCTTAGTGGCCAGCTGGTTGCTGAGTGCTAACCAGCCGTTAGCGTAATCTGAGCTGAACATCAAACCCAAATCACGCATCGACTACATCCAACATGACCGTCTGTATCCACGACCGCATTTATGAAGTATGACCAGCACCCCACAGGAACAAAATGCCCTCCGTATCAAGTTTCACCACTCTCAGAAAATAAAATAAATATTAATAATGTTACTAAGCAACAGGGACAGGGTTAGAAAGCACTTGCTAGAACTGGGGGCCAAGTCTTGTCTATCGACGGGTCTGTTCGCAGCGCTGCTCCCACCGCAGGAAGTGAACCGAGCGCGCCCCGTAGGCTCATAAAGGAGATGCCGGCAGCTGGTTGGAGAGGAACAGCCCCCTCTTTGACAGGGCTGTCACTGACTGACCGTGGATGGCATGGGAAGCCTTGCTCCACTCACACAGAATAGCCAATGAGAGAGGGGCCCGGAAGAGACACACTTCGTCAAATATTTTCTCCCTCTATATGTAGAGTAATAAAGAGTTTTATTGCCAGCTTTCACATAGTTACAGTGTCTATTCTGTGATGTATTGGTGCACACGCAGATGAGAAAATGACAAAAAAAACAACTAAAAAACTAAAACTAAAAAAAACAAGTAGACAAATATTAGACAAATATTAAATCTCACCACTTAAATGTGATGCCCGTGTGTTACCCTAGGAAAGGTATACATGTCAGCTATTAAACCTTGATTACACTTATGTGTTGCATAGCCGCCATAGGTACCATGTGGGCGTCTACAACTGCCACTTGCATTCATGGCTCTGCATCAATGATTCTGAGCGTAGTTAGCCAAGAGTCACAAACCCAGTGGGATCTATAGGTCGTGCAAAAAAGGACATGCCGGCCCGTACCAATGAACATATAAGCCAACCTCCTCGACTCGTCTATCATAAATTAACCGGAAAGCGTGGCAGCAAGGACAAAGCAGGCCGCGCTTGGCCCTGAGGCGTAGAGGCACATTTTTTGTAGAAACTCAACGTAACCCTACAGCAGCCATACGACGAAGAAGTTTAACTAGATCCTCGCGTACGGCTACAACAACGGTGCGTGTTGGCTCAGCCACACAAGCGTTCCTCTAAAACACCCCCGGGCCATGAATTCAAGACATACGACACTCTCCTTCTCCGAGCGCTCTCTTTATGAAGTGTGCACTGCGACGCCCCTTGCAGTGCTCGGCTTACGGGGCCTGTCAGCTGACACCGTTACTAGGCCCTGTCAGGTCGCCCTGTTAGGCTTGGCACCCGGCTGAGTTGTGGTGTTGGCCATTGAGGGGAAAAAAAGAGGAAGAGAGTGCTTAATTAATCCCAATGGGAAATTGTTACGGCCACAATTGCACTGCTCAAGTTGCAAAATCCCAAAAAAAAAAGAATAGTACAGTGAGGTGATACAATGTGAGTCACAGAAGATGTATGTTTGGGTGTACGCATCTATGTGTATACACATAAATGCACATCAAATACAAAACTCTTGTTAACAAAACTATAAAGTGGCTTCAAAGACTGTAGCTGTCACAGTCAGAGCGACAGAGGGGGGTTGAGAAAAGTGTGGTGACAGAGTAGAGATTACAGTGAGAGATTAAAAATTTAAATACACTGGAAAAGTTAAAAACAAAAAAAAGGGTGCGCAGAGGGTGAGAGAGTTGTCATCTTTCACATCTTGCTTGTATTTTTTTGTCGATAGGTTCATTTTATGTGGCTTGTATGCTTGCCTGACATTGGCCATACAATGTGAAACTTTGATTAGCGCCAGTAACCCGTTCTTCTACCTTCTTTCTTGCTGGGGGAAGTTTCAGTGAAATACCTCTTCAAGCTTTACTGCCAAATTTAGACCTAATAAAAAAACAAGTGTATCAGTCTGTGGTTTACCAGAACAGGACACGGATAAGGATTATTAATCATGCTACAAAACTCAAAGACTCAATCCTCCTCCTTACCCACTCAGCCCTACCTTTAAACACTGCGATGCCAACAACTATGCTTCCTTCTTTCCGTTTTAGTGTCAAGTAATTCATATTTTACAAACCCAAGCTTTGGCGTGAATTGTGTATTCAGAGCACAACAGAGGCAGGAGCCGAGTGTGACTTGGGGAATCTCTTAGCTCACTGCAGCCAGAGGGATAACAGCGACAGTCAGCACATTAAAACCAAGGCAGGCCACTAGCATCGCCACGACGGCTGGTAAATAAATTATCGCATTTATTTTGTCCGAAAAGCTTCTGCCAACAACAAGAGAATGCACCATAACCAAGGTAGCTGAAGGTTATTTAAATAGGGTGACCCTGCGCCAAAAGACTTCCGCCGTCACACACAAAGCATGGCTTAGTGAAAGGGTGTTGTAGGTACGATTCGAGAGTTGTAAAAAGAGAGAGAGCCGAAAAGAGTAGAAGAGAGCAGGATTTTGAAACCAAACAACCCCAAAAAAAACATCCCCTCCCACTCTGCTCCCTCTCTCCCTATATTTCTCGGCCATTGGGAACTGCTGCCTTCAAGCATCTGTTGTGGAGCTACGATAACACATGTGTGAGAATATGATTGACAGGCAAGTAGTACGGTGGGGACGAGACATGTCCAACGAACTGCAAATCCAAAACGCTTAGCAAATGAAGTGAACTGCAAACACCATTGCACAAATACAAAAGCCACTAAACAATGAAACAGACTGATTATTGCCGGCAGACTATTATTATATACTCATATAGTGTAGAATGTGGAAAGCCTTGGGCTAATTAAAAAGTAGATCATCTTTGTAAAGTTCCCTTCACTTGTGACAGGCTTATCGACAACATATTAGAATTGGATGTTAAAGCCTTTGTTCACTAATGACTGACCCAAACACTTTCCACTGGCAAGTATAGCCCTTAAATGTTACCTACAGCACCATTAACACAATATGTATAAAATATAAATGATGCCTTGACTGAACGAGTAAAAGAGTGTGCATATATAAGAAAAAGAGAGGGAGAGAGCGAGAGAGAGAGAGAGAGACAGAGCGAGAGAGAGAGAGCTTGCGTCCGGCGCACTAACCCCACTGGGTCAATGAGCACTTATAGACGAGTCCTCAGGTTAAGGATTCCCTGAGCTCTGAAGATGCATCAGAGTTCAAGAGCTAAAACTGTTTTATTGATTAGACAGTGTTGGAGAAGATCAATTGCCTTGTTAACTAAATCAAAGAGCAGGAAGAAGAGGAGGAAACACCGCCAGCTTCCTCCGACGCCTCCGTGCTTGACATCCACCCCGGCTGACACCCACCTTACCCGACACCCACACTGTTCCCTAAGGGACACCCGGGGTGACAGCAGGTGCAGTTAATGCTCATTATGCCCGCACACCTGTGTCCCCCTCCTCACCCACCTTCCTAGCGTCTCCCAACCCCCACTGCCCATCCCATCCTCTTCCCCTCTTTCTTTCATGGCTCCAACATTCGGTCTCTCTCACTCCTCCTCTTACTTCTTGCTTAACATTTGGCCAATCTTGGTTGGAAATCTTTCATAAAAACGATTCAGCTATAGCTCTTGGCCTGAGATATATTGCTGCTGGGGTCTGGGCCTCAATGCAAAGCATTCTGGGAAGCCATAACAGCAGTTACTGACTTCAGAATAGAAGGAAACCGATCATTAAAACTAATGATAATGAAATTGAGTTTAACAACCCAAGTAATAGATTATTTACCTAGCCTACTCCTCGGTGGAACAGACATCGTAATGATGTGTCAGGGGCCATTCCAAGTTGAAGTAAATGTTATATTATGGTTGGGTTGAAAATGGAAAAATGAAAACAGTAATAAATGAATAAGGCACCAAATGTGTTCACCATTGAGGAGTTATTCTGAATGGGGTTGGTTTGCCTTACCCAATCACAAAGTCTTACTACAAACAATACTTTCAGAAATATGTCTTTTAAACTGTAACTGTAAACCTGCTGCTGATATATTATGTCTACAGTTTAGCAATGTAATAATACATTTATACGTAATTTCATATTACTGTGTCAGCAAACATAAGCCTAACGCACGGTCAATATAATGTCAATAGCAAGAAGAGAAATCACTTGGAAACCCAAATCGTGCAGCACTTCAGATCCGTGGAATTTCACCGACCAGTACAGTCAATAGTCCTACTTCCACAGATGACTCCATGTCTCTGTAAGAATGACATCGGTTAACTTGAATACATAGCCGACAGAACAGCGACCATATGACCAGGCGGCGGCAGCCAATCGGCGCACAGAAGAGGGCTGCGACTCAAAAGATGTGGCAGTGATGGTGGTGGAGGATTACGTCATTGAGAAAAGAAAAAGAGGACATTTCATTACTGCTCTGCAAACATCGATCTAAACACCACCTAATTATACACCCTATAGGACGGTCAGACCTGGCCTCAGCTGGATCGTTTATTCCGGTTAAAACAATGGAGCCCGATTAGTGATGCTTCGCCCACAAAGGGGTCAGTGAAAATCGCAACAAGAAGATTATCGACAGCAACTGCTGATATTTATAGTGTATAGCGTGCACATTTGATAATATGCAATTGAAAGTACGCATGCAATCACTAGTACTGATGTGAATGGACTGGACCAAAACAATATCGTAGACGTGCATGTACACATTTGGAAGAAAAGAGAGAAAGATAAGAAAATGTCAGGAGCAGAAATTGTTCAATCGTACAGACAGAATTAGAAAAGAGAGAAAGATAAGAAAATGTCAGGAGCAGAAATTGTTCAATCGTACAGACAGAATTAGAGAGTAAAACTGGCATTTAGCCATACGACGTACATTAGGCAAAAATATTTTATGTGTAATGCAATGTCACTTGAAAATGCTGCAATGATACAACCCAGTAAAATTTGACGTTTGCCTGTCTCAAAGCACTTTCAGGACTTTATTTGACAAATGAAGAGGCACATAATAACACGTCAACATTGATATTATTATACCGGGCGAGGTATACGGTTCAATGCATGTGCAATATGAGTTTAAATCCACATCCAAAGCAACGAATGAGCACAATAGAGGAGTGTTTTGCAGTGCACTGAGAGAGTAAAGTGAGTGGGATTGAATGGAACAAGTGCTAGATACAGTCACTGGCTTGTCCTGCTCATTAATTAACAATAAAAGCCTTCCACTGGTTACAATACAATCCTACCCGAGCACGACCATGGGTCGTGACAACGGGGCCATTCAAACACACAGCTATCGCAATGTTATTTCACATGTATTCGCTTTGCATAGCTCTGCAAAGAGCAACTTGCAGAGAGGGGGGAAAAAGTGACAGTGCTAAGCTAAGTAGCTAGCGCTGGTCTTACCGTCATAAAGTGTCCCAGGGGCGTCCAGTTTTTAAGAAATATAAAGTTAGTGCAGGAGGAAAAGATTTGTGGAGGGCTGGTGTGGACCGAACATCCGAGTTCAGTTCACCCGCTGCGAACCGTGCCGATGAAAGCCGAGCATCATCATCATCTCCTTCTTCATCAGTCGGCCAGAGACAGGGCCTCCTCCTCCTCCTCCCGGCTGGATCCTGCGACTCGCTCGGCGACGACCAATAATCCGCCCGCAAGAAGCACTCCCGGTAACCATTGGCTAACCTACACCGCCGGCTGGGTTCTCAGGCTCGGGAGACGACGTGTTTAGTAATCCCACGCATGTGTTGAAACGCGAAAATACGACAATAGACGTTAGATCGGACTAATTCACCCAGCGGAATGGACTGGTGTGTGTGTGCGTGTGTGTTGTTGCGTCTTTCCGTCGCTCCGTGGTCATTGCTCGCCGAGCCTCTGCAGCTGCTCTCTGCTGCCGTGCGATTCACCAGCACGGCAACGTCATGACGCAATCCTCCTCCCCGCCGCTACGACGTGTGGGGCGGGGCCGACCAGGGGCGTGGTCATGGGCGACCAGGGGCGTGGTCATGTGTTCCGAGGCGCGATATTTGTTTTGAGGTTTTTTTTCTACTGTAATGAAAAACAAGGTCGCAACTGCTGCAGCCAAACCATATTTGTGAATGGTTCGTCTGGAAACGCAGTAAAGCAAATGAAAGGATATGTACGGAGAGGTACACAAATGTAGGATCTCTATTTTATTTCATGTTCTTTATTGTGTATTTTACATAGGAATACACACACAAACACACACACAGACGCACACGTATTGACGCACACAAACACACACACACACACACACACACACACACACACACACACACACACACACACACACACACACACACACACACACATACACACACACACAAGCTACCTACAAATAAGGATTATAATTTTTATGGAAATGCCAAAATCCCAATGGCGCAGACTGAGCCATCATTTTATTTTAGATCTCTCGTGAAGGTCTTGCTTTGAATATAAATGTTTTCATCGACGAAATGTAGGTTATTGTAATGTAGGCTATGCTGCCCTCACGTGGCTCAAAGGAGAACTGCAACCCTTGACCCACCACAACAATGGACCATTGTCCCTCAACAAGCCATTGAACGACGCCAGCAGTTAAGTGTTTGAGCCAACACAATACGCCCTCTGTTGTTGACATACTTATCTAGAACACACTTTATAGTCGCAATAGAGGGGCCAACTTATCCAAACAGGAACAGACAGTATCTTTGTTGAGTCTCTGTGACTTGGTCTAAATGGGGATAGAGGCAGATATCCAGCTCCTGTTCTAGAATTGATTATGCTTCCTAATGTCACCTAATCAGAAAAAAGAATCCTTCCTTTTAGTAATTAATTTGGTCTTTTTACGTTTACTTTTGTCTGCTGCTTAAATCTACATGCAAAGTCAATCTCCCATCTATAGTGTAGAGACTGCATATCTGATGGTTAATTAGCATGTATAATAAAATAGAAGCGGTACTAGGGAATTTGGCTGCTATTACCTGTGACTTAGTTATATGGCAGGGTCTAACTATGTGTCTGTCATAACATTTATTACAAACTTATATTTTTAGCATAGGCCTACAGGGCACAGGACTTAACAGAGCAGTAATTAAAATCCCTTATCATGATCTCATTTATATGCATTAATAAGGGACCCCCTAGGACCCAATTCACACCATGTGAAGCGACACGAGAGCCAATTAGATGAATATAAAGATTGTCGTCACCACATGAGTTATTAAAAGATAAAGGTTTGTTTTTCGCATTTTGTCCTCATGTATATTCTGAGTATACTGGGAAATGTATACATCCTGCAAATGTATAGGATTAATATAAAAAAAGAAGAGGCAGTGGATCCTATACTTTGTTTTTAAGTAAAATACTACAATAAATACATTAGTAGAATATAATTTCTCCAGCGGCTTTATCTTAAGACAGAAGTCATCAGTTGATAATTACATACATCAGTACAAAGAAGTACGTTGCCTTTGCATTGAGCAGTGAGCACATGAATCAATACATATATCGTCCAAGTATGGATTTAGTTAACTGTTCACATATATATAGTCAGATGTAATGCCAATAAATAAAAAATACAAACGTATTTGCAGATGATTTTAGGTACAAAACATGGTGTTTGGATTATTAAGGATTTGATAGGCAGATACATAAGAACACAGAATGTTGTAAAATGTTGTGAAACATTATCTCTGGTCTGAAAGTTCCCCTGTTTGCTTAGATAGGGTCTGTTTCAGAGGAAATGAGAGGACAGTTATCGTTTATATCAGGTTCATGTTGTGAGGACCCAAACAGTGAATCTATGCAACTTTCTCATTCCAAGACAGCTTCTCAAAATCTTTAACTTTGTGGTTTTGCAGAGAAGAAATAAAATGAAGTAATTTCCTTCTGGACTCCATCCATTGTGTTATCAGATGCCCCCTAACATTTCAATAATATTCATTTTTTTATTTTCATTTAGATTGTCCTGAACATCAATATCACATAATACATAACTGCTAGCGCACACACAAACACACACACACACACACACACACACGCAGGCATACACTCTCTCTCTCTCTCACTCTACCCCTCAGGCAGTGTTCTTCAGCATGCTGAGGAGTCCGTCTCTCCGGGACGTGTAGGGGGCATGTTTGAGCTTGAGGAGGTGGGCGGGAAACAGGTTCCCATTCACTGCATACATCTCCTCCCCCTTCTGCCCCATCAGTCCGCGTAGAGTACGGTTGCGGCTCAGCAGCTTGTCGTAGAACTCCACCCCTCCGCGGGCGTAGTCGGGCGACACGGCGCCGGCCCGCCGGTCCGAGCCGTAGTCCACCCACTGGCTGACCGTGTCGGCGGTGAGGAGATACGTCACGGCCCCTAGCCCCAGCGCCGCCAGGTTCGCCGCGCCGCGGAACAGCGCCGGCCTCCCGTGGAGTCCCAGCATCTGCTTCAGGACCACGCTGTAGATCCACACCCCGCCCAGACACACGGGGGCCACCACCGCGCTCACCACCGGACCCCCGATGTCGAGGCGGGCCACCTCCCGCGCCACCGCAAACTTCTGGGCGGCGGGCGACAAGACGAGCGCCTCGCGGAGAGCGCCGCCCGCCTCGCTGTCCCACGCCACCGCCTGGCCGTTGATGAACACGCTGCGGTTCGTGATGCCGCCGGCGTCCTGCGCCGTGCTGTTGAAGTTGGCCGGCAGGCCTACATGCGCGCCGGCGGGAAGCCAGGCCGCGCCCGCCGCCACGGGGTGGAAGCCGAAGGAGGCAAAGCACGTGTATCGGGCAGGAGAGCGGACGCCATAGTCCTCCAACACCTGAGGGGAATAACAACAAATATAAGACATGATATTGACAGATTCAACCAAAGGATAGCTCTTAACACCTTTAATGACATGTAGCTAAACAAAACGTCAGTCGCTTTGGATGATTTGCTAAAGGACTACACAGTGAAAAGACATACTATATATATATATGGAACCACTTAAAAGGAAAAAATAAAAAGTTACATTTGAAGGATAAAATGTGCAATAATCACATGACTTCAGTAGAATAGAGTAACACCCACCTGCTGGAAGAGCCCTTGTAGTTTGTCGGACAGGGGGACGGGCTCTCCTTTGTACCAGGCTTGGTAGAGTTGTCTGAAGGAGAGGTCTGGTAAGGCGTGGTAGAACATGTTAGCAGCAAACACCCCGCCACAGCTCACCACCATAACCGGGGTACGGTACTTCTGGAGCAGAACCCCGATCTTCAGAAAGTTGGAAGACATCTTGTTCTTCTTTTATTGTGTGTAGCCGATTTTCTCAAATGAGCGGACGTCTTTCATACAGGGCCATCTGTCAATATAAAGAGAGTAATATGAAAGCTATAGGTTGTAATCAAAGTTCTCAACACAAGCTGTCCAATCAAAGTAATAAGAGATATATGTTGTACAACATATGAACATCTCAGATCTGTTGATGTTCAGCAGCAGTGCAACAGCAACCATTCGTACTCACTTATGCAAGAACCAACATTACAAAATGAATGACCTGCCTATTAAGGACATTAAGATGAGGAAAAAATAAGGGATATATAATACATTCCTTATAACGTATAAAGTGCATATTATCCCATACAATAATATAAATAGTATGCTTAGATATGGTAGTGTTTGGGACGTAAGTCATTCAGTTGAAGGGAATAGGAAGCATGTTACTAACTAAAACGTTCTTCGATATGCTCGGTTTCATCACGGCAGCAGAACGGCCATCATGTAACAGAGCATGGATTGTGTGTATTTTTAAGTATTAGTAATGAAGTATTTATTGTGTCTAAAACTCACATGTTTGGAAGCTTCGCAAGGACATTCAGTACTGCCGCAAACCTCGACACCGAATAGTACCGCGACAGTTTACGACAATACAAATCGAGTATCATTTTCGCAAAGCAGTATTCTTTTCTTTTTTTTCCTAGATGGCGAATTCAGTCCTACCTCAAGTATTCAAATTCACCACATTGTCGTGCATTTCATGTCATGTATTCTGTTTTTATTGTGTAGGCCTATTGGCAAAAGACACATGTTCAGAAATGTATTATGATATAGCCTACGACCATCTTCATTGAAATCATGTTGTTTTGCCACACACACACACACACACACACACACACACACACACACACACACACACACACACACACACACACACACAAAGAAAACACAAATGGTTATAGCCAGACAGTGAATGATGGATGGATCATGCCCTTTCTGATCCAGAACTATGTGTGAACCTCTGAGGGTTTCAGCACATGCTGAAATAACCTTGCAGCCAGTATTAGTGTAATGGGTGAGGCTCTGAGAGAGAGGCACAGCGTGCTAATTAAATCTGAGGATAGATGCACAAACCACATGCTGCAGTGCTACCTGAAGTGAGAGTGATGCTAAATTTACTGGTGTGATTTATATTTTAATTGGCGGTTGCAGGAAAATATAAATAAAAAATAAAAAAACTATTCCTGCAGAACTTGTACATTTATTTATTTTGTCTGCATTGTCCTGATGCAAACGTTAAGTGTAAGTGAATAAGGGACATCTCTTTATTGGACTTAAATGTATATAAGAAGGATTATGCAAATGGTGTTATTTATTTATTTTTCCTTCTTATTCATTGATTAATTTGGCTTTTCTTCACGGGTGGGAATAAATAATGTACACTAGGGGGGAAAAAGAAAGAAAGAAAATGTGTTCTTGAGAAATGGAAATAACAAACTATGATTGTCATAAGTTCCGGAAAATTGAATGAATGAACACAATAAAGTATTAAAAAAATGAATACATCCTCAGGATATTATCAAATATTCACTAAAATAGAAAATGCCTTGCATTGTTGTAAAACCTGTTATTTTATTATACCTCATCATAATATTCTGTGGGTTAACAGGATGACAAACAGTCAGATCAGGTCTGTCATCACAACATCAAAAAGCCTTAGTTTCATCAGATTGTGGGGGCAGGTGTATTCTAGTGGCTGTTGTCGGACTCCCAGCCAAAAGATTCTGCGTTCAAACCCCAATGCCCACAGAGTTATCTGTAGGCATCCCTAAGCTAGATGCATCTAACATGCTCATTAATGACATGATGTATCAAAATTCAATGTAAGTGTGTCTGGATAGAAGCATCTGCTAAATGGCCAAAGAGTAAATAGTGATAGTGATAGATCTTTCATTGAAAACAGCCTGGAGAATTATCTCATTGGCAGGGATGAACAATATGATGCATTTGTTCTTATCTAAAGGATTGCTCTGACTAAGATCCCCCCTATTATGAGCACAGAGTTGCTTTGAATCATACATCATGCTGAAACCTGAAACCTGGAAAGACGGACCTGAAATGTTATATGTAGGTAAGAATTAAAATGATAATCTTCTTCCGACAATGACAATGACAATGTTTGTGTGTGTGTGTATGTGTGTGCGTCTGTGTGTGTCTGTGTGGGTGTGTGTATTTCTGTGCATGTGTGTGCAACTGCGTGTGCATGTGTGTGTATTCTCCCTGCAGTGAAAAAGATCAAGTCAGAGGCTCTGATCCTACTGGCGCAAAACAGCTCTCTTTGGTCTCCATGGAAACAAGCAGGATCCAATGAAAGCTCTATATGTGTGTGTGTGTGTGTGTGTGTGTGTGTGTGTGTGTGTGTGTGTGTGTGTGTGTGTGTGTGTGTGTGTGTGTGTGTGTGTGTGTGTGTGTGTGTGTGTGTTTCAATCTCGGAGTCTTCAAAATGAAAGCCTTATTCAAATGTGCATTTTCTCCCTTATTCTAAACACTGTACACTCTATTCTCTTCTGTTCCGTTATATTATATCTAGTGATCTGAAGCTAGGACATCCTGTGTGCATGTGAATCCAATAACTATATGAATACAATTCTTATATAAGGTTGGGATGTTGGGCGAGAGGACCTCATCATAGGGGTAGCACAGTGGCACAGTGGATAGCACTGCTGCTTCACAGCATAAAGACCCTGCAGGGTTTCAACCCCGGGGG
>NC_140284.1:3455888-3557112 GCF_964030765.1 Micromesistius poutassou
GATCTCTATCTACTGTTATGTTTTCTAATGCCATAGGCCTAATCATATATTGCGTGTTGAACAATTTTTCAGATATTAGCATAGTAGTTTTGACATTTTTAGTGATCCTTACATGAAATTGGCTATATTCTGCAACTGGTGAAGACAACTTCTTTATAGCTTTGTTGTTTATATATATATATATATACATACAATAAAATCACCTGTTGATGCTTCTTCTACCATTTATGTTTAGAGAAAGGTTACACAAATTATTGGGGCATTTATACACATCATATTTAGGGAAGACACAGTTCGTGGGTTACCTCCAGAATTCTGGGACTGGGAAATGTTGTTTTGAAAAAGCAAATAAATTTACCATTGTGGAGTCCTATTTTCACTTGTGATATAATTACTACTTATTTGCTCATATAAATAACGATAGTAACGATACGATGGGCATATGTGATACTTTCAAAATTACTAGAATCTGTCGCCATCCAGATGTGTGCAGATGAAGAAGGAGCCTTCTGGTCCGTTTTCCTTTAAACGACAGACGGAGCAAACCATTCGTGAAAAAGAGGTTTACGTAAATGGTTCGACTCATGTCTACAGTTATTCACACAAAAAGCCCAATTTTAACCAAAAGAAAAATGCATAATCGTTATAATAGATAAATTCATTTAGGAAATGCCTCCCCATAAGGTATTAATATGCCCTTGGAATATTCATAAGAAGCTGATGTCCCCCCTTTCGGGAGGTTCTATTTATAGTATCAGCTGTTGCAATATAAAGATTTGCTACACAACGTATTGTTTCTCGGATGTGTGGAGCTGTAGTCCAAGGGCGGCAGTGGATTCACGACCTCAGACCAAGATGTGGACTATGTCAACGTGAAACCGTGTTTCGTGCACACGACAAGGATATTCACATCGGTAAGTTGTCTTTTTTTTTTTTTTTTTTTTACTGAGAAGCGGGGAGTCATCTACCAACACGGACAGTGAAGAAAACCCCTAATCCGACTGCTCACACTAAAACAACTCTATCCTAACCCAATAACGCGGTTTTGTCGCGGGTTTTGGTTGACATTCATCTCCTGACAGCGTGGACGACACATAGCCCTCAAAAGCCCCGTGTTTCATTCAACATTGCGGACGTCAATTTTCCATATGCGGAAACTGCTTATTGCTGCAAACTTCGGCCAGAGATGAAGCAACCTAGAGCCCGTTATTCAGGGGCGGTAACTCGCTCTCTTTCCTCCGGTAGTCGAGAGAAAACCACGGGCCTGCCTCGGCGTATCCAAGACCCTCATCTTACATACGCTGATTGCCTTCTTCCAATGTGTATTTTCGATTGTCACCTTCATTTTGTATCCTAAAATATATGATATTGATTTTACCGTGCTGTTCCTTAGGCCTGACGCATATGCCTGACACCAATGTGTTAGCGAGAAGATGAGAGGTTTGCGTTCGTGACCGTCGAAAAGAGCCGAGGTTCTATACATCACATGGAGTATGAGATCATTTATAGGCACCAGGCAGCCAGTCTGCACACACACACACACACACACACACACACACACACACACACACACACACACACACACACACACACACACACACACACACACACACACACACACACACACACACTCGGGCATAATCATCACTATAAATAGCCAAGTGAAATCACCACGGAATCTGACTATTGTAAAATAAGAGGAATAAAATCCACTGCATCGTCTTTTATTCGACATTCTAAGAGTGTCAAGTCATATTCAGAGTGATGCTGTCGATCAGTTGGATCGACAGGTATGCAGGTAGGCCTATTCTATACGTCAATATCTCTGTCAATTGGTTTGGGATACCCATGCTGTCATTATGTTTTATCTCAATGCTTTTCTTTGTGGGATAGAGAAAGTAGGATTTTGTATTCATTAATCGGGCCAATATTACAATATTCCATATCCTACAATGCAAGGCTCTTAGAAGTTGTAGTTGCCGTTGTAGTTTAGTTCATGTATTTCGATTTCCTAAGCACATAATCCTCACCCTTTGACAAACTAAATATGACTTTAGGTGACATTGAAATTTTTAGCTTTGATAACATCACTAAGATATAACAGGGCTCTTCAGATAATGCCTTTAGGATATCAAGTTCATCAAGTCAATAGATTTTCAGTTGAGTAGGCCGTAAAATGTAACCTATAAAATAAAGCTGGAGATTCCCCCCAGTGGGAGATTGAGCACACCATTTCTAGTGTAGTCTAGCTCCAATAAGTAACAAGAAATCAACAAAAACACGATCTGCTATGACCATACACAGAGCGACTTGGGTCGGCCTGGTAGTCTGTCAGATCCATGGGCAGGGAAGCCCAAGCATTGTTGATTGTTGCTAGGATACGCAAAGATGTGATGGACTGAGATGAGCTGGCATCGCGTGATCCCTTATACCGTCGACTGCTGAAAATCAGATAGTCGGTCTCCAACACACACACACACACACACACACACACACACACACACACAGGACTGCTGTCCTTTGTGTCTAAACCCAGAACCTTTCGGCTGGGAGTCGAACATGCCACCAAACTGGACTACTACAATTATTGGATTATTTGGACGCTTGCGAAAGCCAAGAGACACATTTGACTACCATATTAAACATGTATACACCCTTTAACAGTGCCTGTGTTCAGATATAATGTGACTGGGAGGTTAACTTAAAGGATTGCCAGGTTTGCCAAGACCCAAGTTTTATTGACTGTCATTGTCGAGATGTCAACCAGCCATCGTTGTTGTTATAGGTGAACAGGGCAGTTGGTGAGCCATTGACATCTATTCTCCTCCTAACAAGTGTTTAGCAGCTCCCATAGCTGTATTCTTGTTTTGTCCGACACAAGTAAGCGGATACAAACTGCCCTGGCCTGGTAGTTTACTTCAATAGTGCCCACAAACGCTCAAAGCCACACATTTTGATACTGTGTTTACACGTTCCACTTCACATGCTCATGGACTTTGAGACTCAGAGACTGAGAGGTGCGCAGCTAGAATGATAAAGGTCCTGGTCATGATCCCGGTGTTGAATTTTGCATCAAGCTGTGGATTTTGTATTGCTTCGACCTTCCTGTTTCAATGGACCAGCTCAGTTGGGGAAAAAGTTAAGTTTGGGTTCAGTTGACAGTCTCGTTACATATGCTTAAAGGTGCTTTCCAATCAGAAAAAAATTATTGGAAAATAAATGTTGCTCTGCACTCAGAATTCAGGATTATCGCACTGCCTAAAACATTATCTTTGCTCAAAATTCTAACTACATGCTTCAGTCTGTGAGCATGCACTGTGGCATTTAAACACAAAATGTAACATTTGGGATTAGTTTGTTTGTGAGCACTATTGGAGAAAACAACCTATCCATGGAGGTTTGTATGTGCTTACTTGTGTTGGCAAAACAAATGCTATAGGAGCTGCCTAACTCGTTTGGAATAAAATGGACCTCAAATCCTTTAACCTAGCCTGTACGTCATAGTGAGCTTGTGCTTTGTATAAAGGAGATTCTTGATCTATTTATAGTCAATTTTCCCTGCACAAAGATAAGATTTTTATCAAGCTTGTCATAGTAGGCTAACAAGTGACATGTTATTCTAATGTTACTCTCGTCGCATGCCAGCCTAAGAAGAAAAAAAGAAAACATATATTTGATCAGTATACTGTACTGTACTGTACTGCTGATTGAAAGTAATGGACTATAATGCCAATCAAAGAATTACAATATAAATATTTAGTAAGTTAAATAATGTTTCGTACCATTCAATGGACCAGAAAACTATCATGCATGCTCAGCCATGGCTGTCCATCCCTGAAGGAAAGAGGATACTTTGGCAGATGTTGACCTGTGAGGAAGGATTAGCGTGTGTATGGCGTGGAAAAGGTCACACACATACACGAACACAAGCCAACTGAAGCCACGCTACAGCCTCTACCGCAGGCCACAGATTGAAGGTTGTTCATTTTCCATTCAACAGGTACTACACATGGGAATAATCAATTCATTGCCATTATTAGTGTAAAATAGTCAATAGAAATGACTAAATATGACACAAAGTAGCCGCTGAGCCATTGCAAAATGTCATTTTCTAGATTAGATCTCTGATAGGTCCCTTTAGCAATCCAAGTACGTTTGGTTTTGAGTCATACGTGAAAAGAGGCAGAATTTCTGCTATCATCTCAAGGCAGTTTACCCAAGACACCAAATTAATTCAATAGACTACTTAAGCCTGAATTTATCATATTTTTTTACAAGGTAGACTGCGGACAACGTGGTTTGAACCCAGACACTTTCTGCAGTAACTCAAACTAAAACCCTAATGTTACTGTCCTGCCCCATCTGTCATCTAGCAATGCAAAAAATATTATTTTCATTTTGTTATAGACTTTCAACTAATGTCAATTAAAACAAAGCTGTAGCTTTTTGCTAAGCACTAAAATATTCCTAGCTTTTAGTTAAATGCTAAAAAGCAAGGACAGATGATTGTTTCTGTCATCCATTCAGGGGGTGGTCCTAAAGGAAAAGGACCTCTCTTCCCTGAGAACCACATTGCCAACCCTCCAGCTTAAGATCTAACTCTGGGAAAACTCAAAGGTTTTTCTCCTGACAGCTGCATGAAGACCTGTTACATAACAAACCCAGTTCTCTGTGTGTGCAACACATTGTTTGAATGATAGATGGCTGTTGATGCAGGCATTGTGCGGTACAGGCCAGGGTGTGAACCATGTCCTCACTTTGTTCCTGCTGGGCCAACACACGCGGTCCCCACTTTGTTCCCATGTGAACAGGGAAGCCAAGGGAACCTTTCCCAGGGAAGGAGCCTGAGATGTTTCCATGGTGACGCTGTCTATGTCATGTTCAGAGGGTGGAGCTTAGGACCAGGCAGAGCTAAGCGTACTGTTTCCGTAGTTTGAGATCACCGCTCAGCCGACGAATCAACCACAGCTAGCAGCCAATCGCAAGCAATGTACAACTCCTTGAATCACACACACACCTACCTAAACCCTTCGTCTTACACACACTGACCCATGCACACAGTGACGTGCGCAAAAATGTTCCACCGCACTTAAATCGACCTTCTTGTTTTCACATTTCACACTATATTTATTAATATTATTTTTTTAAGGTTGTCATTTAAAGGCTTGCCACTCTTATAAACAACAGTTTGGTTTAGTTATTGACTTGCCCCAGAGTGGACACACAATAAAAACCTTTTTCTTATAGTCCAATGTACCGACTAGATTGGTTGGCCAACTGGCTCAGCTGTTAGAATGTACTCAAGAGCTCTGACTCTCTGACTAGGATGGCGTTTCCTGGTTGGCTGTTGTGGACCGGCTTGCTAGCTGGCTGGCTGATGTATTGCCTTGTTGACAGTTTGACTGATATGCTTGCTTTGACTGGCTGATATGCCTACTGACTGACTGGTATGCTGGTTTAAGTGGCTGGTTGGCTTGATGACTGACTGGAATTCTGGTTTGATTGGCTGGTTAGCAGGCTGACGTACTGGTATGCTGGTTTGACTGGCTGGTTTGCTTGTTGACTGACTGGTATGCTGGTTTGATTGGCTAATTGGCTTGCTGATTGACTGGTATGCTGGTTTGACTGGCTGGTCGGCTTGTTGACTGACCGGTATGCTTGTTTGACATGCTAATTGGCTTGCTGACTGACTGCTATGCTGGTTTGACTGACTGGTTGGTTTGCAGTGGAAGAAAGGAAGCATATTCCTTCCCTCCATTGTTGCGGGCAGGAAGGGGTGGACTGCTGCCAGCTGACAGCTGTTTCCTGCTGGGTGACAGAGGGCCCGGGGGGGTGGGGGGTGGGGGGGGGGGGCGCTGGTGGATGGGGGGCCGCTAATGTGTGTTGTCTTGAGTCGAGTGCTTGCACTGCTCTCCACAATTCCTGCACATGGAAACGCTGGATATCATGTACAGTGCTGTCGTCCAAATAGCCAATCTTCAGGACGGTCACGCACATAAAACATTCATTAACATTGATGGCCATGTTGTATTTCTCATGAGAAATATTTATTTAATGCCAATGTAAACATTTCTTTTTTTATCCAAGCACTTAGTACTCTGTTGGTCTGGGAAAAAACGTCTGGTACTTATTCAGACACTTGTCTTTTAATTGCATGTGGCAGCATGGCCCATGATGTTTCTCTGCTTTCTGTGGTTATGCTCCGTGAGGGAGACTAGACCGCGTGGAGGCCTTACCCTGGTTCCCATCGTAGAGAAGTAACATGAAGGAGGGAGCGTCGTCTGCTCAGCCTCTGTTTCACTGCGAAATGGCTGAGCCGAGAGAAGAGCCTTCCCAGTCCCGAGCCAGCCCAAGAACACCTTCAATAGCCCCAGGTTAATGGAGGGCAGGTAGTTGTGAGGGCCATGGCGTCTAGCGGGGCTTCTGAAACAATCGAGATTCATCTACGGGGTGTTTGAGTGTAAGATCAAGAAAGACCCTGGAAAGGGATAGCGAGTCACGGTGAGAGCAGCAGTATATTAAATTGGATTAAGAATAGTGTGTATTCAACATGAGTAGATGCAGCACCAGTTACAACTCCAGATAGATTAGTTGCAAAGGCTGTGTTAAGAAGGTGAAGAAAACGCTAGAGGGGTTATAAAAATAATATCTGTTCTTCACAATTTTCTTTGGGTGTACCATCCTTTCCTAAAAAAGGGGGGGGGGTGTATGGCTGGAATATGGAATCTGATTACCCTTACACATGTAAATGCTTTATCCAATTTCCTGCCATAGCGGATAGCTCAGTGTAACCAGGTTTGGTGTTTGCGCTTCATGTGACAGCAGGCGGTATAGTGGCCCACACACCTCTACTTGCATTGTCTGGTTACCATGGTCAGACAAACAAACTCTTTCTCACTTTTCAGTAGGACTAGAACACAGAAATGCATGGAGTACCTTGTGTCAAAGTAAGAGGGGGGCACGATAGTCTAAGGCTACTTTGAACTCATGCACTGTGATCAATGAGCAATGACCCTACCTGTGTAATGGGCTGTATCGCAATTCACTGTTTCTCAATTCAATTCAGAAAAAGCACCAGAGAACATTAAAAAAATAGCCGCAGACGATATCATGTAAGCATGTTTCCAAGAAATGCTAATATACTTGAAAATCCTGATGTGATTTCAATCAGATTTAAAATTGTGTTGAAGTCTGATTGGAATCAGGAAGTCTGATCAGTGGTATTCTTAAATCCCCAGTGAACCGACCCACAGTGGTCACTTCCAGGTGGCAACAGTAGTAAACACATCAGGATGGCACGTAGCGTTGAGGTCTGAGGATATGACCAGCGTCACACTACTTAAAGTGTAGGATTTATTGCCATCTCCCCTCACCCTCACAATCATGTCTTTGTATTTGGTTTCATAGTGTTATAGCTAAGTAAGATAGATTAGGACCAGCCCAGGCACTAGGTCCTGTTTGGTTTCCACCACAGGGTGAAAGGTAACTCTGCATTAGCATGTTTTACTTTGTTGTAATTATTCATGTACTACCATTACCTGGTAGGTAATGGTAGGTATGTATGTATGTATGTATGTATGTATGACATACGTACGTACGTATGTATGTATTTATGTATGTATGTATGTATGTATGTCAGATAGGGCTTGGCGATTAATCGAATTTTGATCGCGATTTCGATTTCAGAGTGAAACGATCACCAAACTAATATAAACGAGTCGAAACAAATTTTATTTTTAAATATATATTTTTTTTCATATATTTTCAATATTGCCCAAAATAATCGTGATTATGATTTTTTCCATAATCAAGCAGCCCTAATGTCAGATGTATATATGTATGTATGTATATATGTATGTCAGATGTATGTATGTATGTGTGTGTATGTCAGATGTATGTATGTGTGTGTATAATATAATAAATGTTGGGGACAGAGGACCAGTCCTGCATAATGTTTGTCTGCAGGAGTCTAGAAGCCATCTCTTTTGCGGTCACACCTCCAGCATGACCTTATGTGACCATGGCAGGACGCTGGCCTCTTTCTATCAGTTCTTGGGTGTAATCTGTTTCCTGCTGTCTCGGCCACCACTTTAATCCACCTCTCTTTCGTCGGTCCGGTCTCCATGGTGACCAATAAGCAGAAGCCGATACAACAGCTTTAACACTTCTCCTTTTTCTCTCTCTCCCTTTTTCTGTTTCTTGCTCGCTTTTCCTTTGTCCACCTCTCTTGCTGTCCCCTTTTCTTCTTCTTCTCCATTGCTCTTTATGTTCATCTCTCTCTCTCTCTCTCTCTCTCTCTCTCTCTCTCTCTCTCTCTCTCTCTCTCTCTCTCTCTCTCTCTCTCTCTCTCTCTCTCTCTCTCTCTCTCTCTCTCTCTCTCTCTCTCTCTCTCTCTCTCTTCTTGTTGCAGGTTTTTGTGTTCGACCAGCCACCTACTACTAGCCTACTTCCCCACCTCATTCTCATTTCGTATCCGCCTTGGTGGTGGTGGTGGTGGTGGTGGTGGTGGTAGTGGTGGTAACCATGGCAACCAGCGCGGTGCCTAGCGACAACCTTCCGACGTACAAGCTGGTGGTGGTCGGGGATGGGGGCGTGGGGAAGAGCGCTCTCACCATCCAGTTCTTCCAGAAGATCTTTGTGCCGGACTATGACCCCACCATAGAGGACTCCTATCTTAAACACACAGAGATAGATGGCCAGTGGGCCATACTGGACGGTAGGTACATTGTGCATTGTATGTACATTGTGTGTGCTAGTGTGCGTATTTTAAAGAAAAAAAAAAACACCAAACCTCGACGGGAACGTTAACCTCTGTAAAAGTGTGAGTGTCGGCTAGGTTACAGAGAGGTGAGGTTTGAATGATGGCTCAATTGTTTTGCGCCACTAATCTGTAACGGATGAATGGTTAATACATGTTTGGAATTAGGCTAACCCTTACGTTTCAAGAGAAAGCAAAAAGTGTGTGTGTGTGTGTGTGTGTGTGTGTGTGTGTGTGTGTGTGTGTGTGTGTGTGTGTGTGTGTGTGTGTGTGTGTGTGTGTGTGTGTGTGTGTGTGTGTGTGTGTGTGTGTGTGTGTGTGTGTGTGTGTGTGTGTGTGTGCGCGTGTGCGTGTGCGTGTGTGTGTGTGTCCGTCCCAGTGCTGGACACGGCGGGTCAGGAAGAATTCAGCGCCATGCGTGAGCAGTACATGAGGACCGGCGACGGGTTCCTCATCGTGTTCTCGGTGACGGACAAGGCCAGCTTTGAGCACGTCGACCGCTTCCACCAGCTCATTCTACGGGTAAAAGACAGGTAAGACCTAACGGTTGAGCCTTTTCTGTGTGTAAACACACTCCTCCTCCACGCCTTGAGAGGACCTTGAACGCGTCTTTGTTCGTGACCCTCAAATTCCTCACCCGGACCTTAGTGTCTTTTAACACACCTGCTATCAGAAACAGAGCGGCATTTTTGGACTTTTAGCAGGAATCAACCTTATTGGAGATAAGCCACTTCCTCCATTGAATTCCTGTCCATAAATGCCAGAGCTTTATTGTGTATCCCAGGGATGCTGAGCTTCACATACCTACTCGAAATACCACACGTAGAATCAACGTCTCCCTTCAGACGTCCTCCCTTATGGTCATTGGTGCAGCTGTACCGCAGTGAGCACGGGGGAACCAAACCAGTCTAGTGTGTTTATACCACGCAGACACACCTCAAACCAGCGTAGAAATGGACCTCTCCTAAGTGTCCCTTCTTAAGGGACTTACTCCTTTAAGGTTTAGTGCTTTAAAGACAGTCTGTAAAGCACTTTGAAATGTTCTAATATCTTAGTCCACAACATGTGCGAGGCAGTGATGAGGCAGACAACGCTGTTGTTTGTGGCCAACCTACCGTGCTATCCGGTTGACCCGTTCCCGTAGGCTGATCGATCCATCATACATCTCACGTGGGATGTGATCTATCCATCATACCTCTATGATGACAAATGATGACTAATCGACTTCACACCTGGGGCTGAAATGGAGGAATTTTAATAAGAAGGTTCATGCTTTTAGCCACGGGGGATCATGTTCATATAATATGAGCCATAATACCGATGCAGTCATGCCTGCCACAACCCACCAAGCCGTCCTCGAAACAGCATATACTACTTTCTTCTGTTAGGTCACGAAGCAGGAGCACAAGGCAACAGTGACTTCACATTAATGAGCAGATAGGCGGTAAAGGCGTCTTAGCTCCAGGATGGTCTGTTAGGCTGCTGTGAACATCGGAAATCAAACCCAGTACCGTTCTGGCCGGGGCGTCAATACACCCCGACCGCAACACCATCCGTCCCGTTATATCCTCCAGCTGATGGATCTAAAAGTGAACTGCAGGAACGCGCCTGTGGGGGAACTGTGGTGGTGAAAGCCTGCAGAGTCAGCCGTCTGGGAGCCGTTTGTTTATGTGTGTAATGTGTTGTGTTTTAGGGAGGCGTTCCCCATGGTGCTGGTGGCCAACAAAGTGGACCTGGTACATCTGAGGAAGATCACCAGCGAGCAGGGCCAGGAGATGGCTGCCAAACACAATGTAGCTATTTACACTCTGCGCGTGCGTGCGTGCATGTGTGCGTGCGTGCGTGCGTGCGTGCGTGCGTGCGTGCGTGTGTGCGTGCGTGTGTGTGTGTGTGTGTGCTGGTGTGTGTGTGTGTGTGTGTGTGTGAACGAGGAGCGTGAGTATGGTTTCTGGACACAAAGTATTTTGGGTGTGAGGCTGAGGGGGAGTGAGGGAACGAGAGAGGGTGTGTGAGGGAGAGACTCAGTTCTGCTGAGTTTGCATTCTCTCTGTGGTGGTTAGTGAGTTTGGTCCAGAAGGACAGCAGAACACAAAGAAAACGACAGCCCACATGCCCTCCTCCCCCACCAGGACCTCTCCCCCCCCCCCCCCCCCACCCGCCGGACCAGACACACACCCAGAACGCAAACCCAACAAACAACGCCCCTCTGTTTGAATACAACTGTTTTATTAGCGTACCACCCTTGCTTTTTTGTTTCTACTAAAAGGTGGTTCCTGTTGACCGATCGGACAATTATTTTTCTTTGGACCGAAAACCAAAGAATCTTCAAACCTCAGTTTTTAACCTACTCCTGGCAGACATGAACGCTACTCCGTTTTTGAAACGTAGCTGAAACCTGGCTATTGTGTTTTTTGTTTGTCTTTCCAGATTACCTACATTGAAACTAGTGCCAAGGATCCTCCTCTCAACGTCGACAAGGCCTTTCATGAGTTGGTACGCGTCATCAGGTAATGCTTCTCCTGCGCCCTGATTAATGGACGTCACGTGTCCTGTCTAGCTCAACCGGCAGAACGTTTCAACAACACTGCCCGGGTTTAGGGGTTCAATTTCCTCTGAATGATGCTAAGAGTGTATGCGTGCATGTTGTTGTAAGACTCCAAACCCAATTGCCGCCATATTCTTGGGGCTGTTGGCTCTTCTGTGTGAAATATAGATTTCAGTGAGTAAGGGAGGTCTTCAAAACATCCCAAAGAATGATGTATTATATTCTAAGCGCCGTATTCGGTCCACATTCTGGGATTGGGGCCCGTAGTGCACCAGCTCAAGTCAAGAATGCCTCGGAACAAGAGGCCCCTGTGTCTTTCTCCTTGTCCTCTGCACATATCTGGCCAGGAATAGAGTTTGGACTATGAAAGAGTGTTGGACGTGAAGCGAAGAAAGGGCCAGGAGGGGGGGGGGCGGCGTCAGGGCAGTGAAAGTGTTCTCAGGAAGGAACTCGACGCGACGAGGAGTGAAAAATTCCCCAGAGTTATTTCCTGTCTTAACAGACGTGTAATTTAAGGAGAATTTGGTTTCTGCTGATGTTCCCGATGTGGTCACGTCCTGTCTGAGAGCCCACTGCTGCCACTCAGAGGATCAAACAGGCCGGTGATGTCATCCGGTTGATTGAGATGTACCGTGCGTGTAAGTGAGGCGAGGATACCGCAGAAATCCCCCCCTGACCACTTGCATTGTGTTTTTCCAATCATTTCATCACCACTTTTACATTCCAAACCCTTGAACCCACTGTGGAAAAAACCCCAACGTACTCACTCTTTCCCAAAAAGATACGTCATAGGAAAAGAGGCGATAAGTGAGGCTACACTGCCCTCTAGTGATCAAACTTAATATACTTTGTTTCATGTGCACCCAGTGGTATCGCTGATCCAGCCCTTTTCATACGGAAAGTCTTGCTCACAGATTTCGATTAACCGTGTCATAAACCGACCTACTTGTCAGGAAGCCGTCTTTTGATTGACACGCAGGCATGACCAACCAACGGTCGGTACGCCAGGAACGGTACCACCAGCAAACAGGAAACTCTTGTCTTCAGCTTCTGACAGAAGCTGCACGGTTTAACTCTAACCTCAGGAGGTTAGGATGAGTTCAGGACGGATCGAATGGGGACATAGTGCAAATGAGGGAGATGCTTTGGTGAAGGGAGATTCAGTGAATTCAGATACACAGCATTAAGGAGCAGGTAGATGACAGGTGTGTTGGTCCAGGAGGCCTACAGGTGGGACCTGGATAATCAAACACGGTACTAGCTCGGAGTCGTCAGCTCTAGTTCATATCCTTGTGTTGTTTCTGGTTGCACATCCCAATGTTTCATTGTTGTTGGGTTGTTGATGTTCCGCATAGCCTTTCCCAAACTTAGGGTTGCGACCCAAAAAGGGTCCCCAATTGGCAGAGTAGAATGCACAACAATGCTCTGTGAATTCATGTTCCTGATTAAAATAGAAGAGCGTTACTACACCTCCATTTGAGGTTGCTAAGCGACGTCAACATCTTTGGCAGACTATTTCTCTGCTGATCAACACTACGAATGGTAATTGTAAAGAAAAAACACATCGTGTGAAGTCATTTTTTCGCTTTGGCTGGTAACCGTGTAATAAGCGGGAAAATGTATACAACGTCACCGGTCATTACCAGAAAATAAGCCCTGAAGGGGTGTTCTATACATTATCCCTTGCATAAATTACTTTACTCTAATAATAACTACAATCAACCACATCAAATCAACAAACCTCATGCATTCATTTAAAAGTGTTATGTACATATTATACATTTTATACATTTATTATACATACTCTTGTACTATTGTTATTATAAGAGGGACTATTGCTTTGATTTTGTTTCTGTTCCGTGTCCTTCATATACTTGAAGCACTCCCCACTACCATTTGCTCAAGGTCATAGGGCAAGTCCGTAATAAGGTGGTGAGAAACATCACATCACACTCAGCACATTGCTGTGATTATAAATTCACGGTTTGTTGTGTTCTTTATCAGTAGGTTATAAATGTAGATGTTATGGCAATTCATGATGCATATTTTTTGTCAATTTGGGCCCCGGAGAGACAACTAGTTTCGGAAAGGTTGGGGAACCCCTGTTCTAACGTGTTGTTCCCCATCGCAGACAACAGGTCCCGGAGCGGAGCCTGAAGAACAAGAAGAAGATGAAGTGGAGAGGAGAACGCTCCACAGGCTCTCACCGCTTCCACTGCGTCATATTGTGACTGCCCTCCTCCTCTGCATTGTCTATTAACTCACAGACACACACAGAAACGCTCACACTCACTCACACACACACACGCATCCACACGCTCACACACACACACACACACCCGCAAGCATATCTTTGGATGTCAGGGAGTACTGTAACCCCTAGCGGTCACCGACTACTGGAGCACAAGAGGAGGAGGAGGAGGAGGAGGAGGAGGGGACCTTAGAAGATGGACAGACTGGCGGACAGACAGAGGGATGCCAGGAAGACCCCGTTTGAAATGTCCCAGTGACCCCTGAGGAGCAGATCCTCCTGAGACACGGCGAACTGCTCTCCCTCCTCCTCAGTCCGTGGTTCATGAAGAGGCCTCAGGAGGAAGCTTCATGAAGACGCTACTCTGTGACTTTGAACCCCCGTGGATCTCCACGCAGCGCCGTACTCCGTGCTCGCGTCAAGCCGCTGCGATGGGATTGGACCGCGGCGCACGCGGGGAGCACCTGGACAATGGCGGCGAGAACTAGACAGTGGTGAAACTGTTTCACCAACCTGTTCTATCTATCTATCTATCTATCTATCTATCTATTGATCTATCTATATCTATCTGTTTATCTGTCCCCCTTTTTTCTCCCTTTCTTTCCTCCTACTCCCTCTCTCCTTAGCTCTTACTCTTCCCCTCTCTCTCTTTCTCTCCGCTGCGCCCCCCCTGGTGCCCAAACGGACGAAGGTCAGAGGAGCACCGCTCAAGGCAAGGAGGTGTTCCGGAAGGACAGACGGACAGATGTGGAGACCCGTTCATGTTTTTCTTTTTTTTTTTTTTCTTCTATGAATCGATGGAAGTTAATGTTTTGTGCTGATGTCGATGGGGTCATCGCCCGTGAGTCCTGTGAGTTTAAACTGTACATTGTGTATTTTTTTGTGATGCTCTGTTCAGTGGTGCTGGAAGGTCCAAACAGAAGAGACGGCGGAAGGAAATCAGGAAACATAGGAGAGAGGGAGAGAGATCAATGGTATGTATGTAATGGAGGTGTTCTCTGAATGCGTCAGGAGAAGTTGCTTTCATGTAGCCATCGGTCAGTGAAGAGTGAGTTTGAGGGTCGGTCAAATCGGAGGCGTGAAAGTTAACAGTGGAAAAAAAAATAAGCAACCATGTGGCCATGTTTACATAGACATCTATAATAGTATTATTTTCTATCATAGTCTTTACGAATCCTTGCAGTTTCTACATCGTGCACTAAAACCAGTAGTGCGGTCTCACATGCACTACTGACTGATACGGCAGTGTGCGCATCGACCGTAGGATTACATAAATTTTTAGGTTAAAAAAAAAAAGACAGCAGTTTGAATGAAGACCCTATTATAGTTGCCGTTATAAACACGTGAGATTTACGGATACATTGAAAACCATTTTCATGAGAAGGGCCAGGAGAACTTGGCTGAAGAAGCAGTTTTGCACCGGCCACAAACCAAAAGATGTGATTTAAGTTACTTCAGGGCTGTAGGGGA
This sequence comes from Micromesistius poutassou, assembly GCF_964030765.1. NCBI lineage: Eukaryota > Metazoa > Chordata > Actinopteri > Gadiformes > Gadidae > Micromesistius > Micromesistius poutassou. Next base: position 3,470,913 of record NC_140284.1, read on the forward strand.
AATGTCACCGCCTGTACATTAGGTTCAAGGGAGGACAGCTGTAACGTTAAAAGCTTTTTACCTTGGGTTAAAAGTTGAAGCACGGCTAATACAGCCTCCTCACATACCGTGCAGGACGGTCCTGGAACACATTCCAAGATTTGGACATTAGCCATGGTCAGTTCTCGCCCAGTGTTGCAGGTTGTGGGTTTCGGAATGTGCCAAGGTGAGAATGGAAATACGCCATGTTAACGATGACCCGCAGTAGGGCTGAGATGGGGTTGAAGTGGACCACCAACTGAAGCAACAAGACATTCAAAATGTTCCAGAACGCAAGTTTAGAAGGTGGACGTGAACAATTTAATAACCTATGAAATGGCATGTACTGTTATCGCACTAGAATAAGTTTTGAGGGCCTTTCGGGTCTCGATGAAAACGGTCTCTCGAAGGATGGAAACTTTTTTGCACTTTTAATAGAATTTCAAATTTTCCTCATAGTTCGTGGCTTTCCTTTCAGATCGGTAAGACGAAGAGAAAGCCACGGTGGAATTTGAATGTCAAAAAATAACACGCAAATAGAGTTGTAGCCCTATCTGCCTGTGTGTGCCTGTTGGTCAGGAAGAGTGAGTATGAGAGTGTTGAGACTATATCTGATTCAATGGGTTCATAAATATATATACATTATATATATGTTTTGGAACCGGTGAAGACTGAATTCAACAGCTTTTGAATTACTGCAAAGGAAATGAAAGGACATCTGCAGTAAATGTCAACATAAGAGAGACACACACAGGATGAATAAATATTATAAAAGGGACTTTTTTGACAGTCTGTCTTGTTCATAGAATGGACATGAGTGTACTGTTTGACTATGGAGCAACAGACTGTGGGCTGGGGGGAGGGGGAGGGCGGGGCTGTGTTTAAAGACAATGTTATTGTATATGTTTGATACTTTTTGTATTATTGATATGATCTTGCAGTGTTTTTTTAAAACAACTGAATAATTTATTACTGTCAATTTTACCTCAGTGTGTCCCAGACCTGGACAAAAGAATATTTGAAAAAAGAAAAGACTGGAGTGTTGAATTTTCAGCAGTGTTGATTCAAGGAAAGCTGGGTGCCCAGTAAGGCACGCGGCCCTCACCCTTGGGCCCACCGCAGAACAGGAGTTGTATTATTCTGTAATGAACCCGTGGCCCAGGGTGCAGACACTTGCTTTGGATTGAAATAAAAGGAACGATTCTTGAAATATTGAGAAGCTTTTAATGACATCTTTGGGTCTTGGTTTAAATTACTTTTTACTAACAAAGTTGAAATGCAAGCACACCTGGGTCAGCGCTAAGACAATACCGGACAGAGGATGACAGCCATTCGAAGCCTAAGGAATGTTTTGTATCTAATCCTAGTTCAGTAGCGTTGTGTTGTATTTTGGTCCCATTCGGCACAGTTGACATATTAAGGATCACTGCACCATGTGCAGTCAGCAAATTGTTGGTTTAAAAATAATAATACATTTTAAACTTGGCTTGAACAAAAAAAGAACACACCATATTTATCTTGCATTTCATTTTTACCAAAGCAAATTCCCCCAAATGAATGAATGCACTTCAATATCAAGAGCGGAACAAGCCTGCATGCAAGCTGAATCAACGAAACTGGATTCTCACCTGCTTAGAGAAACAAATATATCAACACATGGACCATGTTGACCGTTTAATTAATTGTATTCGAATTTAACTTTTTGCGATACTGAAATGTGAATACTGAACTGTGTATTTATGGCCAGGTGTGTCTGGCTGTGTCATTCTGCAGAGCTAGAGGAGGCACAAACAACTCAACTATGGCCTTTTATAGCCTCAGGGGTCCTTTCTCTTTCAATAAAGAATACATTACATACAGTTGTAGTTTCATGTGGATGAATGTAGTACTTATTTTATTCAGGTTTCCCTTGAAAATAAACATTAGTATGGAGGTTACTCTATTAATTAGTTAAACTAAACATTAATTTGGTTAAGAAACTCCTAATAGGGCTCCATAAACGTTATATATATATATATATATATATATATATATATATATATATATATATAGACTGTGGATGTGCCACGACACAAGTTATCTATTGCTCCAGACATCCCTATTGTTCTTAAATCAACACAATTTCAAGAGTTGGCTCAGTGATTTTTGGTTGAAAGCTTTATTGTATATATTTTTGAAAAATATGATGAATACAATGATTACATGAGACACAATAAGAAACTTTAGCCATATATTTTAAATTATGTTTCTGCAATCATTGCAGAAACGTAAACAATGGAAGCAGTTATTGTTTATAGGGTGTAGTATAGTAGTAAAGTCAATTGTAAGTTTTAGACCTTAGTATTTTAAAGGTGTAATGAAGGACGCTCTAACTGTTTTCTGGACTTCACAAGACAGAAGGAGACAGAGACAGCCCCTAGCATGGCGAAGATGAGCAGACTGAATGTAGCATATAGTCCAGTCTCGGCGTCGCTGGGGGAGAGGTCCATGCCCAGGAAGCTGACTGAGTAGACCAGCAGAGGAGGTACGGTTGCTATGGGGAGGAAGATGGTTTGTGCTTGAATGAATACAAATTCAGTTACTGTCAATCATTGACATCATTGATACACATTTGTATTCATATATAATGTGGGACAGACAAACGGCTGTGTATACTATTTATTTTTGGGTTGCGCTAGAAACATGTACATGTACATGCTCGTTAGGGTAATAGAGGTTAGTATGAGACTTAGTACGGTAATTGGGTTGGTTGAGTACTAACCTTTTTAGCGTTATGATAAGATATTATTATTATTACTGAGGAAGAGCCAAAGATTTGTTTGGTTCAAACAGAAGAACATTTTCATTTTATTCAAACAAATTAAAATCAAATTATCAATCTAAATGTCAGCCGACGACTTGTTTAATAACAACTAGGAAGACACTTGTGAGTACTAGTTTAGCTAGTTGAATAGGAAAGACCTATGGTTCATTTACCTTCGGGTCCGACTTCTGGTTTTAAACATTCATGCGGTCCAGAGGCGGGGTCAGGGAAGCCGTTACAGGAGATGATGGAGGAGTAGTAGGCAACGGAGCTTTTAGCAACACGCGCGAGGTTGGGGTCAGAGTGATTGACATAGAACAGGCCAAATCTTTCCGAGAACCCTGTTGCCCACTCTAGATTGTCCATCAGGGACCAAGCTGTGTAGCCCCGGATATCGATGCCATCAAGCAGGCGAGCTGTAACGAGAAATCAATTATTAGGGGGAAAATGACACCTGGCAGAGCTGTCGGTTTGAATAGGTGTGCTTTGTTGTCTGTGTGTGGGCTGTGCACTGAAGGGACACACCTTTCAGAAGCTGGTTGATGTATTTCTCATAGTAGTAGCTCCTGTGGGCGTCGTTCAGATCAACCTCTCCTCTTTCTGACATGCCATTCTCTGTGACTATGATGGGTGGATTACCATATTCTTCCCTAATGAAGTTAAGGATCCTCCGGAATCCAAACGGGGATACCTTCAGCCACGATGAGCCCGAGTCCAGCCAGGCACGGTCGGCGATGGTCCCAGCCCCCCTTGGTAACATTGTCTTTATTTAGTCTTTGGGTGTTACTGTGGTTTTATCTTGGTTCTAAACACTAGCTTGGTGGACCTAGCCAGTGTTTGGATGCAAGATGGCTGCTACGTGAATAAGGCCCATTGAGGTTAAAGTCGCAGTGTGTAACATTGAGCCCCACCTGTGTGGGTGGGAGGGGTTTGGGGCGTGTCAATAGTTAAATGAGACACGCCCCCGCTGCATGATACTCTTGTTAACAAAGAGAGAGGTTCAGGCTGGCCAGATTTTTGTTTGTACAATATATCAGCTATAGGATGTGATTTTATTGACAACATTCTTGAAATCACTATTGATCAGCATTGACCCCAGATATGCCCGGGTCATTTTAAGCTACGAGCTAGTTGAAATGTTACGTAATGCACCTTTAAACCTGCACTATGTAACCTTTCTACTGCAAATATTCCGCCTTTAAGAAATATCTGCACAAGAAAGCTGAACAGGAATAAAATGTGCCCAACAGTCCGAGAGTCAGTTATTGATGGAGAGACTTGTCTCCAAAATCTCAGATGACTGTAAATTTATTTAAAAGGATATAGCTATAAGTTTAGTTACATCTCAAGCCAATAGAGGCTGCTAATTGGAAAACATACACACTGGTAGTGCTTGTTTAACTCTACCATACTATAAAGCTTCCATGATAACCCTGAATTGAATAACCTTAACAGTAATCAAGTTCTTGTTTAAACAGTCCAAAACACAGTAAAGGAATTATCAAACCAAAAATGTAATGATGATTGAGAAGACATTAACATGGAGGTTATTACAATATCAGTGATACAACTAATGTGCTACATTGTGCTGTGCTGTGCTGTTTTCAGTTTTCTGCTGTGGTTATTACCCTGCTAGTGTGGGGGAATCCTTCGGCCTTACCTGTCGGCATCGTAGTGCTGCAGGCCACCATAGTCAACGGGAAACGCCAGGACAGTGGTGTAGTGGTTAAAACCAAAGTAGTCATGGGTTCCCTTCGTCCTCTTGATCTCCTCAGGAGTGAACTCTGGTAATCTTAAAGAATACACCAAGTTAGGCCATCGATTTGGTATCATAGAAGACCAACATTGGGACTTTATGACATCTGTTGACTACTTCCAAAAAAAACAAGTTCTCTACTTTCAGGTCTTACCTAGACTTGGAAAGGCCAGCGGCTAAGCTTCTGTCACGGATAATCGTCTTCATCACATTGCTGTAGTCACCATTGAATATAGGATGGGCGAACCAGCCGATGTAGAACTGCACCAAAAGGAAGTATAGTTAGGTATAGAGTGTAGGTTATCACAAAGAAACCCGATAGACTGTGACAACTGTCCCCGGAACAAATAAAACACTCAACAACAACAGGTTATTTTTAATATATTTTTGACCTAATGTTTGAACACAGCTCTCCGTTCAACCATGTCAGTACTGACATGAAGGCTGTCATCGTTGTTTCTGAGTGGTTGTCTGTATGTGGCTACCTGCACCACCCGCCGGGCAGCATCAACGTCCTCCTGCTTGTATGGGTTTCTGGGTTCAGACCAGTCAGAGTTGATGGTGATGGAGATGAGGCCTCCCTGCTCGGCGCGGTACTTGTCGTTGTAGAGGTGCCAGGCTTCAGCGTGGGCCTTGATCAGGTTGTGACCCACCAGGTAGGGCAGGGTGCCCGGTCGGAAGCTGATCCCTGTGTAGGATTTTCAAATCAACTACAATTGATTCCCGTAAAAAATCAACCATGAGAGCTTATCAAGATGGAGACAGAAAAGGATCCAAATAAGTGATTTTAGAAAAAGAAAATAACATTTCATATTTGTACTCCTACTCATCCTACCAATCCTACTCATGATTTGATCGAATGAGTGATCTGTAAAAGATAGAGCTTGAATAAATGTCCTTGATATACCTGGTGCAGCTGCTCCATACCCATGGCCGACCATTGCTATATTGTAGGGCTCATTGATGGTGATCCAATATTTGACTTTGGGGCCAAGGCGGCTGAACATGATGTCTGCATAGTCCCTGAATCGGTCGATGATAGTTGGATTCTCCCAGCCCCCGTCGTTCTGGAGAGCTTGTGGTAGATCCCAATGGTACAAGGTTATCTAAATAAAACAAGATGGATCACCATGTTAGGGTTTTCAACAGACCCCCTATGTACATGATGTAGAACCATAGGTTCACTTACATGTGGTTGAATGTTAGCAGCCAGCAATGCATCCACTAGTCTGTGATAGTAGTTGAGACCGGCCTCGTTGATGTGTTTGTTGGTGCCGTCGGGGAGCACTCTGGTCCAGGAAATGGAGAAACGATAGTGGGTCACCTTCAGTTCCCTCAGCATAGCCACATCTTCCTCTACCTTGTTGTAGCTGTCACAAGCTATGTCCCCCGTGTCGTCGTTGAACACTCTGAGTGGGGTGTGGGAGAACTTGTCCCATATGCTGAGGCCTTTCCCGTCAGCTCTCCAGCCTCCCTCAATCTGGCAGGAGGGAAGGAGAACGTAACCAACTCTTTAGTATATTCATTATTTGCTGATTTAGAAATACTTTTGGAAATAATTATAAATAAATAAAAAAAATATATATATAATATATATATGCTTGAGCTGCTGCCCCCGCGACCCGACCCCGGATAAGCGGACGACGATGAGGATGAGGAAAAAATATATAAATAAAATAATTTTGGAAGGGATGAAACCGTCGGGATGAAATTTTGCAGTCAAACATCAGCACACACCATTGAACAAAAATTTAGATAGATATAGATAGAATTTATTTATTTAAGCCTCCATGAAGATGCATGAAGATGTATGACATTGTAATCATTCACCTGGTATGATGCTGTTGCTGTACTCCAGATGAAATCTTTGGGGAAATGTCCATAAAGTGTTTTCTCATCATCTGGTAGTGGGAAGCCGTTGTCCTTTATGATTTGAAAGTAGTAGTGAGCTGAGAGCTTTGGTGTCCTTGGACGGTTTGGTTTCATGAAGTCCACATGATGGAGTCCAAATCCCACTTTGTACCCATTGAGCCACTCAAAGGAATCCATTAGAGATGTTATGTATCCTCTGACCTTCACACCGTCCAAATTATGTGCTGTTGAAAAACATCATATTGGCCAGATATATATTAAGCTTTGTCTCAACAATTATTTGTAAAATTTCTTCAGATAATAAGATGGTATAACTGAATAGAGAATTACCTTTCAGAACCTCATCAATGTATGTTTTGTAGTAGAATACCCTGCCTGTATCATCAACTGTGGTCTTGGTGTCAGTAGCTACTCCATTGTCTGTAATGTAAATCTCTGGGTCTCCATACTCCTCCTTGATCCAGATAAGGAGTCTTCTGAGTCCCCATGCAACAGCTCTCTGTTTACTGATCGCAGTGCTTGGGGAATCACTGTCCTCTTCCTCAACTATATCTCTATCAAATTCATAGGAGGGAGGACTGAGCCTAGCTGTGGCATGGCGCACGATCTTGGTAGTGTAGTGGTTTATACTGAAGACATCCGCAGTGCCCCTGATGTAAGCCTTCTCTTCCTCAGTGAAGGAAGGAAGTCTGGACACTGAAAGACCTTGAAGTTCACTCTTGTTTCCAACTTGCCATTTCATTGCGTCAGGGTAATCACCGTTTTTGAAAATAGGGTGTGCAAACCAGCCAAGTTGGAACTGGAGAGCACGATCTGCAGCCATCACTTCCCGTGGGACCAAGACATCTTTGGGTTCAATCCAATCAGCATTCAGGGCTATAGATACCAGACCACCCTGGGATTTTCGATACTTGTCATCATATGTGTGATAGGCTTTAGCGTGCGCTTTAAGAAGGTTGTGAGCAACTCTGTATGGTGCATCCCCTGGATTTTTAACATTTGGTGGGACCTGCCCAAGTCCATATCCTGACCATGCAATTGTATGAGGCTGGTTGAAGGTCATCCAGAACTTCACTCTGTCTCCAAATGTGGCAAAGCAGAAGTCACAGAAGTCATTGAAGGTTTCAATCATACTAGCATTGTCCCAACCATTCTGCAAAGCTTGGGGGAGGTCCCAGTGGTAGATTGTTACCATGGGTGTGATGTTGTGTGCTACAAGGCCATTGATGAGTCTGTTGTAGTAGTCTACACCATTTTGGTTCAAAGAGGCACGGTGTCCATTGGGAAAAATCCTGGACCAGGATAGAGAGAATCTGTAGGACTTCACCTTAAGAGCCCTGAGCATGTAGAGGTCTTCTTCCAGTCTGTGATAACTGTCACAGGCTACATTTCCATTAGGATTACCTGGAATATTTCCTGGTTTCTGGGAGAATGTGTCCCAAACACTGGGTCCCTTCCCATCAGCATTCCAGCCACCTTCAATCTGATAGGCGGAGGATCCTACTCCCCAGTGGAATCCTTGGGAGAAGGTTCCGTAATGGTAGAGTTTGCGCTGGAATATGGTTTGGCTTGAGAAATTCCTCCATACAACCCTAGCTTCGGATGGGACTTTAGATGCGGGCAGAGGAGATAACTTAAGGCTGTCATATTTTTTCAAGGCAATTGTCTTAAAGCGTTGTCTTGCTGAACTAAAGCCATTGTTCTCAATAAGTTTGGAGTAAAAATAGGCAGACTGCTTTGGTGTCCTGGGTCTGTCTGGCAGGTCAAAGTTGACATGGTGAAGTCCAAAACGCTCACTGTAGCCTTGTGGTCCCTCAAAGCCATCCATGAGAGACTGAACGGTAAAGCGCTGTACATTCACCCTATCAATATGGATAGCTGTTAGAAAAAAACATGATTAGCAAGTGTAATAACAACACAACTTTAGAATCTCCATTACATTTTTCAGCAACATACCTTTCAAAGCCTCATTGACATAACTCTGAATATAATTAATTCGACTGGTGTCACTGAGTGTGTCCCCACTGTACTCAGTAGGCATTCCATTTCCAGTAATGTAGATAGGCACCTTGCTGACATCTAGGTACTCAGTTGAGATGAAGTTTAACAGTCTCCTAAGGCCCCATGGTGCAGAGAAGATCCAGTCAGATGCTGTAGAGGACCATGAGGGATCGACATGGGCCTGAAAGTCACCAACCCCCTGAGGGCCAGACGTGCAGCCACCAACACTGTTGTTGACTAAACGGGAGGTATAGTGGTTCAAGCCAAAGAAGTCGGCTGTACCATTGATCCTCCGACTCTCATCTGCAGTGAAGACTGGGAGTCTGGCAGGTTCAGAGAGGGGACAAGCTTTTCTCTTCTGTTCAATCTGAGCTTTGAGCAGTGCAGGGTAATCCCCATCCACAAATATGGGGTGGGCAAACCAGCCTAGCATAAACTGCAGGTAGCGTTCTGCAGCTGCTACGTCTTCAGGTCTGGAGGGATCCAAAGGCTCTGCCCAGTCAGAGTTCAGGGCGATGCCCACCTTTCCACCCTGTGTCTTCCTGTATTTATCGTTGTAGACATGCCAAGCCTCAGCATGGGACTTCAGCATGTTGTGAGTGGCCTACAAACACATACAATGGTTATAGAACAGCACAAGATTCAGAAAACATGTTTTCAAAAGTAATAACCATTCTTACCTGGTAGGAAGCAACCACGTAGTCCTTAATTCCAGGGGGATGCTCACCAGTTCCATAACCAGCATGGCTCACCACCCAGGGGCTACTGAAAGTGTTCCAAACCTTAACTCTGTCTCCAAACCTGGAGAAGCAGAAGTCTGCATACGCCCTGAAGGCTTCCACGATGGAAGCGTTGGTCCATCCACCACAGTCCTGGAGGGCCTGTGGCAGGTCCCCGGGGTGGAGGGTGGCAACAGGCTGAATGCCAGATTCAATCAGAGCATTGATCAGCTTTTCATAGTAAAGAGCTCCTTTCTCAGAATGGCTCCCCTGGTGGCCATGAGGGAACAGACGGGCCCACGAGATGGAAAACTGGTAGGTGTTGACATGGAGACCGCGAAGGAGGTAGAGGTCATAGTCAATCTTGTGGTAGCTGTCACAAGCCAGATCTGCAGTCTGATTTTCAAACACTTTGTTTTCATGTCCAAAACGATCCCAAATGGTCTCTCCTTTCCCTTCTTCTGACCAGCCCCCTTCTACCTTGAAGGACTCACTGGAGATGGCCCACTGGAAGCCATCAGGGAAGGTTTCACGCCAGAGATGATCTCGGTTTGATGTGATCTGGTCACCAAACCTATCCCACACATTCTGATAACTGGTTGGTATTCCTGGGTAGTATAGCACTCTACTACAAAGAAAAAAGATACATCAATTTTAGAGATTTTATGTTTTGCAAATACTTTGACATGCATTGGGTTCTACATTTCAACACTGTTACAAGTTACCTTTTTTGCATGTTATCCGTTTTAAGTATTCTGAACATCTCCTCCATGTCAAATCCCATGATAATCAGGTCATTTCTTTTTAGAACTTTAATACATTCAAAAGTTATTACACGAGATGGGATTTATATATTAAAAGAGTGCATTGTTAAATTATATTTTATAACCAGACACGATCATGTTAACCCCACATAGAAAGGCTTCATGTTAAGCACTAATAACAAATTTTTTATACAATGATGACAATACAATGATTAAGAAAGCAGTTTTTTTTTTTACATTTATTAAAAAAATTAATTCACCAACTACACCAACATAACATTATAATGTTTACCTTTTAATAGGTGGCCAAGGGGCTGTAGTTTATCGAAAGAACAGCCCAGAACAGTCATGTTGTATATCAGTAAAGGTGTCTTCCCAATGGTATGCTTTGAAATAGAATAGTTATTAATCAAATTTAGAATAGAGGACAATATTACCATCTTGAAAAAAGAGAAAAGGGATAAGAAAAGTTATTTCCACACTAGCAGAGTAGAAATGTAAACATATTACCTGTATTGTGCTCAACTCCTTGTAAAGGTTTGTTTGAGAGGTACAGTCATATTCTAAGTGTAGTGACAAGAAATCAGTCTGTTTGGAAATTTGACACAAAGTAAATTTGATTATTTAGCATAATCCGAATAATAAATATATATATAAATTAGCCAGAGCTATACAGGCTACATCTTACCATTGTGGGCATTTTGAACTCTGAGATTATATTTGCAGCACTTGTTCCAAATCCAACTGATAAACGTCTCACTGTGAACAGTGAGACATTAAATACCAAGATCCTCATCACAATACAATAAAAATTAAACACTCTTTGTCTATGCCTGATTAAGAGGTTGCATTTTGCCATCCTTGAGATGTATTAGTGTGCAATAAACGTAATGTAAGCAAATCAGAAACATCTAACTTATAATAAAAAAATTTACCCAATTTAGCAATGATCCTATTCTTATTGTAATTGTATTAAGCTGATTTTTCCAATCACAAACCCAGATTGATACATTTTAAGCTGATTCACATGTATTATTGTTCGGAATATCAAATATCAATATCAAACTTTTTTTTCACCAGACAAATTTTGTCTGAATTCAATTAATTTTGAAAATCAACTAATTATAATAGACTATGAACATATCATAAAAGTAGCCACAAGATACCAAAATGTTTCCTACAATAAACCACCCACTCTACTGTGTCCCACTTAATATTTAACAATCCACTTTGTACAATCAATGTTTTGGATTCCCTGAGGCACAAATATGATTTCCTACGCACACAAAAAACCCATTATGCACTTACCTTTCCCAGGAAACAATTCATAGTAACGGTTGTAGGCACTGGCGTGAGCATGGAGTGCATTCTGGAGTTCCACACTCTTCAGCTCACCCAGGCTGCTCAGTGTCACCCAGGACTGCACCAGCTCTCCAAACTCCAGGAAGGCAAACTCTGCATACTGTTGAAACATCTGCCCCAGCTGAGGGCTCTCCCAGCCCCCGTACCTCCTTCTCAGCTCTTCTGGTACAGTAGAACCATGAAGGATAACCAGAGGCTGGAGACCTACCTCCAGCAGCTGGTTCAACAAGGCCTTGTAGCACCTGACTACAGCTGGCTGGGGCTGGCTTGGGAGTCCTGTGGGCAGGAGCTGATACCAGGACAGGGGCACCTTGAAGTGGGTTACCCCCTTACCTTGGAGGTACTCAAAGTAGCTTCGTGATCCGTATGGTGGAGACTCTGTAGTGCAGTGGAAGGCACTGTTCACCCCATCCTTTTCTGATTGCTGGTTTATTAAAGGACCAGCCAGTAGCATGATGTCCTCGAGCACATTTTGCTCTAGCACATGTGTCTGGTAGCCATTGAGAAACAGTGACAGAAGCCACAGGTACATGGAAACAACCCAAAGCATGTACCTCATCCTGGCTATAGGACAGTCTTTCTGATACGACTCTCCTGCAACAAAGTCATTAATGGGAACAGTATAGCAAACAAAGTCATGGTGCTAAAGCATCTGTTTATTGGTGTATAGAAGTTATCCTATCAGATAGACTCTGGACTTTGTGTCAACTGATAATCTTCAATCTCTTTTTGCAACTTTATTAACTCTTATCTCGAGACCATTGAGGCAGCATTGACAGTGGTGACTGTTGTAAAATAAAGTCATTGCAATTAAATGCCTCTAATGTGCTGTTTTAAATGGATTAACAATTAGCAGGTAAAATAGAGAACGAATAAGATCTATACAAATAACATCAGCCATCTCATTTGGCTTAGCAATACAGTTTCACAAATAGTTTGATATTCAAACTATCTTTCAGATTAATTTAGGAATATATTTCCATATTGTAAATTGTTGAGTTCTAAGTTATACTAAGCAAAACATTTAACGTTGTGTCACCTGCAGGTCCCCTTTGCTTTTTTTTGTTATTGCAAACTCAAGACTGTAACCACTATCACCATGGTCATCACTGACACACTTTCACCAGGTGTTATTGACACCCGGTGAAATAGTTATGAAACTCAGGGTATTTTGGTGTGTGAGAGTTCAGGATGTACAAGCAGCTGTATAAAAGGTTTGCCGTCCACAGATTGGCTGTCCTACGGGAGTAAGAGCAGGTCAACATGTCCTCTCACTGGAAGGGTCTCTTTCTTTACCTCCTGTGTGTTGGTGGTCATATGTGTCAAAAGAACAATGGGCCACAGACAGCCATGCTACTGGCTGGTCCCCTGACCAAGCAAGATGTAGAAAAATGGCATCATCTACTACAGGGATCAACAGGGACAGCCTTTGACTGTACTCAATCCATACCAGCAGGATCCAGAGGCTACTTTGAGTACCTCCAAGGTAAGGGGGTAACCCACTTCAAGGTGCCCCTGTCCTGGTATCAGCTCCTGCCCACAGGACTCCCAAGCCAGCCCCAGCCAGCTGTAGTCAGGTGCTACAAGGCCTTGTTGAACCAGCTGCTGGAGGTAGGTCTCCAGCCTCTGGTTATTCTTCATGGTTCTACTGTACCAGAAGAGCTGAGAAGGAGGTACGGGGGCTGGGAGAGCCCTCAGCTGGGGCAGATGTTTCAACAGTATGCAGAGTTTGCCTTCCTGGAGTTTGGAGAGCTGGTGCAGTCCTGGGTGACACTGAGCAGCCTGGGTGAGCTGAAGAGTGTGGAACTCCAGAATGCACTCCATGCTCACGCCAGTGTCCAGCAACGTTATCACCAACTGTTTCCTGGTAAGAGTATAAGATTCATATGAGATTTACAAATTCAATTTTCTCCTAATAATGTTTCTTTTTGTTTAAAACTGGACAAAAAGAAACACGTTCAACTTACCTTTGATGAATAATGCCTTATTTTTTAACATCCAGAAGCAACTGCATGTTTTAATACAAACACTAAAAACATTATTTGAACATATTCAAACATAAATAGATTTTAGGTCAAAAATAGAAGACCAGTTTTGTATTAAACACTTGACAACCATGACAATGAGGTCACAGTTATGACTCCAACCTGATACCTGATTCCTTCCTGATAATAACCCTAGCCTTAACAGGTCATGGTCATCAGGGATCAACACTGAATGTAGATTGAAGTGGAGTGTATATTATGGGGTAATAATATCATCTGACATAATATTGTTGTTTGCCTTTGGTGATGTTTGGGAATAGAATACTTTATGTAGTATATATTTTGTTGTGTGTTTCAGATGGAAAAGTATCTATTGTTTTCGAAGCAAGGGCTCTCTCAAGCATCAACCAAAGTCATGGTCCTTTAGTGGTAGGATAAACTCAATGTCACGATAATCACCAAAATCAATATTGTGTTAAATAAATTTCTCTATATTAAAGAGCATTCATTTGTTGTATGTGGGTTCACTGCTATAATAACCATCAATAACAAAGTGCTACTTTTTTTTCAGAAATCACTAGATTTCCTGGCAGTTGGAATCCAATTTGACTGTACCACCAGTAGAAACTTTGCAAAGGAGCTGCAACTGCTAAAAGTACTTTTGTTTATCTTGTATATTATATAAAATACACACTTTTGTAATCTTAACATATATCTCCAATATATTTCTCACTTAAATATAGAAAGAATTTAACATGATGATTCATGGATGTCATTTATTTAACAAACTCAACAGAATATCAGTGGAGCACAACCAGTGCTCTTTTATGAGGTGGACATAGATAACTGCAGACCTCATGAGTGGTTGTCCCTCACAAAGGTGATAGAAGGTGAAGGATCTTTATTACAACAATCAACCTTTTATCTGTCATTATATTACTTGTTGACTCTTGATAATCAAAGGCATCTAGGCGGTATCTTTTTACGACGATACAGATTAATTATTATAGACTTGTCTATAAGCATTTTCTTATTGCAGCTCTTAGAAGTAATGATCTCCACGTTCTTGGTTTGGATGTGGTCGACGTATTTCAAATACTGAAATCCTATGAGTTATCATCTACAAGGTAAAAGCTTGCACACAGAAAATGATTCATGGAATAATAAATAAAAGATTAAGTGTTGTTTAAATATGTCCTTTCTTACAAATATAACTGTACAATTCTAACACTGTCTTCCCTTTATTAGTCTCTCAAGTGCAAAAATAGATTTGACAAATGATGATGGTGAAAACCTACCAAAAACCTCACCAAAAGCTTCAACCTACCACACCATTTGGTCCACACTATCCTTGAAGAGTTCATTTGAACGGAATACCTTCCTTAATGAATCTTTCCCTGATGGCTTCCAATGGGCCACCTCCAGTGAGTCCTTCAAGGTAGAAGGGGGCTGGTCAGAAGAAGGGAAAGGAGAGACCATTTGGGATCGCTTTGGACATGAAAACAAAGTGTTTGAAAATCAAACTGCAGATCTGGCTTGTGACAGCTACCACAAGATTGACTATGATCTCTACCTCCTTCGCGGTCTCCATGTCAACACCTACCAATTTTCCATCTCGTGGGCCCGTCTGTTCCCTCATGGCCACCAGGGGAGCCATTCTGAGAAAGGAGCTCTTTACTACGACAAGCTGATCCATGCTCTGATTGAATCTGGCATTCAGCCTGTTGCCACCCTCCACCCCGGGGACCTGCCACAGGCCCTCCAGGACTGTGGTGGATGGACCAACGCTTCCATCGTGGAAGCCTTCAGGGCGTATGCAGACTTCTGCTTCTCCAGGTTTGGAGACAGAGTTAAGGTCTGGAACACTTTCAGTAGCCCCTGGGTGGTGAGCCATGCTGGGTATGGAACCGGTGAGCATCCCCCTGGAATTAAGGACTACGTGGTTGCCTCCTACCAGGTAAGAATGGTTATCACATTTAAAACATGTTTTCTGAATCTTGTGCTGTTCTATAACCATTGTATGTGTTTGTAGGCCACTCACAACATGCTTAAGTCCCATGCTGAGGCTTGGCATGTCTACAACGATAAACACAGGAAGACACAGGGTGGAAAGGTGGGCATCGCCCTGAACTCTGACTGGGCAGAGCCTTTGGATCCCTCCAGACCTGAAGACGTAGCAGCTGCAGAACGCTACCTGCAGTTTATGCTAGGCTGGTTTGCCCACCCCATATTTGTGGATGGGGATTACCCTGCACTGCTCAAAGCTCAGATTGAACAGAAGAGAAAAGCTTGTCCCCTCTCCGAACCTGCCAGACTCCCAGTCTTCACTGCAGATGAGAGTCGGAGGATCAATGGTACAGCCGACTTCTTTGGCTTGAACCACTATACCTCCCGTTTAGTCAACAACAGTGTTGGTGGCTGCACGTCTGGCCCTCAGGGGGTTGGTGACTTTCAGGCCCATGTCGATCCCTCATGGTCCTCTACAGCATCTGACTGGATCTTCTCTGCACCATGGGGCCTTAGGAGACTGTTAAACTTCATCTCAACTGAGTACCTAGATGTCAGCAAGGTGCCTATCTACATTACTGGAAATGGAATGCCTACTGAGTACAGTGGGGACACACTCAGTGACACCAGTCGAATTAATTATATTCAGAGTTATGTCAATGAGGCTTTGAAAGGTATGTTGCTGAAAAATGTAATGGAGATTCTAAAGTTGTGTTGTTATTACACTTGCTAATCATGTTTTTTTCTAACAGCTATCCATGTTGATAGGGTGAATGTACAGCGCTTTACCGTTCAGTCTCTCATGGATGGCTTTGAGGGACCACAAGGCTACAGTGAGCGTTTTGGACTTCACCATGTCAACTTTGACCTGCCAGACAGACCCAGGACACCAAAGCAGTCTGCCTATTTTTACTCCAAACTTATTGAGAACAATGGCTTTAGTTCAGCAAGACAAAGTTTTAATAGACATGTCGTGAGAAACTACGACAGCAATAAAATACCCTCTTTGCCCGCATCTAAAGTCCCATCCCAAGCTAGGGTTGTATGGAGGAATTTCTCAAGCCAAACCATATTCCAGCGCAAACTCTACCATTACGGAACCTTCTCCCAAGGATTCCACTGGGGAGTAGGATCCTCCGCCTATCAGATTGAAGGTGGCTGGAATGCTGATGGGAAGGGACCCAGTGTTTGGGACACATTCTCCCAGAAACCAGGAAATATTCCAGGTAATCCTAATGGAAATGTAGCCTGTGACAGTTATCACAGACTGGAAGAAGACCTCTACATGCTCAGGGCTCTTAAGGTGAAGTCCTACAGATTCTCTCTATCCTGGTCCAGGATTTTTCCCAATGGACACCGTGCCTCTTTGAACCAAAACGGTGTAGACTACTACAACAGACTCATCAATGGCCTTGTAGCACACAACATCACACCCATGGTAACAATCTACCACTGGGACCTCCCCCAAGCTTTGCAGAATGGTTGGGACAATGCTAGTATGATTGAAACCTTCAATGACTTCTGTGACTTCTGCTTTGCCATATTTGGAGACAGAGTGAAGTTCTGGATGACCTTCAACCAGCCTCATACAATTGCATGGTCAGGATATGGACTTGGGCAGGTCCCACCAAATGTTAAAAATCCAGGGGATGCACCATACAGAGTTGCTCACAATCTTCTTAAAGCACATGCTAAAGCCTATCACACATATGATGACAAGTATCGAAAATCCCAGGGTGGTCTGGTATCTATAGCCCTGAATGCTGATTGGATTGAACCCAAAGATGTCTTGGTCCCACGGGAAGTGATGGCTGCAGATCGTGCTCTCCAATTCCAACTTGGCTGGTTCGCACACCCTATTTTCAAAAACGGTGATTACCCTGACGCAATGAAATGGCAAGTTGGAAACAAGAGTGAACTTCAAGGTCTCTCAGTGTCCAGACTTCCTTCATTCACTGAGGAAGAGAAGGCTTACATCAGGGGCACTGCGGATGTCTTCAGTATAAACCACTACACTACCAAGATCGTGCGCCATGCCACAGCTAGGCTCAGTCCTCCCTCCTATGATTATGATCGTGATATAGTTGAGAAAGAGGACAGTGATTCCCCAAGCACTGCGATCAGTAAACAGAGAGCTGTTGCATGGGGACTCAGAAGACTCCTTATCTGGATCAAGGAGGAGTATGGAGACCCAGAGATTTACATTACAGACAATGGAGTAGCTACTGACACCAAGACCACAGTTGATGATACAGACAGGATCTTCTACTACAAAACATATATTGATGAGGTTCTGAAAGGTACAGTGACATTCCTTTTGTATTCTTTTTCACTTTTGTAGCATGCATGATACTTTCAAAAACGATCACTGTTGTTAATATAAAGAATATATTAAAAGGGTAGAGGCTGCCCTATTTTATCAGCATTCTTTATTGTTTTCTACAGCACATAGCTTGGATGGTGTAAAGGTAAAAGGATATGTAGCAGCGTCTCTAATGGATTCCTTTGAGTGGCTCAATGGGTACAAAGTAGGATTTGGACTCCATCATGTCGACTTCCTGAACCCAAACCGTCCAAGAACACCAAAGCTCTCAGCTCACTACTACTTTCAAATCATAAACGACAATGGCTTCCCGCTACCAGATGATGAGAAACCACTTCATGGACATTTTCCTGAAGGATTTGATTGGAGTACTGCTAGTGCTTCCTACCAGGTACCTAAAACTACCGGTAACAAAACACGAGAAGTAGCTAGACACAGAGGACCTACCTACCATCTAACTACCTGACAAGCCAGTTGCCAAACAACCTCTGTCCCTGCCTTCTAACTACCAAGCAAGCTAGGTTTCCTACTAACGGTTGTTTTGTTTGTTGTGGCAGATTGAAGGGAATTGGAGAGCTGATGGAAAGGGTCTGAGTATCTGGGACAAGTTCACCCACACTCCTCTGAGAGTGAGCAACGATGACAATGGAGACAGAGCTTGTGACAGTTACAACAGGATCGACAAGGACATTGAGGTCCTGAAGAAGTTGAAGGTGACCCACTATCGTTTCTCCATCTCCTGGACCAGAGTACTCCCTGATGGCACCAACAAGCACATCAACGAGGCTGGACTCAACTACTACAGTAGATTACTGGATGCCTTGGAAGCTGCTCATATTAAGCCTCAGGTAGCTGGTTTTGGATTTATAAAATGTCCCTTCTGTGAGGTTTTTTTATTTCTCATTTGATATTGTCATGGAATCAATTCACATTTGTCTTTAGTTAATTTGCTGTAGCTAAGATTTAAGAGCTACAATTTTGATTGTTATGCTGCATTAGTGAGTGAAAGTCAATCTGTTGTGGTTGACTGGGCCTTCCTCTGTATGAAACATATTAGATTAGCGACCCATAGACATGGATACATAGGCCTTTAGATCATACCTCAACATCGCTGCCATATTGGAGGAGCAAAGACTGGCCTGTAAGGAAATAAGGAAGCTGTAGTTTTTGGTGGATAAAAAGCATTGTTTTTAAAATAGATTAAGCAGTAGTGCAGCAGTAGTATCCATGTATATTTGTCTATATTTACTGACCTTTTTGACCATTTTCTAACCTTGGGGAACCTATATTGCATGTCAATCTCTAGCTCCTACTACAGGTCCTTGAACACAACAGTTCTAAATGGTGGAGAAATGAGACAAGTAGGAGCGGTTTAATCTCAATTATCCTCCAATATCCTACATGCTTTTCAACTGTGCAACTCTCAAATCTTACTTACAGCTTTAACTATGGCAAAATGAGATTCAAATCAGTGACTAAAATCACTATGGTTAACCACGGATAACTTGTGCATGACTCCCTGGACTACTAAGCTTATGTAAAAGTCATCTCAAACCGACCACTCTATGGCAAAAACAACTTGTGGCAAAAAATGTACTCCTACCTAATTGACAACAACTTTGGATGGTTAACTCTTCCTATTTCCCTTCTCCTCTGTATAAACTCCAGGTCACCCTTTACCACTGGGACCTACCACTGACCCTCCAGAATGTTGGTGGCTGGGAGAATGAAACTATCGTGGAGAGATTCAGGGATTACGCTGAAGTGATTTTCAGCAGACTGGGTGACAGAGTGAAGTTCTGGATCACCCTCAACGAGCCTTACATTGTGGCAAATCTTGGCTACGGATACGGTACCTTTGCCCCAGGTAAGACATACTCTCCATTTCATAAATTCCAATAACCACCATTAAAGATGCTGTAGGTTATATTTAAGAGCTATTATTTGTATGTAATTTCTTAGAAAATGTGTAGCCCTCCGTCAGCTATTAGTGAGGGAAATGTGCTTTGAGAATGTATATGTGCCGAGCTGACTACGCCCGCCTCTGTACGAGCCAGTTTATATTTTAGACCACTCCTGGCTGAATCTCCGACCAATCAGCCTCTTTTCCATGATGAGGAATCCATCTTGCCTGTGAAATGCAATATTTCAATGGTGGAGGGGGCACTTATTCTGCTGCCTCTCTTTACAACTCTCTAATCGTACCTACTGCACCTTTAAACCAAAGGATGACATTCTTCTTACAACGTTTCTTTATTCATTCGTTCTGTTTATGTAACGACCCTCACTTGTGCAGGTGTTCGTGGAAATGATTCAGACCCCCGAGATTTCTCAGTGACATTTATTGTCTGCTGCCTGCATTCACGATAAAAAACCAACATGAGCTCCAGCATAACTGCCCGAATAAGTCTCCAACGGAGATGGCCTAGTTCTCATGTACAGGTCGATCGTATAGTTTTTTTTACATACATACACATTAACATTAGAAAATGATCACATACCTGCATTCACAATAAAAACCAACATGAGCTCCAGCGTAACTGCCCGAATAAGCCTAAAATAACATAAAAAACAGAAAGAGAACAATGCTCTCCATTACAGTATCGAGCAGGGTTGCCGCCAAAACTACAAACTGAATTATAAACCCTGCTAACAACAGTAAACTTCGAGAGCATAAGTTCCTAAACGTATATACACTAATATTAAATCAAAAATTGTAAATAAAACATTTATTAAAATATCAAATTATATACAGAGTGCTCCCAAAACCTGCTTATCTCCAACGGAGATGGCCTAGTTCTAATGTACGGGTAGCGCAAATGCCCAGAATGCGTGAAAGGAAACAGACAAGCAGTCACACAGCCTCATATAAAACCTTGTTGAATGCGGTACAACATCTGGACCTTTCATATTAACATGCATATTAACAATGGCATGTTAATAATATAATTTTTTGAGAATTCACTTCTGAGTCTTTTTCAACTCTGTTACATTTACACCATTGCTTTTAGATGCTCAACTATTCTGTATAGAAACAAGAGCAAGAGCATAGCACATGTTTGACTTTGACTCAATTCAGACAACAGCAAAATATTACATGTTATAAAGTAGAAAAGCCATCTATTGTATCTATGTGGATAAGCTCATATATCCACTATTCACCATGTGCGGTAGGAATCGTGCGTAAGCAGTACATTGCTGGTCACAACCTGATCAAGGCCCACGCAGAGGCCTGGCACCTCTACAACGACAAGTACCGCGCCAAACAGGGAGGCCTCATCTCCATCACCATCAACTCTGACTGGGTCGAGCCCCGTAACCCTCACAAGCAGGAGGACGTTGATGCTGCCCGGCGGATCCTGCAGGTGAACTCCTGCTGTGGCCGAGCACTCTGTTTAAATATAAGTCACTAGTCACTCATTAATCCAGGGACTTTGGTAAGGTGGCCTTGAGGAGTATAGGGTTGGGGTCATCTGGCTCAATGGTGCTACAGGTAGAACCCAGAACCTTTTGTGCTGGGTTTCAAGGCCCTAAAAGCCTGCTAGGCTATGCTGTCTGTTAAATATGATCTGTTATTATGAAAAATAAAATGATATTCAAGGGATTAGGAAGAGATGTAGAGTTTGATTGGTTAATCATTACATGAAAGAAGGTAATTTGCATAATGTTTCATATGAAATGGGCCTTTTGGTGCATTATCCTTTTTGATTAGTAAGTCAGTAAGTTATTCATGACCTCTACCCAGTACTGTTCAGTGCCATTTGTAACTGAAATGTTTTCATGCCGTAGTTCTACATGGGCTGGTTTGCCCACCCAATTTTCAATGGAGATTACAACGATGTGATGAAAACTATTATCCGAGAGAGAAGCCTTGCAGCTGGTTTACCACAATCACGGTAAAAATAATTTCATGATTTGTTAACTTAGTTACTATCACAAATATTAGATTAGCTTTATTGTATCAGATTTGTTTTTCAGTTTCAAAGCTAGGTCCAGTCTATAATTATCTAATAAAAAAACAATCCAAACATTGTAAGACACATATAAGCATGAATCAAGTTGGTATGTATGAATGATAAAATATATTAGTTTGCTTCAATAACAAATAAAAATGTTTCTAAAAGGCTTCCTGAATTCACTCCAGAAGAGATCAAGAGAATCAAAGGCACTCATGACTACTTTGGTTTCAACCACTACACCACTGTTCTGGCATATCCCAAAGACTTTGGAGACCAACAGGATTATGATGGTGACAGGTGAGATGGTTCAAAACTATGGGAACGTTGTTTTAGGTCCAAATTGTGTTTGTACGGTAAATCTTATAGCCTCATTGGTTATACCCCATGTCTCCCAATGTCTGTTTCTCATCGCAGAAGAGAGTTAGTGAGTGGATTAGTATTATCAAACACAGAGCAATTTTATTCTAAACTCATAATCAACGCATGATACTAATCTGATGCAGTTATTATACTACTATAACTCATAATCGGCTACATAACAATCCCATACTCCCATCCCATATTACACTGACACTCTACTCATCCAATCCTGAACCGATCCGAGCGTGCAGAGGGGCCGGTAGCATCCAGGACAGAAGCTGGATGGAGTCGGGCTCCTTCTGGCTGAAGATCACCCCCTTTGGGTTCAGAAGGATCCTGAACTTCATCAAGGAGGAGTATGGGAACCCTCCGGTCTACGTGACAGAGAACGGGATCTCGGAGCGAGGAGCAGTGGACCTGAACGATGTCCACAGGTCTCACTACTACGAGACCTACATCAACCAGGCGTTGAAGGGTACAGCGCACAGGATCTTTTTTTTTATTTTTTTTATTGTAGGCCTATTAATTATTATTATTAAAAAAAAAAAAACGTTACTTTTAAGATAATACGTAAACGATTGGTTTAATGTTACCTAACCCTTATTAAAGTTAGCACAAAAATGGTTGATAAAGTTGTAAGGGAATATTTGATGCATGCTCTCATAGTAGACGCCAATTGTTGAAATTTAGAAATTGTTGTGTAATTTAGAAAGCACCTTGAATATGGATTTATCAAATCAAACTCTTTGCCATTCCACTAACAATAATTCCAACGGCACTGCACTACACTGCATAGCCTAGGGCGGCCTGCTGTAGAGTTTACTTGTAACTTGCAAGTCGCGTAGGATACAAACGTCTGCCGAAGGACTCGATGTCAACGGTAGGCCTACCAGGCGTACAGCCGAGGTGACTGATGCTCCCGTTGTCTCCCAGCTCGTGTGCTGGACGGGGTGGATGTGAGGGGCTACACCGCCTGGTCCCTGATGGATAACTTTGAGTGGGCCGCAGGCTTTGCTGAGAGGTTCGGTCTGTTCTACGTGAACCGCAGCGACTACACGCTTCCTCGCGTCCCCAAGGCTTCGGCGGCCCGCTACTCCTCCATCATCACCTGTAACGGCTTCCCCGACCCAGCCCTTGGGCCCCACGAGTGCCTGAACCCTCAACCTGAAGGTACGTCGCTCGGAATTGCCGGAATGGAATGTAGGCTACTTGAGAGTAACGTGCAATGTGGATGAGTTTAAGAATAACCATTCACGTAGAAAACTCCAGTCCCTCCGATTTCAGAAGCTATAATAAAACATCATTAAATCATTAAAATGGACAAAAAAGGAATACCATTTAACTTTATTTAACAATTGTGTTCTTCCTGACTCGGTTAACATAGCTACAGAGGGTCCGTCCCTGACGACAGGCACACCTGCTCCTCATCTGGCTGAGGTGGACAGAGTGGTCTTCCTAGGTCTGGAGCTCCTCTCTGGGGAGGCCGAGGTGGCTCTGTACGTCACGTTCGCCCTCGCACTGGGCAGCGTGGTGGCGGCCGTCTTCGGAGTGTACCGACTCCTCAAGACTAAGCAACAGTTGAAGAGAAAGACGGCGGTATCGCTCACAATGCAGAGGATGTGAAGCTAAGGTTTAGAGGTTATTGTTTGTTTTATTGTTTGTTGAGATGATTTGTACTTTATTCAGCCCAGACAAGGAGTTTGGGTCGCAGCCAAAGTAGCATAATGTATAGATATTAGTTAAGAATGAAAATGACTATGAGATCCCCTTAAAACAATCATCTGTTGTTATCCAAACGTGGTGTATATCTGTTTGATGATAAAATAAAATGCCATTATACATTTTTTGGATAAGTTGTGTTAAAAGATAAATACTCAGTGTCTCTCAGTAAAATAAAATTCTAAAATAGCCATTCAAATTTCAGCTATAAATATATATATATATATATATATATATATATATATATATATATATATATGGAATATGAAATTATATATGAAAAGAAAAAAAAAAAAATATATATATATATATATATATAATTTTTTTTTTGTTCAGCTATAACCGCCATGATTACCTGCAACAGTTGAGGGATTTATCCCTGCATAATATATTGAATATTTTAACTAATTAACTTTTATGTGTTAGAAAGAGCTCTGTGAATTATGAACATAATGCTATTTAGTAACAGAGTAGTCAACGAGGAGTAATAAAGTGTTGATGCTATGAAAAGTCTGGTGAATTTATATCACGACCACTAGATGGCGAAACAACATAATGTTCCTGAGATGTAGGCATAAAAATAGACTGAATGAAATTGGCAAACCCTGCAAATTATATTTTAGAAACATACCAATCACACAAAATAAGTATAGTAGATGTAATTTAATAAATGTATAACCCATAAGTGAGTTGTAATTAGTAGGCAATTTAAAAAAACTATTTGGGTAAATGATGATGTGAACGATATAAGGTTGATTATTTAAGAGCAGGTCATGCTGTTGATAACAGCAGAAACACATCCGCTGTACAGCTGAAATAGCTTGCTCAAAGGAGGCTCAGAATAATAACATTGAAACACACAGTGGTGTCAGTTGAAGCAGCAGTCCCGCTAGAGAAGAGATGTCTTGTTATCTGTTTTATTATTTTCTAGAAGGAGATCAGACCGGGTGTCTGCCCTGTGAAGCGGCGCGAGCGCGCACACTGGATCAATAAAAGTTGATCCAAGTAAACATTGCTGGCCAGGTCTTGGCGGAGAGCATGATTAGAGCATCATCTGGACCCCTACCGAGGCCGATCCAGGTCCCCTGTAACCACCCCAACAACAGGATGTGCGCGTTAGCACACAGCAGGGGTCTGATCCACGTGGTCTCCGCTAGCCGCCACCACCATCCTTGACCAATAAGAACACCTTTTCAGAAGCCCTATATTCAGACCAAATCAATATAGACACTTGCACATGGCACCTGGGTAAACATTTCGGAGACATGTAGCACATTTGGTGGATTATTGTGATTTATCTTATGTTATAGGTCATTTTTGTACTGACTATTTTGATAAGAAGAAGTAAAAAAGGATGTAATGAGCTATAAAACCTGTTTGAAGCCGCTCCAGTCACATAGTTCAGTGATTAATTCACTAAATAAGGACATTCCTGAATTGTAATCAGCATAGATCCCATCCTCTGGACCTTGTTATGCAAACCAAACATGGTATGCAGTAAGCAGTCTATGTGGCTGTGTGTGTGTGTGTGTGTGTGTGTGTGTGTGTGTGTGTGTGTGTGTGTGTGTGTGTGTGTGTGTGTGTGTGTGTGTGTGTGTGTGTGACAGTGAGCGAAAAGAAAGAGAGGGTGAGAGAGCAAGCACGAGTCTCACTGATTGGCCTTGTAAAAGTTAATGCTCAGAAAACAGACCAGGAGTTCCAGATCACAGGTTGCCATGGGTGACAGACACAACAACAACCAACAAACCTTTATTAGCTTGATTCTTTTCAGATGTACATTTTTACACAAATGCTTACTAGCTTATAGCTGCTCTGTGTTATTGTATCATTTTCGCCATTAGTCTCAAATGTAGTTCCAAACAATACTGTCATGGACATTGTACAGCCGTTTATGTTTCGTCTGAATTGAAAAACATGAAGTGATCACATTTATTGATCAGAGTTTGTTTTTGTTTTTGTCATCGATCAGAAGAATCACCTTTATGAATAATTAACAAAACAAACGCATCAAATCAAAGGGTCAGCTGCCGTTGCACATTATTCGTTCACGTCATTGTTCCCGATTGGCAAAAATGATAACCAGTCATTTCTGGTGATTGTATGTGAGTAACCTTCGTTATAAGAAACATTTCGTGAAATAGAACATCTCCCTTTGTTCATTTCTAGGAACCAAATGGTGCGTGGAGAGAGCAACACCGTGCGTTGGCCCGGTCCAGACCTGAGCAGGGCACACTGTGTTTCTGTAGAAGCCTTCAGAGAGTCGTGTTATTGCAGAGGGTGAGTCTGGGCCCCGGCCGGAACATTCTTACAGTATCACATTGCCATTATTT
Source organism: Micromesistius poutassou (assembly GCF_964030765.1). Classification (NCBI taxonomy): domain Eukaryota; kingdom Metazoa; phylum Chordata; class Actinopteri; order Gadiformes; family Gadidae; genus Micromesistius; species Micromesistius poutassou. Next base: position 3,496,891 of record NC_140284.1, read on the forward strand.
GGGAGAAAATATTCCCCGTTCCTTTTTGGGAGTCTCCCCTCTCCCCAAAATATCTCTTCCAGCAGCGTTCGTTAACAACAACAGTGTGCTCCTGCTCCACGGACCCCGGCCTTTTTTCCAGGAATAAAGAGCAAACAAGACACTCTAAAGCAAAATAAAGCAACGGCACTATTCCCAAAGACTAATTTACTTTGGTCCTCCTAAAAGAGCGATTTCCGCCCCATTCCAATATGTGAATCGCCTGTGTGTCTATCTCAGACGACGGCTGAGGCAAGTTTTATCGAAACGCCGGGAGATAAAAATAAACTGCTCGTTTTTTGTTTGTTTTTTTCCCCACATTAAACCGCAGAAAGAGACCAGCCGAGATTAAATGTTCCTCTTCTGCCAGATGCTCATAAATGTTAAAGGCCAACCAGGGACGCGAGGCTCCCACTGTACCAGCATGCAGCCCCACCATTACAACGCTGCTATCCCGGCAATCACTACACCTCACCGCCATTTGACTTATGAACCAAATTAGGTTGATTCAAATTACACGCCGGCGCCTTGCTAAGTTGAGAGGGCGGGGGGGGGGGCGGGGGTGGATTCTGTGTGTGGTTAAGCAGCTCCCTGTTGAATTTCAGTAGGTCTGATCAGGAAGAAGATTCAAAGTGTTCTGTTGGACTGTGATGCTGCAGGAACAAAACAACACATGCTTTTATGGTATTATAATGCTATAATGAGTATTATAAGTATTATAATTATAATGCATTCTGATAGTTATGAGCTTTCTACTGTATATCATATAAATCAGTGTGTGTGTGTGTGTGTTTATGCATGCCTACCTGCTTCTGTGTTTCTTCTCATGTGTGTGTCACACAAACTTCATAAACGGTTGTGATAGACTCACCATACAATAGCCATCCCTGTGGGCAGATGACAATATCAATAACATTGTTGATTCGAAATGAACATTTATTTCCACACCATAGTGAGGTATGAGGGGATCAGGGTGTTGGTATGTTTGAAATCGCCACATGTTTCTTTTACGATCATTATCACAAACATTGCCTTTGACAGAATCCATTTCCTTGTTTTGAGCTTGCGTCCTGCCATATCACATAAATGTTGCATTTTTTTCCACCGCGGCTGCCACTTTACTGGTCCTCACTCGGAATGAAAACGGAGTGGAAAGTGGAGCAGGAAATTGAAAAGAGGGGTCCTGTTGTGTTGTGGGGTCTTCTGTGCCCACTGCCATTTCCTGTGAAGATGCCAGTCTCATCCACTTACCAGATGCACACATTACTATAATACACTGAAGACCTGAAGGAAAACTCTGTTCAGATGTTAAGCTAACTTTATTTTACATACTCTAACTCCGTGCCTAGAATTATTTTCTAACTTTGTTCCTTGCACTCAATGCTATGCTAACTCATTCAACAGACTCAATGCTACGCTTCCTCATTCAACGGCCTCAATGCTATGCTAACTCATTCAACAGACTCAATGCTAACTTTGTTCCTAGCACGGGGTTGCCAACTCTCACGCTTCTGGTGTGTGACACAGGCTTTCACCCCTCCGCCTCGTGCTCTCACACTGCCCAAACAATTCTCCTGCCAAAACACTGCAAAAGCAACAGAGATGAACAGGAAAACGTATCATGGTCAAACCTTAACGGTTAAACCAAGCAAACGACTTTGACTCTAGAAGATAGCCGAGCGTTCATTAAATGACCCTCTGATTGGTTCGTGATGCTTATCTTCGTGTTGATTGGACAGCTGTTCAAGTTCACGTTCAGGAGGCAAGAAGGTGGGCAAGCAAGGTTTTGATGTTGGAAACAACGGGTCTTTGTCTTTCATTTGTGAGCAAACCTGTGCCCTTTATTTTGTTAGTGTATGTCTAATATTGTGATTTGTATTGTATTTCCCTGGGTGTAAGTAGTCAGGGCATAGTGAGGCTATATCCTTAAATCTTAGACCAAAGCTCCCCCCACATAAACGGCATACCTTTTTAAACCTTGATGGTGAATTGAGCCCAAATATCTGCATGCAATCACTAGTCACTCCAGCTAGGTACCCAGAGTTGGCAAACCTGTCTTAGCATTCAATGCTACGCACTCATAGGGGGTTATCATAAAAACAGATTTTGAGCTATACAAATAGACCTGCAATCATGGTTTGGTTTCTGGGACTCATTTGTCATTTGGCATGTGCCACATCGTAGTTTATTCCCTGGGTGGGCTGGTGGTGCCTGGTAGCCCTGGGGAGACACAGGGCTCACCCAGCATGGCTCACAACTGGCACACAGCTGGCTACTGCTTAGTAGCTGATGGAAAATAAAATCAGTATTTTGTGGTTATTGGATATGACATGTTGCGACGGGAGGCTATAGTCGGGTAGGAAATGTCTTTGTATTATTTTGTAAATGTTGATTTAAATAATTGGAGCAGGTAATGGATCAGGGATGTTTGTCATGTCATTAAATTCCTCTGATGGTTTGAGGTGGTGTCCACGTTCCAATGTGACAGCGATGGTACGTTAAAACGAAGGCCAACTGTGCAGCTTTTTGTCATTTGACAACCCCAAACCAAACTTCAACAATTCATCTCATTGCACATTTCATTAATGAATACATCTCATGATCAAATCACGGAGAAAAAAAATTGACGGCCTGTGACATCCATTTAAATCTGGTGTTACACGTCACACCTAGCGACGCCGATGGGGGGATTACCTTTCACAGAACCATCAGGTGATCTAATGGTGCATTTCCACTGGCGGGTACACTTCGGACCCAGCACGCCTCAGCCCAGTAGTGAGGGTGCAGTATAGCCCAGCTCAGTTATGGCGCGCGTTTCCACCGCCGCCAGTACCCTTATGGTGGGGCGGGGTTTAAGCCGGACGGCGATAGCCGCAGGAGCTACGTAAGCATCGTGTTCTCATAGCAGCCCGACACAGTGTAGCCTGCTAATGAATCCAAGGAAAAAGAAGAACGCGCACAATGAACAAAGAGCAACAATGTAGGACGTCCAAGAAGGACGGCAAACTTTTGCGCAACATTTTCTTCAGTAAACAAAGCTTTTTCGCCGGGTACTGTGTTTGTTTGTTATCCCCCTGTCGCACGGAAGGGACGAATCTGTCTACCAATCAACGGACGACGTGTGTAGCTCAAACTTGCCGGGACCCTTTCAGGCGTCTCAGTACCTCAACGGAGTAGTACTGTGAGACGAGTACGGCTCAATACGGGCTCAGTCCGCGACCCGCGCCGCACCTTTGCAGACCGAACCGACCCCGTACCCTCCGGTGGAAATGCGCCGTAAGTCACTCCGCCGCCCGGTTTAGCAGAGCGATGCCTCGCCGCTGCCACCGCCTCGCCTGGCAGCTCGCTGGGCTGTTTCTGAGTCCCAATCAGCCCTGGCTGTCTGCTGGGCCGCTGGTGACTGGTGTCCAGGAAACAATTAGCAGCAGGAAGCGTCCCGTCGCTCCCCCGCCAGCAGCCCTGCCCTGCTGGGCCGGGAGCCGCTGCCAGCTCCCGGGAGGAAGAGGGGGATCCAGGGAATGATCGACTCCAAGGTTTATATAGAGTCCATGGTTCTTGGAGCACCCCCTCCCCCCCTCCTCCCCCCTCCCCCCCCCCCCCCCCCCCGCCCGCTTCTGCTTTTTCCTCGGGCTTCTGTGATATATTTGAATGAGAGAAATCAGCCCCCTATGCCAGAGGAGCACTTGTGTTGGAGAGGGCCCTGCAGTTTGCATGAGTCAATGGATGACTCACTCATACACACGTACGTGCTCACACCTTTCAGTGCACACACGCTCACACAGACACACACACACACGCACACGCGCACACGCACACGCACACGCACACGCACACACACACTCACACACTCACGCACACACACACACACACACACACACACACACACACACGCACACGCACACACACACACACACACACGCACACGGTTCACCGCCTACACTGTCCACTCTGACTCAGCCAGTCAAATGCAGCCGGTCCAGAATGTGCTGTCGGTAATTTGATCTGTACATGTTCACACAGTGCTTAACTTTGGTGCTTTAACTAATTTTGTATGATGGCATAATTGCTCATGGAAGTGTTTAAAACAAATTTCATGTGTGTGTGCGTGTGTGTGTGTGTGTGTGTGTGTGTGTGTGTGTGTGTGTGTGTGTGTGTGTGTGTGCTTGTCTGTGTGTGTGTGTGTGTGTGTGCGTGTGCGTGTGCGTGTGTGTGTGTGTGTGTGTGTGTGTGTATGGTTGTCGTTGTGTGTACTTGTCTGCGTGGGTATGTGCATTATGTGCATGGTAGTATGTGTGTGTGCATGAATTTGCGGGTTAGTATGCGGACACTGGTGTCATTTTTCTCCCGTCGGGGTATGACTAGGGTGCAGCTACAGCAGCATGCAAATTCAGGCGAAAAATACCTTAACCACGCATCACTTGCGTGTAGATACATTCGTATCTGCAAAAGATAAAAACACGTTGAAACGAAAACATGTTATTACAACGATGACTATTATTACCCTATTGTTTCCTCGTGTCAAATGTTCGTGGACAAACCCCAACCTGTTCTCAACACGACAAAAGCAGGGAGGTGATTATATGATCCATGCTGGCAACACCACAGCTACTGCTCCCATACAGAGAATCAATGGTTATTATTACCCATGCTCTGCCCAGTTCATAGCACAATGACAAGGTGCTATTTATATTCCACCTGTCCAAGGATGCTGCTCTTGTCCCCTCAATGGATGTTTACCCATTTAGTCATGTAGCAGCACACGCTTTCCTCAAAGCTCTTACAATGATTTCTTAAAGAGAGGCAGCAGATTGTGGGTTAAGGACATCTTGTTCAGGGACGCTTACAGGGAAACTGAGAACCTGGGGGTTGGGAACCCAGAGCCTTCTGATGTTTTTCATGGTTCGATCACGGTCAAGGTGTTTTTCAACATAACTCACAACTTACAGTATGTGTTGCTGCGATTAACTGGTTTCATTTCAATCATTCACTTTTAAATATTCATACTAAAGGTAGACCTTATGTCCAGTAGGAGGAAAACCAGTTGTTTCACACAATATGCGTATGTTTTCTCAACATGTGTTCATACTTGCAGTAGATTTTGAGGCTAAAGGTGAAAGCGTGTGTCACAAGGCAGAAGCGTGAGAGTTGGCAACCCTGCCCTAAAGTTAGAATACCTTTTCAAAAAGGTGTGTTGTCTTTTTTCTGTTACAGATGTATGAAGTAATGTATGTCGCTGTCAGTGAATACTACGCCTGGAGGTCAACAAGGTGAGAAACCTAGGTTGGTCAAGGCGAAAATCTTCTACATCTGCTAACATGCTACATCTGCTAACATGCTGTTGACATGTTTCATCTGGTAGTTGCTAAATCTTGCAACAGGATCTTTACATGCACAGATGACCACCATGGTTTTCTTTGAATGTGCTCCTTTCCTGCGTCATCCAATTTCCGGTGTAATGACAGCTGAACATGTGCAGTCATTTATCGTGGTTATTGCAGACTTTTAACATATCACTCCTAATGCGAAGCTCTAGTTCTTGTCTCTAAGGAGTGTAAGGTGTTAATCCTGCTTGGCGTGGTGTTGATAATAGGCCCGCTCTCATTGCTAATTGCACACGAATATTCTGTAGATATAATTATATGCCGCTTGCTCAGGCTAGCTTTTGAACCCGTGAAATAGCCTCTTCCACAGTTGAATGAAACAAACTTTTCACAGAGCTATGTCGTGGCTGTTGTGGCAGACTGATTGTATCACCCAAGATGCAGGGGAAGGTAGGAGACACAGACAGATAGGTTGACGCCCTTTAGATCTTGACTTAGATAAACTAGGAACCCATTCAGCTAATGTGAACAGACCATAGGGGGGAGTAGAAAATAGGAGCTTAGGACGTATAACGTTTCAAGACTAACATCTTCCATAGCGACACTACAAAATAAGAGTGCGTAAAGCATTTAGTGTGTAAAGACTAATATATTCCATAGCGGGAGTACAAAATCAGAGCGCGAGACCTGCGGTGCACATTACAAAAGCGGCACAGCATGGCCCTCTATCCAGCGGGGCTGAAATGCAAGGGCCCCGTTATGTAAGGGGAACGATAATCCACCGTTACCATGGTGACGCTGTTTCCCAAAACCGGCTTTTGGAGTTTTGTACCACGGGAAGTTGCGGGTACTCATCCCTGCTTCTTCTTCTTTTTTTTCCCCCCACACGGCGGTCTTTTCCACGGGCATGTTCGCTCCGTCCCACGGGAGATGGTTTGTTCCGTGTGCGGATTAGGGCACCGCGCACCGTTCTGTCTGTCTCCCTCTATCGCAGTGCGTCAGACGTCTGCTGGCACACGATTGCCACGTTCAGGACGGCGAACAGGCTGGCAGTCTGGATGCTCCTGGGGGGGGGGGGGGGGGGGGGGGGAAAGGGTTCAACCGTAGCCTCTATAGTGTCTACTACCTCCCGGCGCTCGTTTTTCAGATTCGGCAGGAGGTGTGCCAAACCAGAAGCGGCGGAAAATGTATCGCAAACGGTACATGAGATTGTACTGCTTAAGAAACAAGCACACTCCCTAATACCCCTGGAAGGCGGCCTTTCCATGGCGCGAGGTCGAATTTAAAGCAAACCTAATGAAAAACATAGGCTGAGCACACACACACACACACACAGAGGAGAGAGAGTGAGAACGGGCAAACTGCTCTTGGCTTCAGCTGCGGGGGGGTGGGGGATTTGCGGATGGGGCTAAACGCTCAGTGTCTGAGTAGCTAGCGGGCTAGAAGGGATAGGACGCGAGGCTGGGGCTGCTGGTGTTTCATTATCACTGAGGCGCTGCAGTAGCGATAGGGGAGTCGGTTTGTGTGCTTAGTGTTCCTGTGATTAAAGGATGAGGAGGCTGGCAGTTTTAACACCCAATGTTCATTCCCGAAACGTCTTTGTGTCCATGTTGGTTGGAGAAGATAACACCTTGTGTGGAAGATTTATTAAGGGAGCGTTGTTTTTGTTGTTATTCCATGTCTTCTCACAAATGTTATTTGTTACTATTTATTGAGTATTGTCTATTTTATAGTGGGCTTTAATAGCAATATTTTACCTTAAAACAGGTTATATCCATGTTATTCCAGTTCTGCTGATCTCTATCGGCCCATTGAGAGAAACAATCAAGTAATTAAACACTGGATTTACACAGACACCTCTTGTGTGTGGGTGCCATCAAATGTGATCTAGAGAGATAGGGAGAGAACACATTGATGGAGGGAGGAAGGGAGGGACAAAGAGAGGTGAGGAGACGAGAGGGCGAGTGGGAAAAGAGAGGAGGGTGAAAGGGAGTGGCAGGGGAGGGGTGTATGAAATAAAATACTTTATAATTAGAATTACATGGGAGGAGGAGTGGAGGGAGGAGTGTGAGAGAGAGAGAGAGAGAGAGAGAGAGAGAGAGAGAGAGACCAACAGAGCGTACAAGGGACCAGAAGGGTATAGCCAGGGCACAGGAAGCTCTGAGGACAAGACATCTGTGTTGTCCTGCAGTGCCAGGAAACCCTGGCTCCTCTGAGAGCTCCAGAGCCCCTCCAGAGACCGCAGTGCTCGGCCCAGGCTCAGACACAGAGCAGGGGCTTGGCATGGCAGGGCAGGGCCTGGTCTGGGTGGAAGTGGACCCTGTTATCCACTTACTGCCCGAAACAGTGGAGGGGAAGGGACAGATACAGTCAGCAACAGGTGGCCGTATTCTCGATGTTGTATTGTCTTCGTTATTTATACGGTTGGGTAAGGACGACGTCAACTTTTTCCTCCTCAATATTGATGGCGCTCCCTCAGCTAATGAAATGTGTCCCGGGTGTTTTGCACCAATCACATTTCATTTAGTTTCAGCTAGCTATTTGTGAAATATGAAAATATCCTGGAGTGAGCCTCAGGTTAAAGTTTGAAAGTTATTATATTGTGTCACATTTCAAGATGGATATTTACCCCACATATAAACATTATCAACCGTAGGCCTTCAAACTATTGATTACTGGTATTATTATTATTTTATTATCAGTAATAGTACAAGAAAATCGATATATTAACCAACAGTGTGTGATTATCTCACATCCTTTCTTACCATTCTTAGGTCGAATATCATCTACATCGTCATCCATCAAGAAGCAGAGCATACCCGCCGCCACACACACACACACACACACACACACACACACACACACACACACACACACACGCCGTGACAAGCGCGTAAACACGACTATCCAGTGTTCCTCGACACGCCAAGCCAACGTGCCGAGTCGTCCGTGCTGAAGGCGCTGAGATCAGGAGGCTGCTGCCTAATGGAGTTAGCCAGATGCACAACCACACGCCTTGTTAGGCTTTCTCCCTCTCCTGTGGGCGGGATGAATCTTCAAATTAAATAAGATAATGGAGAAGAAAGAGTGGCCTTATTAGATTTGCCCGGCCGAGTTACGGTTAAAACATCCTTTTGTCTTCTCACAAGCACCATCATAGGGCATTCGGAGGCGTTCTCTTGGTCAGGGCCACCGAGAGCTTGTTTACAGGTGTGTTGTTTGCACGCTCCTGTGGCCACCGGCTCTTTTTTCTCTCTCGGTTGGAATCCAATTTAGCGGCGGTGTAGAAATGTGCCAACATTAACTAATCTGCTGAAAGATTACGTACGGTTCTCAAGAGGAAATGCGGCTATCAGGGGTTCAGCAAAAATTGATCTTTCTGTCATAACAGGCAGGAAGTGGAGAGACTGCTCTAATAGCGTACGACCAGAGTGCTCTTCTCCTCCACCTTTTGTCCGTTTCCCTATTCCCGTGAACTGTTAATACTCGCTGCTGTTTTAACAGTATATGGACAGTATATGCAAAAAGCATCTTTGAAAAGAGCTACATATTTTTTAGGGGACTTTCTTGAATGCAGGCAAATCACCATTGTTTCCTTTAGCAGACACTTGTTACATTTTTAGATAGATGTAATTTACTAGCAGGTAAAGGTTGGTGTCTCGTTCAAGGAGGCCTAATGGTAGAATGTGGACATGGGGGTTGAATCATACACTGTCCCACATTTCAACATTATTTATTCTATCAAAGAAGATATAAGTCTAGTTGTCTTCCATTGAACTATAATTAGAGGAGTCTTTGTGTGTCTGTCCTCCAATGTCCTCAACAATTGCTCTTCTGATCGACACACTCACCCAAACATTACACTTGGCGAGCGTATTGCTGAGGAGCAAAGGAAGTACCGCATCGAGTGTGAAGTTGTGTGGATGAGCGGCTCTCGAGGAAGAAGTAAGGAACTTATCAGAAGACAAGCGATCAGCTCGTTCCGAACACGCATGCTCTGAATGTTTTGAATGGGCACTGCACTATTTATATATGACATAATAACAAACACGATATTTAGCTGTTAAATTCTGTATATATATATATAAAAAAATATATATATATACACATATAAATATATATATATATAAACAGGCCTTATATAAAACAGCTTTGTTTGCCAGACAACCAGGGAGAATAATTAACCAGGCCTGCTTCCCTGTCCCGGACTGATAGCCATGCAGGGCCAGGCTAAACAAATTGCCTAATAGACTTGGCTTAACCACAGTGTTTTCATTCCTGCTGTCATAATTATGGTGGCATCACGTTTCAGTGTGGCTGAGGTCAAACACGGTAAGGATAAGGAGTTGTTTATATGTTGTGAGGCAGCTTTAAATGTCAGTGTCTGGTTTCAGTTCTGACAATCTGACTATGAGTTACAGTAATTGGTGAACATTTGGTTAAACCCAAAGATCCCATCACAAAGAAGTATTCATTTGTATTCAACACCTTGGTCTAGTCATGTTAGGATTAGGTTCAGTACATTTGTTAAATAGCTCCTTTAAATAAAGGTTGAATAAAATAAAAATGAAAGGGGAGCAGCAAGAGTGGACTTTGAGTGCTGGGAGTCTATTAATACTCTGAGTCCAAGAAACTGAGATGGATCAAGGTGAAGGATCTACATGAAGAATGATTGTTCAAGCCGTAAGAGGACTTGGCCCAAGACTGAGAGAGAGAGAGAGAGAGGGAGGGAGGGAGACTGAGAGACAGAGAGTGAAAGAGAGAGAGAGAGAGAGAGAGAGATATAGAGACAGACAAAGGCCGAGAAAGAGAGAGAGAAAATATATCCTTCCGAGCTCTTCCTCGCGCTTGCTCCTGGGGCCTCCCTCCCTCCATCACCCGGAGAGAGGATGTGTTGATTATACACACAGGTTGTGTCAGGTCAAGGCCCTGCTACAGAAATAACAGTGCTCAAGTTCTCTCGTCTACCACCAGCAGCTCTGAGTGAAGACGCGAAAGACAAGCGGGAGAGAACTCTCAGGATTTAGAAGAGGTTGAGAGCCTCAGAGATGAAAGAATTCACCTTGAGATCAATCACTTCATCAAAGCATATAGAGTCTCACCTACAGAATAATTCAGAAATATTAGTGACCTTCGCTGGAGTCTACGCCCGCCCGAGTCCTTCTCTGTCTTCCCCAGAGCCAAGAACATACACATTGAACAGACAGTGAATAGGTATTTTTCCCAAACTGGAAAGAGTCCAAGAACTATTGATGTGTGAGATGCATTTTTGCAGCATTTGAAATAAATGTATTATAGGATATTTTCATAGGCCTTCCAATTGTGTACGTTTGAGGTTAAGTCCTGTAACTTAAGCGTTCCTTTCTTTCCTTTCAAATTAAATTCACTAATTTCTCTCATTTCATTTCTTTATCCAGGGATCAAGTTACTACTTAGAATAACCAGTCCAGATGTCTTTAAGTGATGCTAAACATGTTGTTGGGTTTGTTTTGAAATAGACTATGGTAGGGTGAGCTTCCAATTGTATTGCCTCCTTTATAACCTGTTTTTAGCATAGAGAGAGGTTTCAACATTAATGTGTCTAATGTGAAAAAGGACATAAGTTTGAAAGAAATGCTTGCTTTTTTGGCCTTTATTTGTAGAGCTCAAACACCTCATTAAAAATACACATTAAACACATCTATTAATGACAGACAATATATATTTCTACTGCTTATGAAGTATCAGGTAGGGAGGGGAGGAAGGGAACAGAAAGAAGGAAGAGAGGAAGAAAAGAGGAAGATAGTGTGGATGACAGATATAGGGATAAGGACAGGGTGAAGTAAACCTATATGAAGATAGAGGAGGATGAGAGAGATATTGGGAGAAAAAGGAGGGGGTGTTAAACATAGGAGGATGGAGGAGGATGGATAGATTCACAGGAGAGAGAGGAAGGGGTGAGAGAGAGCAGAGAGGACAAGAGATAAAGGAAGAGAGAAGAGGGGAGTGAGACATTTAAGGAGAAAGAGGAGAGGGTAAGGGGATGTGAGAGAGAGAGGTTGAAAATGAACAGATAGAATAGAACAGATGACAGGGAATCACCTCTGTGTCGTGTGCGTTCTGTCACACCCTCTCTGAGCTGTCTGCCGGGGAACAGCCAATTAGCAGCCGGATTGATGCATGGCTCCTCATACTGCCTGCTAATTGGCTGGCTTACGTAACGTTGCTGTCAGACAGAAACCATGTTTCCTCAAAGAGTTAACTTATAAAGAAGAAAAAAACAGCAACCACATTAAGTTACAAAGTAAAGTTATGTTTCAAACTGTCAACGTTAAAGTGTCTATATGTGTCATCGATTTCCAAATAAGGTAACCAAACGTGAAAACTATGAGGACCAAAACACATAAACAGGAAATAGATGAAAATGCAGTTTGTTAAGTAAGGGGAATTGCTTAATAAGGCGATGTGGCAGATTGGCTTTGGTTGAGTTGTTTTGCTCATTTCTCTGCAGCATTTCAAAACATATAATCGTGTGCTCTTGCGTGTACTCACTCACAAGTGAAGCGTTTGGTTTGATTTTGGTCAGGAAGGTTTTTCTATGGTTGGATAACACCATTAGGAGGTGACTGGTTTAGCTACGGTTCATAGGGAACCAGAATGAGACTAGGAAGCGCAGGATGGACTAGTGAAGGGGGTCAATTAAGGCTGCGCTCCATAATAGACCAAATACTTCATGGGGGCTGGACAAAAACATGCTTGAAAATATAAAATATAAAGTTGACCGGTACATTTGTCATAACTTTTTCTGTGTGTATGGTAATGGTGGCAAATATAGCACTACCGCAGCATCTGGTCTCGCACCACCAGACTCAGGGACAGTTTCATACCACAGGCCATAAGACTTTATAACAGTCGACATCTGGATAAAAATGTTTCTTTATACTTTTACTTTTCTTTATATTGCACTGTTGAAGGAGCCTGAGACTTAAGAATTTCATTACGAGCGACTGTGTCTGTAATTGTTGTGCATATAAACAGGGACAAATAAAACATCTTGAATATCTCTTGAATCTTGGAATATGATATAATTTTTTTAACCACGTCATGTACTTAAAAAAAAACATCTTCTACATGTTTTGTTCTGTATCAGCTTTTTGTTTCTTTTTAACCGGGACATGAAGATGAAGTTAGCTGTTTTTTAAAATGTCTCCTGAATTATCAGGGGCATAGTTGCCTACTGTGGCGTCTAGCACCACCCAAGTTATGTTGGGAATTACAACAATGATTATTATATCAATGTGTTATATTTGGTTTTTTTAGGCTGACTCTGATCAAAAAGAAATTCAAATTTGTATTTGAATTTTAACATATTGGGTGTTTGACTCAACTCAACCCAAAGATTCTGGGTTCAAACCCCAATGTCTGGGCAGCTTAACCTGTAGGCATCCTTGAGGAAGATGCCCCAACCCTTATTAGATCTAGTAAATGGTAATCTGGGCATAACTCTAAAACAGGTTGGGAGGTTCAAGCACTTTTGTCTCACATAAAGGTGTTTTAATTGACTGCTTTGGTTAAAAGACAGCATGTACTACACTGTCCCAAACATGGAGATGCTCTCCAGATTAAAACTAAAATTATTCTGGTGACGATTATCAAATTGAATATCACAATATTTTTATGGTTACTATTATCCCAAAAATATGTAGGATCGCAAAAATGTTCCCCCCAAAAAGGTTTGGGCACAAAACTCAGTTCAGTCATCATGTTTGATTTGGCTTGAAATTTGAAGGAGCAAATATGCCAGTCATCATCAGGAATTAAATAAAGGCACTTTACGTGGACGTGTTCGAATGTCTCCAGTCTATATTCACTAACCATACGTCAACCGTATCAACGTAATCCTGTACACATTATCTGTTTAATGTGCCGACACTAGTGAGAAGGCTCTGCGCTGAGAATAAAGAAATATTTGAAGGAAATTTAGGCTTAGTGGCCAGCAATAAAAAACCAAAGAATGGTTGAAATGAAACTCAATTCATAGTATAAAATATATGAATAAAAAAGTGGGACAGAAAAGGGAGTGTTAACAACTGTACAAAATCTGTTTAGGACCTTAATCTTAGTCCAAAACCAAAACATCCTCCACCCAACATTAATAAACTGTTTGTTGTTGTACAATAGCGTCGTTGAAGACCAAAGTGCTTGCTGTTATACATGATATAGTCCGCCTATAGTCCTGTATGTCTCATCCATGTTCACCACAGTGAAGCTTTGAAGAACACTAAGTTACACTGCTGCTTGTTATGTTGTCCTCATTAACATGCCTATGAGAACCGAAGCATACTTATGAGGACAGCGATGCTGGGTCATGTCGCCCTATTTCCCTCCAAAATCATCCTTCATTGTGCACTGATGGAGACAGGCAAGGTATTAGTCCGTCAGTCATGGCAGTTTCTTATTCTGGGAAACTTGTTGCTGAATCAACGTTCATTCATTTCCTGCTAAGCCTTACATATCTGTCATATGAGGGGGGCAAGTGTTAAAGGGCCCCTATTTAACCACCCACTGTGAAGTTGATGAGCCATTACAAGCCATTTCTAAATCTAACCTCTAGTGACATCACAAGTCTACTAGTACATACAGTAGTACCTGGGTAAGCTGGTAGGTCAATCTATCTATAATACATCTGAGTGGACGGCCCCATGTGATGTACGGCAGGGTGAAAATGGCTGGAAATGGCTTTCTTTGTGACTCATGTTGAGATTCCAATCTCTTATCCAACAGTTACCTGACCAAGAAAGCAGAGTTTAATCAAACATGAAGGTTTACAGACAAAATGAAAAAAAAGCAATAAACATCACAATAATACATTTAAAGTCAAAGTACAAGGACATGGATCCAGTTAAATCCTAATCTATTTAACGTTGCGTATTCTTACTGCTGGGATTGGGCGGACAATAAAGTGGTCTGGACTGACCGGGACCATGCCCTCTGGGGAGCAGCATCTCAGTGGTGGAAGTGCAGGTAGGTGAATTGGCCGCAGCCGTACAGCTGCCCTATCTATCACTGCTATTTCTTTTTCCGTTTGTATGCATTACCCAGTATGTCTTCCGCCAGTCGCTCTGACCCTATTAAGTCTATCCTGTCTTCCACTCGTTCCTTTCCTGGCCTGGGTTTTCAAAGGAGCCCTGATTTGATACTGAGAGTCCGACCTCTATCTGCAGTCATCCAGTTCCTTGCACATTGTTTTCTTCTGCGGATAAGGGTGCTACGATAATCCCAGGGAGGGCGGGGGGAAAAAAGGGACTTATGAAAGGGAGAGCAGAGAAACACTGCACTCTGGCCAGGAAGCTCATTAAAGAGGTTGTTTCTCGACGTGCTGTCTTTTGTTTGTGTTTGGCCCAGTTGTCATTTTGTGTTTGCCATTGTTGTTGTTGTTGTTATTGTTGTTGTTGTTTTGGTCGTCGTGTCTCTTTGTGATGGTTTGGTAACTGGTTTTGGCTCCTGGGCTAATGTTAAAAAAACAAAACAATCACTCAATTCATTTGTGGAGGGGGTTGGTGGTTGTGTGTGACCTGTCAGACTCTTTATGATGCTGGTATTCATTTATCCTCAACACACACATGCTGCCTGTTTGTTTTTAAAGAAATAAAAATAATCAAGAAAACACTGTTTTGTAAATAATGACGTGGTAAGCCTATTCTTCAACTTCAACACAACTGTATAATGCAGTGAACCAAACCCATTGCAAATTATTCCAAATGACTTTCACCAACAATGTCAGCAAGTGACCCACACACCACTGAAAGGGTGTAATTAAGAAAGTGTGTCAATTAAAGCATTGCAGAGCAGATATAACCACTCAGCCAGAGATAGGATTCATTTAGCATGTTAATGAGATCAATCCACAGTTAGGCTATATAATCAAATCCAATAAATAAATTATCCATTCGCTTTCACCTTTCATTGCGGTGAGGTAGACTATTAATGAGGCCTACACAGGGTGTAACACCCTAATCTTTTGATTATCATTTGAACAGCATGTCCAGCAATCTAATAGTATATAATATATATAATATATAATATATAGCCTAATTATAATATATAATTATAATATATAACGATAATATATATTTGCGATAAAGTAGCCTAATTAAATTAAGTTTTAATATAAAAACAGACTCCTCTGACACCATCATTGGGATAATTGCCGTTTCACAAATAAACTATTGCTGAAGGTTTGAGAAAATGAATTAGTCCTTATATATGTGTATATAGCTCGCTCTCTCTCTCTCTCTCTCTCTCTCTCTCTCTCTCTCTCTCTCTCTCTCTCTCTCTCTCTCTCTCTCTCTCTCTCTCTCTCTCTCTCTCTCTCTCTCTCTCTCTCTCTCTCTCTCTCTCTCTCTCTCTCTCTATATATATATATATATATCTCATAGGCAACAAGTAGAACACCAGGGTGACATCTGCAACGCTTGCATGTGTTACAAAACGACATCCATGTTGGGATCCAATCCCATTGGCAATGCATCGATCCATCTGTGTTCTTGTGACATCCACCACCACCACACAACATTTGTAGTTCAAATCCCGCCTACTAATGAAACCCTTGAGCACGGCCCACACGTGATTTATTTCAACTCAATCCAGTATGGCGGATTTGTTTGGTTAATGTTTTCCAGCGGCTCTCCGACCCGCCTCCGACCCACCGGCCACATCCATGCACACCAACCCGGCCGTGAGTGCTCGTGATCGGCTGCGGTGCGCTGCTCGTGATCGGCGGACATCCAAGATATCCGAATCACACGAAACACTGACCCTCCTTCAGGTAGTTCTTTTAAACTAATTGTTCAACATTGTTTTGTCTGAAAGTTGCACACATTGAAGCTTGTCTGATAACTGTTTGAATGCATGTTTTTATCACTTCATTTCTTGTATTTCGCTCCGCATCGGAGTTAGACGAGGATACGGGGTGTTTTCGTCTCTTTCCGCCAGTTTATGATCCGCGGTGAGGCGTCCAGGGTTTATGGCGGTACATGACAGTGAAATCCGGTAAACGTAGCAGGACGTCGTTGTGTTCAACTCCTCCATTAAATGCTATCGATCTGTGGAGAGACACACGACTATAAGATTTTATCTGCTGGCTAAAGAGGGCATTAATAGACTGGATTGACTACTTAATCTCACAGGTGTGGTGCAAAAACAAACGACCCGACACCCCTATGTGGTTGTAAATATATGCTGTAGATGGGCGAGTTGTTGGAGATATTTGTTTTGGTTTTGTAACCCGAGAATAACGTCAACGCCAAGCGGTGTCATCGCCTTTACATCGGGGCGAAAAGTTGTCAGACAACACGGATCAACTTGTTACTTGTTGCTGCGATTGATGTGGGGCACATAGCCTACTTTTCGATCTGTTCTGCCCCACCGATGTGGTTCAAGCCTACTCCCAGAGCTTTAGGGTGTAAACCTGGAGCTCTTGAACGGAGGGCTCTGGCGTCAGCGTCATCTCTGCTCTTCTCTGCGGCTCCATACGCCACTGCTGGCGGAAAGTATTCCCTCAGCATTCCTGCTCCCAAGGACTGGTGTTCCACACTTGTAAACCCCAAGGCCCCCACAGGACGAATGAGGTCTTAACACACACACAAACACACTTCCACAAGACCTCCGACTTTGCTTTTGCTTTGAGTGAGAGGGATTCAAGGAAGTAAACTTGAAGAAAAATGTTAATACTGTTAATTGCAGTGTTAGTTAACATCAATTAACCATTCCATAAACACTTTATGTAGTCATTATTTGAATGAGGAAAATGGGGAGCTTGTGTGTGACTGAAACCATGAATGTCTGCACACTGCCTGTGTGGTAATAATGTGGCCCTATACAGAGCAGGCCAATGGCAGTCAGTAAAAACAGTCTTGTATTCCTGTGGTTATTTCCAATGTGCCTGCTTCAGCGAGAATGCAAGAAACCTTGAATAATTTAAAGCCTGAATCCCCTGCTGAATAATAGTTTATAGCTGTCCGGGTGCCATCACGTAGGCCTACAAATGGGTTATTTATGAACAGTTTGATTACCAACCAACAGGGGGAAGAAAAAATCCCCCCCCACCTCCTCCAAGAAGTCGTCACTTCTCCAAACTTTGGCCGCGTTTCCTCGCGACACGGCGCGTTTGTCAGAGGGGCCTGTTCTCCACATTCTGCCTTAATGACGGCTTGTAACGAGGAGGAGCGACCCAGGGCGCCTGTCACATGGCTGTCAGATGCGCTTCACAAGCAACAAAGCCGACACTTCTTTCATCGTCTTTTAACACCGCTCCATGTCTCCACCAATTTAATCTCTCCCCCCCCACCCTACGCATTATTTTTTTCTAGCATTCCCTCCTCCCCTCACTTATTCGCTCCCTCTAGCATTTTCTTTTTCTCATAACAGATCCTTTAGCCACAGTTTGAACAGCTGCTATTAATTATTTAGACCCTGGATCTGAGTTTTATTTTTAAATATAGGCATTATAAGCGCATGTTCTTTCCCATCTGAACAGACTTGATTTTATTTTTTTTAGTAGCTGGAAGCAAAAATCAGTTAAGGCCTAGTATGACCAGGAGGGTGATTTGACGTGTGCAAAGCTGGTAAATATAACTAATGAACAAGCTCAGAAATAAAGTAACACGTTTGATGAAGTGCTTCTCTGTTTAGTTCCCCTGTGGTTTCACAATGGTGTGTAAGGTGGTTGCAGGAGAGTCCCTGGTTAAGGTGGTTTAGACTCCCATCCGAAAAGCTACTTGGTTCGATCTCCAACGTACACCGTCTAATAGGGGTGGGAAATATAATAGATTCTTCGATGCATCGCGATTCTCTCTAGAACGATTCCGTCTCGATGCAGATAAGTTAATAATCAGAATGATTTTATTTTTTTTCAATTAAATTTGTTTGCCTGCTGCAACATTCTGTTCGCCGGCTTTATCTAATATAAAATATTAGACAAGGTAATTCATCTGTTGATTGTCTTTAATGATCAACACAAAAGTAGGAAGTGATTAGCAAACTCTGAGTAGCAGACTCGGATGTATATATATTTTTGAAAATCACGCATGAAAATGTACAAAAAAAATCTATAATCGTTTTCGAATCGAATCGTCGACCTCTGAATCGGAATCAAGTCGTGAGGTGCCAAGAGATTCCCACCCCTACCGTCTAACCTGAAAGCAGCCTAGAGCAAGAGGTGCTTACCCTTACCTGCTCTTTATTGACATGTATCTGCTTGGGCAGATACATGTCGCCTCCGGCATGTAGCCTATCTGCGTAACCTTTAGTTACAGTGTTTGTAATATACACTTTGACGTGTCTACTACGAACTGTAGGACTGTACGGACTTGACTGTACTTGGGCACTTAGACAGTATTTTGAATCTTCCTTAAAAATGGGACTTGAAAATGGTTGTGAGGTTGCAATGTAAAGAGATGTTTTCTATGTCCAAACGGTTGTAGAATATAGATAGTTCTCTTGGGTAAAAAAGGCCTGTGAAGATAATGGCGTTAAACGGTTATAAACACATTGGCTTCATAGGAATGAACGAGCTGTATGGTGAACCGTATGAACAGGGGGCGAGGGTTGTTTTGGCTCCATGGCCCCTGGGCTGACTTTCTCTGACCCAAGCCCACTAGCGTTAAGATGGTTTGTTTGTGAACTTTTTGTGCAGGTTGTCAAGCTAATCGCTGCTAATGAGCCTATTATTGGAGTTGTAGTGCATCCGGAGAAATTGGTGACAAACGTTTCCGTGCGCCAATAAAAGCCAACCCAAACTGAATGTTTGTGTCGGTTCCTTGGCTTCTTCTCCCCTGACCTCCTCGTCAACATCCCCTTACATGTTGTTCCTATCAGGGCTGGAGTTGGTTCACCCAGACCCTTCACTTAGAAATAATGTTTTTACAGAAATCCTTTTACAAATATTTAGCCTCCTGAAACTGGGGAAGCTCACTGGGGCCTGGGTGATGGAGATTTCTTGTTGACGTTGTCACACTAATAGATACTAATGGAGTCTGTTTATGGTGCTGCCTTGCTCAGGGACATATAGTGGTGGCCGAAACCTTGTGTTTCCTCAGAAAAGTTTGACTTTGGACAATGCTCAATCTCCTCATCTCCCCATATCGGCATCTATCCTGTAGGCATCCTAGAGCAAGATGCCCCTAACCCCTGCCTGCTCCTTAATCACCTGTATCTGAATTCACCGCAATGTCACCCACCGTACATAAAAGTGTCTTCTGAATAGCTGAACGAAGTTCAAGGTTAAGCCCTTCCTTGAAAGCTACATATGTGGTTAGTCCGCTAGCATATTCAACAGGACAAAGCATGACGAGGCCAACTAGAATTGAGCTTTTAGTATAGCAGGTTTGTCAAAGTATAGTTAGGAGACTAGCAAATCCGATTTGACCAATGTAAAAGCAAAAGTTATTTTTGGTTTTAGCTAGATTAGATAACGATAAACCAAGATTTCCTGTCCTTCTATTGCAACACACTGCAACTAAAATGCTGCCAGAAATGTATGCAGATGTTTTTGGTTTTCAATAATGTACTGTGCTATTATTGTATAGTTCATAAATGCCTATGCTGCGTGTTGTATAATTCACAACATAATGATTGGGCAGTTATTGCTTGTGAAACCAATCTGTTAAAAGAGTAGTTGTACTGATAAAGTGAACTTGTAAAATTTATCAACTGATGTAAGGAGATGAGATTAATTATTTCTAAATCTAGGAGGACACGTAAGGATGGTTTAGATCCTCAACAGTGTAGGCGTGAGAGGTAAAGGGGTCAGATCATAATGTACTATAAAGAGGGATGTTTAAATCATAATACAGGATCAGAGTGTGAGAGAGAGTGTGATGGTGGAAGAGGGAGAGGGTGAGAGTGTCTGATATATAGAGTGAGCGAATGAATCAAGAAAGAAGAGAGAAAGTGACTGAAGGGGGGGGGGGGGTGAGAGAGCGGGAGAGACAGAAAAAGATTGACTGAGAAAGGGCGAGAGTGACGAAGGCTGAGCGAGAGAAAGGCACCGAAGAATGGAGTCGTGGAGAAGGAGAGAACGGGGTATTGTGAGGGAGGAGATGAGATGAGTGTAGTTTGTGTCATTCACAGTGCGCCGCAGACGCCAAGGGAAAGTGGCTACTTCCTGTTTTTTGTGTGAATCAGAATAGACAGCCTTTTGTCACCATGGAGAACAGTGAGGGGGTGTCAGCACTCTCACACTCGTTTTTTATTAACGACCATGAATACATTGGGGTGTATTCGTCACCACAGCAACGTCACAGAGACGCGCACGTCATGTGACGTAACTGCGGTGGCCTGCCCTTGATCGTGTGTGTGTGTGTGTGTGTGTGTCCTTGGATTGTTGTTTTAATTAACTGCATGGTTCCCCCCCCCCCCACACACACACACACACACACACACACACACACACACACACACACACACACACACACACACACACACACACACACACACACACACACACACACACACACACACTGATGGCGTGCCAGGATCTGCCCACCTGTACGAGCCCCTGCAGGTATCTCCTCATCTCCTCCCTCTCACCGCATGGAGGATGCTGTGTCACATCCGGACAGGATGTTGCTCTCACACTCCCTCTCCGTGTGCTCCTCCTATCTGCTACCTCTCCTCCCTGTGGGCATCTTTTCCAGGGGGTCAGTTAGGTCATCGACGTGTTGAGTTCAGATACGTTGGTACGTTGAAGCCCCCAGTCAATCGTAGGGCTGCTCAATTATGGAAAAAATCATAATCACGATTATTTTGGTCAATATTGAAATATCGATTATTCAAACGATTATTTTTGAGTTTGAAAACATGATGCATTCATTCATAATTTCTCTAAAAAAAAACCACTTTATAAATGAGAACTTTGAAATTTCCCCTTAAAAACATACACAAAATGGTCAAATAGAAAATAAAGTCCAGATATGAATCCAGCTGTTCTGCAATTTCTATAAAAAAAAAATATATAAAATAAAAAATGTAATTGTTTCAACTCGATTATATTAGTTTGGTGATCGTTTCACTCTGAAATCGAAATCGCGATCAAAATTCGATTAATCGCCCAGCCCTAGTCAATCGTACCAAATGCGCTTTTCACCTGCACACAGCAGCCCCTCTGGTGACCGCTCCTTGGTCGGGGTGGAGGTCCTCTGTGGCCCATGCCTTTGGTTCCAGTATTGGCTCCGGCTCTTGTTTCAATCAGCTTCAATGTGCAACGGCACGTTACCAAAGACACTTACACCGTGAAGCTTCGGAGCTTAAGCTTAGAATTAGAAGCCTAATGCCCAAGTTGGGCATTAAAACACCTCAATCAATCAGAAGGGGATAGTTCATGTTTAATGCACGTGTGAATTCAATTTGGTTGAGATCTGGATGTAACGTATACCAGGTCTAAACATGCTAGCCAAGCTGTATCACATTTGTTTCCTCTATATTCTATTCTTAAAGTTCTTTAATTCCACACCCTGGTTGCAGAAGGGCCCCGGGCCTTCTATAGCTCTGTTAGACATGCTGGTCATGTGTTGTACAACAACAACAAAGCAAAAAAACTCACAAAGATGTCCGTCCGTTCCAAGGGGCATTTGTGTGGCTGCTAATTCCACTCGCCAGCTAAATAATTCATTGTCAATTAGCGCAGAGAGACTTAAGGCTCCTCTTCGTACCTCAAGAGCATTTCCCCTGGTTCCTCTGGTGAGCTATGCAGTGGTCTAATTGTTGTTTACCACGCATTATCCAGGCCGCGCATATTTTTAATACTCCTGTTCCTGCCCAGAGCGAGCTCTGGAGAAGCTAAGTCCATTAGCTTGCCCGTCAAGTACCCTTAAACGTGTGTGTGTGTGTGTGTGTGTGTGTGTGTGTGTGTGTGTGTGTGTGTGTGTGTGTGTGTGTGTGTGTGTGTGTGTGTGTGTGTGTGTGTGTGTGTGTGTGTGTGTGTGTGTGTGTGTGTGTGTGTGTGTCCGAGAAAGATGAGCCGGCTATAAAGCAGCATTTAGTGTCATGGTGTTGCTTACATTTTCATGGGCCTTTGTGGGAGGAGAGAGGAGAAAGACACCTAGTTCCAGCTGGGACTCTGAGACTCGATTTTACAATCATTTTCATTGTTCAGTATGAGTTAGAAAACTGCTCAGTAAAAACATAATCCCCAAACTAACCCTTACCTGCCCCTCAATGACATTGATGTGAATAACGGTGTCCACTAATTGACTACACAGTCAATGGCTGCAAGGTGTACGGTCTGCGTGGTTGGCCGAGCCACCCCTCCGGTTTCATGGTGAGCAGTGGTTAGTATTTGTATGACATCATGGGAGAGAGGCGCCCATGTTATCCAAGGTCAATGTTGACTTGTTAACATGTTAGCTAGCTGTAGAACAAGAATTATATCGGCGTAATAAAAAGGAATTATTAATATGGTACAGGCTCGCGCTCGCACATGCACGCAAGTGCACACACGTGTCTGTGTGTGTGTGAGTGTAAGGCACATCGGTAGCCAATTCAGTGTATATGGAGAGCTTGTCTCCAACACCACCCTGTCTCTTTTACGTCCCCCAGAAAGCCGTCTGCTCCGGGCGACTGGGAGGTTATCCTTACACGCGCACATCTGTCACAACACACACATCTGTCACAACACACCCCACGGCTCCGCGATGTTTCTGAGTGTCTTTGGTACTAGCAGCTGTCTCTGAAGGGCTCGCAGTAAGGCACCAGTGCAACGGAAAAATGCCTTGCCCTTCTTGTTGTTTTTGTTATCGTGCCATATTAGCCTTTTTATTGTAGGCTAGACATATGGCCTCCTAGTGTATTTAATGTCTTTCAGAATAATATCAGCCATGTACTCTGTGCTACAATCATTTGCACTTCTGATGCTACTGAGGCGGCAACCAGCTGTTTTGGCAACTAGTTTTATTATTGCTTTTATTATGATTACCATTATTTATACAAGCTTTTGGTCGTGAAAAAGATGACTGAGAATCGGTTGAGTACTTGAATTGACTGCTTTATTTTCTCATTTCACACCGCACCATATTTGCACGGCAACTATTCTCGGTCCGATCCCATTCGCGAGGTCACAAACTGTGCTTACCGTGGGCTTCGGCGAGGTGTAAATGCAAAGTGCGCGTGGGGACTGCGTTGAACAATATGTACACGAGAGGGTCACGCATCCAGCGGGCGTGCAGCATAGTGAATCCACGCGTGCGTGTGAAAGCGGGGGGGGGGGGGTCTTGCTAGCCTGCTAATGATACGCCACCGCCCCACTATCCTTTGCTCCTTGATGGAGTTGGATAAATGCCATATAATTAACTATACAAGAGCACGTTTCCATTAAGAAGGTTTTTCGAGCATTTCAATTCCACATGCTAATTACCGCGAGCAGTGCAAGGGCGTGCAGTGTTGCCAGAAGTCTGTAATCATCTTTGTGCAGTTGTTTCATCTATTCAATCAACTGCATGTTATTTTTTAGTTTTGTTGATCGCTCAATCAGGTGTGTGTGTGTGCGTGCGCGAGCGTGTGCGCACGTGTGTAGGTAGAAGTGTTTTTTTTATAATTGCTGTGTTGACAGTATATAAATGGTGAAGGATTTGTATGTTCTATTTGTAACATTTCTGTACCTTTTTTTTTTTTTCTCTTCCTCCTCCAGCTCAACAGTTAAGCAGCCCAGGAAAAGGAAGAAGTGTGTTGGAACGCGCCCATTGAGGTGCCTACTCACTACCTGGGTCTAGGGAGAGACGAGGAGACCATAGGATTCGGTTATAGGAGCAGTCCCTCATTCCGGTCCTGGTCCTGGCAGCCGTAGTCCTGGTAGCCATGGTCCGTGCGCCTGCTCCAGACGTGCACTGAGACCCCCAGGCTCTGGATCTACCCTGGACCGGTGGCATCCTTCTCCTTGACCTCCCCCGATCTCCTCTCAGTTCTCTTGAGTCGTCGAGTCGAGTCCGCAAACACCACCGCCATCTTCTCCATGAGCTCCCATAGCAGACAAGGTAAGCAGGTCACGCACGCACGCACGCACGCACACGCACACGCACACGCACACACACACACACAGGGGGGGTGGGGGGGGTGGATCTACGTTCCCACGGAGATACAAAGACAGTCATATTTACGGCTGACACCTTCTGGTCGGCGTGTCGATCGGTTGGATCGATGTTCACGTCACACACCAGATTGTAATTGTTGAGACGATTGCTGGTGTTTCTTTCATGAGGAGAAGAGCACTACTTAAGCCATTACTTCCGTGCTTGTTATGGATGGTAGGAAGGGCGGGCAGCAGGTAGGACCTAAAAAGGACCACGCCTTCCTTTTGGGTTCCCGCTAGGCCTCTTTGAATTACTCACTTTATAGTCACTTTATTGCGTTTTGGAGAGGTTCAAAGAAAAAGTTTGATAACCCGTTGTACTGATATTATGGCGTTCCACTTAATTAAGTTCAGCTTTAGAACCGTTTGGAGCTCATTTGTGATTACAAATCCAAAGGTTTCTTTGAAAGTGTTTTTTTTATGTAGCCTCAATTGTTCTGACGTTGAGCTGGTTTGCTTAATACATTGCCATTTTAAATGGACTTGTGTTATGTATTTAAGAGTGAAGCTTGAAGTTATTTAAGCGATTTTGTTGTTTTTGAGATTGCACCCATAGGCGTGACTCATTGTTCGGAAATGGCCCGGTGCTGTCTGGAACAGAAGTGGAGGGTCCTGTTATTTAGGTATTCAGAGTATCTGTAGACAGTACCTATTGTTTTTGTAGGATGTATACATTATTATATTGGACTGGTAACTTATAGCTCGGCCCCTGATTGATTGCTCAAAGGTTCTCAAATTATTCAAAGACATGTATTCACCGTAAGCTGGTCTCCCATAACTAGCCACCACTCTCCCCCTGTAGGGGGCGCGATCATTTGCCAAGTTAATTTGTCAAAGTTAAAATGCTCAGCCCCTCCGCCAAGATGGACAAAAAACGCTAAGCAGCTTGTGAAGTAATATTTAAATAAACATATAAAGGCCTTGTTGATAAGGACTATTAAAAACGGCATTAACCCTGCCTTGGGGTATTGCGACATGCGTGTGTTTATGTTTTTTTTTTTTATATCCTTCTTGGATTTGAGATAAGAAGCGAGGAACCGGCCACGTTGGGACTAGGTTGCGTAACGTGCCCCGGGAGCCCTGTGGTATAAACATGGTGCTATTAACAGTCTGGAGACTCCGGTGGAAAGTATGAAGTTGGATGTCAACCTTCGCCGTGGCCAGACGCGGCCGGCGTTTGCCAAAACCACGAGGCTGTTTTGGTTTATGGAGAGCTGTGTACTGCGTTGTTGCTCCCCTGCCTGGACCGTGATTGATTACAACTTTGTAAACAGGGGGGCTTGGATTGAAGTAGGTGATAAATTCTCTCTCTCTACTGTACAACTCCTCAATCAACTCTCAATATGGCTGTCCCGATAGTAAACTGGAGGAACTGAATTACTACTTGAACGGTAACGGCAAGGTGTGATAGTGTATGATCTGTCTCTCTGTCTCTCTGTCTTTCTGTCTCTTTGTCGCTGTCTGTGTCTGTCTGTCTTTCTCTCTATGTGGCTCATAATAATTATAATTATTATCATAAATACCATATCTCCAATTGTCTTCAACTGTCTGACAAGATCAGTGATTATACTTGGCCTTACTTGGTGTGCTATTTGCTTTGATATCGGTCACATGGCAGTATTAATCTGATTACACTGCGTTAAACCGCTTCTACAGAAAAAGCCATTTATTGACAAACAAATACTAGATGATTTCATCAATGCAAAGCATTGTGCAGAGTTTTTATGAAAGGCTGTGTTACCTTTTTTATAGGGTTAGATAAACATCTTAAGGTTCCATAAAGTTCTACGTCAATGAAATTCATTCAAATGTTTAGTTTGTGTTATGCAGTTCAAGGCCAGCATGTCTGAAAGCCCTAAGAATGCAACCCGACGGGATTATACAATAACATGAATCACCATGCACCATCCGTATACAAACCCATATCCTTCTCATTCAGTAGACTCTTGCCTCTGTGCGCGGCACTGCACTGATGGCAATGAACGGCACTGTAAGTCTATAAGCACTATATGTCGGGAAATGAGGAGAGACGAAGAATGAGGGCTCCAGGTGTCCGACCCAAGCTCGAGAGGAGGACAATCTCCCAGGCCAGATGCTCCCTTTACCTCCGCCCTGCCTGGCTTGACCTGGTGCCGGTCCAACCACGACCCTCTAGGGCCCCGGGCGACCCCAGAAGCCCTGGCAGTCATGTGACCAACCCCTAATTGACACCAAAACCGCCACTGATTTGTAGCACAAGTGGCGTGGTGTGAGCTCAGGTAGACTGCTGTGTTCTTTTTGATTTTTGATTCAAACCGGCTCCGTGATGATGATGTTGCAGTCGGTTGTGGACGCGAGTGACATTAAGCTACGTCCGCGTGACGGTTTTTGGGGTGACTTTGCCGTGAACCCCCTGAGACGGGTGTAGAGTTGAAGTGATCCCTCCTATTTTATCCACAGGTGTGATGCTGATTAGTCATTTCAGAATTGACCATCACAAGAGGGTGTGTCCAGCCCAGATGTATCATTGATAGATCAGCCCACGGCCTTTGGTCCATTCCTGCATTCAGGTTGATCAAGCCCTTGTGCTTTTGGAAGGACAGTCGCATGTGTCACTGTAGGTTATCACTATGGTCACTAAAAGATGAAAGCATTTATTTTCTCTGAGTCAAAGCAGGCCGAGTCCCGACGAGAAGGATTTGACAAAGGAGCAATTGTTGCCCTTCCCTCACAACGCGCTTTCCCTCGTCCTGATGAGGTCACTGCCATTGATTAACTGTTCTCTGTATGGGCCCCAGTTGTGTGTGTGTGTGTGTGTGTGTGTGTGTGTGTGTGTGTGTGTGTGTGTGTGTGTGTGTGTGTGTGTGTGTGTGTGTGTGTGTGTGTGTGTGTGTGTGTGTGTGTGTGTGTGTGTTTGCGTCTGGCATGGTCCCTTCCTCTGGCATGGTGGACGGGGGAACAGCCGTGGTAGGCCAGGAGGTTGTGCGTCACCCTGGAGGAAGCTGTCCCTTTTAGCCTGTCCAGAGCACACTGCACGCTGGCAACCACACAGGAGTATCTGTTACATTCCCACAGTGCATGAAAAGACACTTTCTTTCTTTTTTGGTTCAGCTCATTCACTTCGCTGTCCCCTTTGCCGGTGCGTGGATGGAACCAGCTGGTCATATTCAGTGTTACGTTTTTTTCCGTTCTGTCTATTGAGTGACCTGTCCGGTGACAGCTCCCTCGGACGACTTTTTAAGAAGAAAACCGTATCCAGTCGTTAGACTTTTTTTTTTTTTTTTTGTCAAAGGACCCCGGGAGGAAAAACTCCAAGGGGCCGAGATTAGAATTACAATGCGGTCATATTCTAGACATGCGTGTCATTTTCCGCTTATTACAGCGTTGCATCATTGGAGTTGCTGGTTCGACCACGGCTGAGAACTTTTTAGAGTCCAGTCTGTGGGGGGGGGGGGGCGCTGGTCTCCATGGAGAGTGTTTCATGATCTGAACCAGAAGTCAATATGAGAGAGACTTGTTCAAGTTAATTTTTTTTTTTTCTTCATGTCAGTTTATAATAAGACGCCTTTCAAAGAAGTAGCCGACACAGGCGAAGCCCAGCGAGGAGTGTGGATGATGACGGGAGCGTTGTTTTATTCATTAGATATTTAACTGCGTAATTTTTTTTTTTCTGCTTTGGAATTGGTTTTATTTGAACACAGTAACTTTTCTATTTCAATGAAACTGGTAGCGGTGACGTCCGCTAATGGTGTGTTTACTTTGCAAATATGGCATCCAAGAGCCGACTGGCTGAAGCTCGTCCAATCGGCTGCAGAGTAAGGATGACTGGCGACGCCCCTCGGCAAACACTGCAGACGGCAGACTTTCCAGACCGAAGGAGAGAAGCACACTTTACTCATAGAGCCGCTTTCATTCATGGAACACAAACTGCTTTTTCATCTAAAAACACAAAACACACAGGACTTAAAACGATAATTCAATAATCCTAACTTGACTCGCTAGACTCCGAAAGACGATCACTCAACCCTTTTATCGCCCCAACTTAACTATGCCAAGACCTACTAATAAAACAACATGACGGAATATGGGATTTACTGGAGCATCAAACATCGCTGTCATCAGTTTTCCCCCCCTTCCCTTTTGTTAATTCTCGGTTACCTAGGAAAACAGTAAACCTGTTGAGTAGCAAGCGTGATCCAGCAGTAACTAATCCCCTGTCTGTGAGAACAGACAACACCACCTCCTGCTCCTCCTCCCTGCGTTGTGAGCCTGCGCTCCCTGCCCGGTCTGTCCTCTTCTCCCCCCCCCCCCCCCGCCCCCCCCCGACCCGACCACCAGAGTCCTGCTGAGGGCTCTGGAGGCTCTTTTGTCCGCTGTAAACTTGGGCGGCGAGTGTTGACTGGCTGGGTTGGCATATGGGAACCCTGGGCACTGAACCCGGAGCCAGCTCTAACACACACACACACACACACACACACACACACACACACACACACACACACACACACACACACACACACACACACACACACACACACACACACACACACACACACACACACACACACAGAGAGAGAAAGCAAGCGTCTCCCGCCCTCCAATAATTGCTGACAGGCATGGGTCAGGGGTGGGGGGGGGGGGGGGGTCTTGCGTCAGTAAGTCGTCATGAGGAGTGACTCCCCTCCCAGGGATGCAAACATGGAGAGGGAGGGAGGGAGGGAGACGGAGTGGGGGAGGCCATCTGTTCCCGGGCCCGTCCTTTAGCTGGTTTACGGGCCTCTAGGACCCGTATAAGACTGACTCAGTGTTGGCTCATGTCCGCGGTGGTGTTGGCAGGTGTGGGTGGTAGGGCCGGAGTTCACAAGACGCCACCGGGCATGACCTTAGACTGGTTCTCGCTCGCGTCGTGTTTTCGCACACATATTTGCTACTTTAGTCACGTGGCGGACGCTTCTATCCGGAGCAACTCCGTTCAGATGCATGCCGTCAAGGGGCAGGTATGGGCTGGGGACTCGGGCTCTGGGAATGCAGACGTGGATTTGGTCCAGGAGTCCCAGCAGCCCAACCACTAACACTAGCACACTAACACCAAACACTAGCCCTATCCGGGGGGGGGGGGTTGTGCATACCGTAGCTCTCCAATCCCGGCAGTGGAGCCATTGCTGCAACATAGCAGAGTTCTAGGAAGCCAGAACTTCCTGACTAGGGACCTGTCGTTTCCTCTTCCTGAACTGTTATTTGGTACTACTGTTATTTAGTTTGCATGTTTGGGGATGCCGGACATCAAAGCATTTCTTGATGACTTCCACTGGTCCTCTAACGTACAAATGGACGTTCACTTCTGACCACCAGGTTGTAGAGCAGAGGATTTGCGGTGGGGCTGAGGGGGGGCTTTTGAAGATAAACAAAGAAAGTGACAGTTCCTTAGCGTTGCTTATTCCTCTCCAGTCTCTCCCATCCACGGCAGATGGTTCTGAATTATTCATGTCACGTTTTCGTTTTTGTTTTTTTTGGAAGTGTACGACGGCCTTTGCAATTCAACAGAGGAGATTGGAATTGTTCCTTATTGGAGATGAGTGGAAAGGCATTGAGGGCTTAATGAAGGGGATACGGGCTTTACAAAAGAGAGTACAGTGTAAATAACTGATGCCAAAGCAGCCTCCGATAAGCTCTCTCTGTTGCCGAGTATAGCAGAGACCACGAGAGGCTTGGCAGACGCAGTGTTGTAGTCACAGCTCCTCCTCCTGAGTGTTCAAGAGAGCCGAGTACTTGATGCTTGGGTTTGAATACATTTCTCTTTCATTGTTATTTATACTATCGGTGGACAGAAATATCTCCTATTAACGGCTGAATGCAAAGCAGCATCAACTAATCATGCTGGCCGTGTACAGAAAACTGAGGTGAAATGAGACGATAAAATGTAAACCCTGCATTTTGTCTTTGGTAATGAGGGAGTAGGAGAACAAGATGTTGAAGGAATGGAGGGTTAGATATCGGTTTTGAATACAAGGTTATTATTTCAAATTTTTATGATTTGTTTGTTGCCGTTTGCTTTTTGCTCTGAAAGTTTCACTCTTTACTTAAGTTACATACGTATAGTAATGTAGTAATCATTAGGTCGACAATTTAATCTCAACAACCGTGTCACAACGGCGCCCGTTCTGAAGAGGAAATCAGGAGGGCAAAGTTTAAAGTACAGACACTGCGAACAAGCTGCGGCACAACAGCGGTGTCGAGGTGTGAAATAGCAGCAGAGTAGGCTCTCCGGCTGTCGGCACTTCAGCCTGGCGGATATGTGAAGTCAAGAGCGGGTTTACAACCAACCCGATTGTCGGGTTTGAAACCCGGGGACCGCAACCCAACAGAGCCTGACTTCCATGTGTCTGCCCAGGGAGACCACTTCCTACCACGGGCCTACCAACATCCCCGCCCCCCCCCCTCCCCTCCCCTCCATCGCCTCCAACAACAATCTCTTGATTATACAACAAGAATGATTTGCTGATTTGGAACAGCCAGATTTGCGTAGCCACTTATCAATATCATGCAAAACACACCTGCATCACATGGCGTCCTCGGTGGACCTCTACGCCAGCCGCCAGTGATGAGCTTCTGAAGAAGTCTGGCTGCCGCCATTAAACCAGCAGAGTTCCTTGATTCTTGGCTACACTCTTCAGTCCTCTTAGATTCTCATCTCTCTCCCTGCGTGTCTCACCTCTGATCACCGTCAGCAGCGGTAGCAGTGGTAGAAACGCACTATGGGAGCTATCACAAGCCGCACTACTGGATTAGCAGCCACTGCCTGGCCAGCGTCTGGGCCAGGCCTCTAGAACGGCACGGCGTAATCTTCAAAGGGAGAGATTAACTCTTGCTGGCCCGCGCCGATGATTCATCATTTACAGAGTTCCTCTTGAGGGTGATAATTGATATGTCTCAGTCTCCGTGCTTCCAGAGCTGGCGGTGGAGGAGATTTAAAGTCCAGGCCAAGACAGGAGGAGTTCCAGGACGGTGCCTGACACTTCTTGCTAATCAGGGAGAGGGAGAGAACAGAGGAGGTTCTGCAGAGTAATCTAGTTTCCCTTTGAATGTCTGAATGTGCTTCATTTGCCAGGCTTCATTTGCCATCACTCGCCTCGCTGGCGGAGAGAGTCTTAATTGTCCAGAGGGATACAAAAGCAGGTCGGATGTAATGGAAGTGCGATTACTTTCTTTCATCCTGGCTACTGTGTTATTTTTACCCAGTGGGAGGATTGGGGGTTGAAGGCAAAAAACAAGGGGTGTTAATAGACAGGGTGCTTTTGTGAGCTACGAACGCCACCGCACGGTAAAAGGATTACCTTCTCATTACGGTCATTTCACTGCAGTATTCCGCATTATTCCATGAAAGTAATCTTATTGGCAGATGAAACAATTGCAATTATGCATTTAGCTATGAAGACCGACTGGCAGGAAGCGAGTGCACAATTGAATTAGGCCGTTTGTGCTGAAAATGATGTGGGCTTTTCTCTCAATTAGACCCAGATCCACTAATGTTTTTACCCACTAATGCATTTCCATAATTTACCATTTGTCTCCTTGGTTCATTCAGTAACTAAGGGAGACGAACATAACAAAATGATTCCAATGATTGACAGAAGACTTATGGCATTTGCTTATTGGATGTTGAGTCATCCGTCCTGTCAGTGTGTGTGTGATGGTCTCTGTTTCAGCTTAAGCTCTTGTAATTCCCACATGTGACGCCAATACAGGAAACACGTGACTCTACCTCCCTGCGGGACACTTCCTGCCCAGGCTGCCCTGTAACTGCAGTTCAACAGCAATGCCAGGGGTACTGACTTAGTGTACAGACCGTACTGGTGGAGGGAGGGGGGTACTGGCCTGCTACCAGCCTGTAGTTCAGTCTAGGCCAGCTGTTCAGATACGGTGATTTTATAAGCATCCAAGTCCCTGCAGATGAACCCCTAAGGAACCACATCTGCTTCCAAGACGAGCATGGATGAGGTCAGGGTGGTGGTTGTCTGACGTCCATAATGATCCAGTGGTGTCTTAGTGTCTACCTTGGGGGGGGGGGGGAGGGGGGGCTGGGGGAGGGGGTGGGGGTCTACTCCATCTGGTGGGGTGGAATTAACTGCCAGGTTTAACCAAGGGACAGCGGGGCCAGAATGAGCTGAGTGGTTCAGGTAGGTCTCTGTTGCGTGTAATCTCACTGATTC
Source organism: Micromesistius poutassou (assembly GCF_964030765.1). Classification (NCBI taxonomy): domain Eukaryota; kingdom Metazoa; phylum Chordata; class Actinopteri; order Gadiformes; family Gadidae; genus Micromesistius; species Micromesistius poutassou. The sequence continues at coordinate 3,529,521 of NC_140284.1, forward strand.
CCAGAGTGCAAAGCACAACCAGAACCAGAAGTTTGTGTTGCACAATACCCCTCCCCCCCCCTCCCTCCTCCCGCTCTGGAGCTCAGGGTCTCCCAGGAACCGATGGACTTTTCCAGGGAATAATCTAGGGCTAAGCCCCGGAACGAGACCTTTTGAGTCGTGCTTGTTCGTTTGTTTGTTGTCGTGCACAGAACACGCATGGGGTGTTTCGGGGGGGGGGGTTGTAACGTTGTAGTGCTCTTATGTTCCTGCATCGCCACAGCTCAGTGTTACAACCGGCCCCTCCCCTACCGGTCTCCAGCTTAGTGCACCACCAAACCATGAGCTTTTTGTTCTCCGCTTTCCCACAGAGCTATTTTAACAACCGCTCCGGTAAGGAGATTAATTCATTTTAAATCTGCTGTTTATACGCATATTATTTAATGGAAGAATTAATATTTGATTCCTCATTAAAGAATAGATTTCTACAGAAGCAAAGCAGGAAGTCTAGTTCTTCGGTTATTACATAAATCATACAATTTTCCATATATCGGCGGGTATTGTTTCATGGAACACGAGACGAATTAAGTTCCGTTTGGCAGCAGGAATGTGACTGGCTCTGATCTGTCTCTGAAGGCCTTTTGAGCAGGCAGTTCCTCAGCATTATCAACAGGTAATACAGCCATAATGACCACTTCATCTGGCAAACAACACATTCCAGCCTGCAAATCGCCTGACCATTTATACTGGATACACTCATGAATGTAATTTACTGGTAGGTTTTATGATCAGTCTTTATAGAGCATTGGAACGGCTTTACGTCCAAAAGTGTTGCAGAAGTTTCTGATCAAAAGCCATTCTCAATACATCACTCATGCACGCATGCTGGTTTGCAGGGTGCATTTGGAGCCCTTGTTAGGAAAGTGAACTGTGATCCAATTATAACAACGTCAAGCTCTGCAGAAGAGGACAACAACGAATGAATGGCAGCGCTCAGTGTTGTCTCCGTCTTCCATCCTATTTCCGTCCCAATGTGAATTACACACGCACGAGCACACACGCACATGCACTAGGAGTGCAGTCACACTATTATGCACCATAGGAAAGGTATGGGAGCAAAGTATGGAAACATTGCCTTGAGCCTGGAATCTGGGTATTCACCAAGCTGAATGTCACTGTGCGGCTAGTGTATTTAGATATTCCTTTTTTCCATACAAAGCTTTCTGAGAAGTAAATATTTGGACCTACTTTACAGTTAATTTATATTAAGACAGACATTGGGGGAAGTGGATGGCTTATTGCGGGTCTGTATGTAAACCATCTAGCCATAATTACACAATAACTAATGACATATTGTGCCACATCGGCTATCACCACTTAACTCCAATGTGTTTTTGTGTTGGTTCGGTCAAGCCCTGTCTTTATACAAACATGTATGGGTTTGTGTGTGCCTTCCTCATCTCTTTGTGTGTGTGTGTGTGTGTGTGTGTGTGTGTGTGTGTGTGTGTGTGTGTGTGTGTGTGTGTGTGTGTGTGTGTGTGTGTGTGTGTGTGTGTGTGTGTGTGTGTGTGTGTGTGTGTGTGTGTGAGCTTGTATATAATTGCGTGGTAAATGTGTGATGGTTAATGGGCTACTTGGCGTGGGGGGCCGTTTGGCCCTCACATGGCTGTGGTAGTGGCCCCCCATTCAGCTGGTCCCACACGGTAGGGTGCAGTCATGCATGGGCTGTCATGCATGCTTCCTTTTTAAGTGTAAAACGCAGAGCTGGAGCGCTGCAGGCTGAGGGACAGATGTTCACATGATGGCTCATGGAGCTTTTTCCCTTTGATACTGCAAAGGGTAAAAAGGAAAAAGCATCCTACTGAACTCTGGCCGCAAATCGTCCATTTAGAGTTATCATCACCGTACAACTGATAAGTAGTTATTTTTGCAAATTTGTCTTGTATTTATAACCTTTATGTGTAATAACACATATTACCCCAAGGTTCCATCTTGGCCCTCTTACTAATACGGTTGTTATTAGTGTTGCGGTGAAGTATCGCGACCGTTCAAACACCACGTCTGTCTTCAACTCGATTGTCCTGGCGAACACAGCCTTGGGAAAACGTAGGCGTGTAAAAGAGCATCGAGTTCATCTACACTTGTCATCCGCCAGCCTTTGTCACCCCCCCTACATTTTGCAATCACCACCCCTATGTCAGGCATTAGCATAAACCCGGGCGCCCATTTTCTCCAGCCATCAGCGGCTGTTGCCTATAAAGTAGGCCTGGAGATGAATGGAAAAGGCGCGGGCAGCAGCATGGCTCGTAGATAAATGAGCTGGCGGGGAACGCTCGTGCATAGTTAAATGAAAAACGTGGCTCAGGGCGGGGGAGGTTTTCCTGAGCTTGTTTGCTGAAGTTTAATGTCAGTAATGAGCCGTCGCTCCGCGTCCTGATGAATGAATGAGTGAACGGTGACAGGCGGGAGCATGAACGAGTGGCGACAAATGATTGTTTCTGCGGTAATTGGGTTCTGACAGTTGTTCCCGCGGCTCGCCGGGTTACAATAGTGGGCGAGGGAGTCAACAACGCTGACAAGAAACATTACCCCCTTTTGCTCTCTCTGTGTCTTTTTCCCCGAGGTTAATTAAAACCAAGGAAACCTGTTGAGCCCTCCGATGGCGGCGTGCAGATTGATGAGAGATTAGAGGAGGGGATAACGACAATTCCCAAATTATGTCGGCTAATTGAAACGGTATACAGGCCAGCTTGCCTTGGCTCCTCTTCCCCTTCCCCGCCTGGCTCCGCAGTGCGCTCCCTGCCTCCTCGCCTCATGCTTTCCGCTGAGCGTCTGACTCCTTTTGTAAGAGTCGGTCAGTGTCTTCATGTCATCCTCCCACAAAGGCCTCCAGGGGCCCCCCCGGCCCCTCCTAATGAGCGTCCATACAATCAGCACTTGGCATGGCAAACATTTTCTACTCTCATGGAAAGTGCGGCCCAAACACGCAAGGTTTCTCGGGTGCGAGACACGCAAGCTCCATTCTTTTCCCGGCGCATGTTTACGTGACCTAATGAACACGCAAACCGGGGTCACGCAGGTCGGGGTGCGGCAGGCGCCGACGAAAAAACACCGCGCTGGCAGACGAAGCTCCGGAGAGCTGCTCGGAGTTTAGAGGAGGCCTGGAGTGTGTTTTTTTTTTTTTTTTTTTTTTTTTTTTGCTTCCTGCTAAATTGTTGTATCATGTCGTATTGTGTTCTGTTTCCTGAGGAGTATTTTTTAGCTGCTCAGACTTTATTATTATATTATTATATGCTTTGATTGTCGCCCGCCTCTATCTGGATAAAGCATTTTTTAATAGAAGTATCAATGAATGCCCTATTCGATGATTGTGTACATGCTGGCCTTTTGGTGCCAGGCCAATGTGTTTGTGTTGCTAAGCTAGCTGGATGAAGTAGGCCATATTGGTGATGGCACTGTCTGCCATTTCCAGCGTATATGCTAATGAATGATTTGGCAAAGAAAACTATGCATGCTGTACAAATGCATTGTAGCTTAGCCAAGTACAGTACATACAGTTTGTATTTTTCATGGTTGTAACTGATGCCTAATAAAGAGCAACATTGGAATAGGCACTAGCCGTTGTGCTAGCCATTTCCGTTCAAAAGGTTTAAAAACATGCTTGGGTTTCCGCTTCAAATCATGGTATCAGACTTTTGATGCATTGCTCCTTGACAAATGCTTTGAGACACGTGTTGCATATCAAAATAATATCTGATTACTGTTAAAAAATAAACGTATACATAAATCCCAATTGTGTACTTTTCCCAGTATTTTAATTTGAACAATGTCCTATTTAGCGGTGGATATAATGTGCTGTTGCTGGTGCAGATGAGCCCGGTGGGCTGTAATCACCATTAGGTTTCCACCCAGAGCTCTGCTGAGGATTACTGTGCAGGGGCACAGGAAGCCGGGTGGGTGGGTTTACTTGTGATCTATTTATAGAAACAAACACTTTCCATTATCCCCTCCATCTCTTCCTTCGCTCATACATAAATTCACCACTTAAAGCTATTGGCTGCTCGCACAGAGGAGGCATTGTCTCTTTGCTGGGTTCAAATATGCCCATCCCAGTAGATTTATGTATGAACGCCACCATAGATTAAGCAGGGCTTTAAATAAAGCAAGCCGTTTAAGATAAGATAAGAGGGTACTCATTAATCGCAGATGGGAAATTTGGGGTTTCAACTCTGTTGTATAAAAGTGTATTTGTTATATAACCGTTCGTTCCGACCAAGTAATTTGATTGGACAAGAGGCAGTGTTGATAGAGTATTACAGCACTTGAACTTTTAACTACGCATGTATCACTACGCTGTACAAATGATCTAATAACCCTTAATACGATTTACCGTGGTTATCCATGTTCGATTGGAACAAACTTTGCACCGCAGAGACAAACATATCTCCACAAACACAGATTGAGTTAAATTATGAATGGCATTCAGGAGAGGACAAAGGGGAGGAAAGAAGAAGCAGCAGCAGGCCTGTGGCAACGTCCTGTCTACACAAGCTGTTCATACCGGGATCACGCGCGCCGCGAAAGGGAAAGCACTTATTTCACCCTTTTGCACAACAAACGGAAACCTACAGATAAATGTACATGTTGCTTGGAGAACTGTTGTATCAAAGCGATATCCTGCTCTATGTTGTGATCTTATACTGAACAACGACACCGCTGTGATGAACCACAGCCATGCTGATCATTCGGTCAACATCCTTTCCTCTCATGTGATAATGCACAATTAAAGTAATTTAGCCTTTTAAGATGACATTTGATGCATGTCATTAAAGAGCACAGCAGGTAGGTATTGGGGATCAAACCCGGAAACCTTTGGTCTGGCAGTCCCGACATCCACACCCCTCGAGACCATCCTACGCCCCTAGTTGGTTGACTTTACCTGCTAAGCCGAGGCAGTGATGCATGATCTGCCCATTGCTGCTATGAGCTTAGCATCACGTCCAGAGGATCAGGACAGCAATCTAATGAAGCAAAAGCCCTGTGGTGAGGCTGACAATGGGCGCTGGATTACACCGCTGCTGGTGTTGTATAATAACCGCTACTCCACTGCCCGGATAGCCCGCTGTCTCTCTGCGTTGCTTTGGGTTTGCTTTAGTCTCTGCTCTGAATGCGCTGAATGTGTTACCTTCCGTCTGCTTTCTTTCGCCTCATGAGGCCAACGTTAAGAGCTAGTCAGGCAAACATGGATCGGCTTTTGGTTGGCAAAAAGGAATTTTGCCAATTAAAAAGATTGGCGTGATGTTTGGATTTGTAACCACTTATTATATCATGTGGCTCGTTGGTCAAAAACACTGCAACTTGTCATTACCCTAAAAAACGTTTCCAAATCATGTCCAAACTTCCCAGCTTCCTCCCATGGGGACCAACAGAGGTTAAGCTGTACTGGTCAATAGGCCTCTGATGATTAGGAGTGTAAGATGTATTGTCATTACTTGGAGGCACATATAGGAACATATAGTCGCAGTAGAGATGTATATATATTGCAGTAGAGATGATTATAAAATGTTATCCCTGTATGTTAGCATGGTGGGAGTGTGCAAGAGTGCGGCTCAAAGCAGTGGGTAACGCCTGGGTTAGCATCTCAAGCTACAGCGCCTGCATGGCTTTTGGGCTCTACTAATGAGTCTTTTTGCTTGGCCAACCAACCCTTTCTTTACGTGCACAGTGTGACTATGGACGGTGGGACTAGTAGAGTAGGAGTTTCCTTAGCAGCACGTTGATAGACTGCTCAGACAGAGAGAGGGATGAGGACAGGGTGGGCCAAAGTTTTTTGCCAGCCAAGCAACAATAAACAAACAAAACGGTCTGTTCTTGTTTGAGCATGTGGTTTGTGAGGGTGCACGGAAGCAAACTTGGTTATTTGACTGTAATTGCAATTAGAGGTGGTTAATTGGAGGTTGATCTGTGTGTGTGTGTGTGTGTGTGTGTGCGCTCCTGTAGTTAAGCTGAAGTTCAGATGATGCTCAGCTCTCACGATGACCTTCTGTTGCCGTCTCTCTCTCATCTCTCTGTCACCAGAGTCCATTAGAGCTTTCACCTGCTCCTAATTCCCACCGCGACCCCAGCGGTGTTTGGAAGCTAGATCTGCCTTTCGCCCGAAAAACAACCTCAAACATCATCCGTTACGCAGCTCATATGCAGAGTATGCTAGGGGAGCCTAGTTAATATTATAACTAGCCTGTATGCCATCAGGTGCCAAAATAGACGAGGCAAGACAGTATTTTATTAATCACAGTACTACTTGTTAGTCATTTATTTAGTAGAGCATTTAACAAAGCAATATAACTTTAATACCAATCCCATGCTTTTTAATTGTTGGCGGTAACTTGAGTATAGCAACTGAGTACGTCCATTCAATGTCCCAACATTGACTTGGCCTACGTTGCTCCGAAATGATGGAAAGATTTCAACTGAGTGTAATGTTGGAGAACAAGGCATAAAGCCAGAATGGCTTTTATGCATCTTAATGTTTTTTATGGTTATTTTTCTTTGGTGTGTGCTAGCGTAGCCTACTTGTAACAAATGTGGAACAGTCCCTCAAAACATCCTTGATGATCAATCTCATGGTCTTTGTTGTTACCTGGCAAAGTGATACATAGTGGTTTTTGATTTTATTTAGTTTTTATGATCATTGTTTATATTGGGGAAAGAATTGTACCGCTACATTGTGTTCCAGTGGTGGTTTAATGATATTGGACACGAGAGGTATCTGATTTCAACACACACACACACACACACACACACACACACACACACACACACACACACACACACACACACACACACACACACACACACAGTCAGATGATACGTGGCTAATTACCGGTTTAAGCTCTCCAGCATCCTCTCTCAGGCTCGGTATTAGAAACCAAATCTTATAATTAACCCATCGCCTCGCATGGAGCCTGCCGCGGTGGCCGTGTCAAGAGCCCCGTGCTGACACTCCTATCTTCCCCCCGAACTACCCCTCTGCTACCCCCGACCACCCTGCCCCTCCACCCAGCTCCAAGTGCCTTCCTAAATAGCCCAGTTTTTAGGGAAAGTTGAGCCTCCTAATGCGCCTCTTCACGGGAGCGCTCCCACCATCCATCTCCGTTAATGGGGAGAGAGCTGACCTTGTGGCTTCTTCCTCTTCCTCCTCCTCCCTTTGGTGTCCTTGGCACCAGTACGCTCCTCCTCCTCCTCCTCCAAGGATGCCTCCTTGGCTCCTCTCTGGTGTCCTTCTCTCAATGCAGTGTACAATGAGATGCACAATATGCAATGTGTACATTGTTCGTATGGAAGAGAGAGGGATATGTTGATTTAAGGTGAAATGTGTTTTATTAATCCCATGCAAATGTCACAGCAGAAGTGCAGGACAGTTAATGGCAATTGCAACGAGAGACCAATTCGAACTGACAAAATGTGGAGAACTACCATGAAAATCTCTCCATCCAAATAAGTAGTCTTGTAGAAAGGTTTGAATATAAATAATTAATAAATATTTATAAATAAATTACGTTTTGGGAATCGTGTAGCCCATTCCATATTTTTTTAAATCATTACTGCTTGATAAACTAAATCCTTTGATTTTTTGTTGTGATTTGCAATTTTGCAAAAAACATGGTTAATTATTGCTAGGCAAGTAGTTCATAGTTGGGGTCCGATTTAGCTCCAAATGGTAGAGCAATCACACTGCCAGGGTAAGGGGTTTGATTCTGCAGCCACCCTGCTATGAATTTCTGTGTGATCATATATTATTGATATAAAACAACTTATTTCATGTTAATCTTTTGGTGATTTGTCTGCCTATGTGCATTTGTTCTACTGCGAAATATGTGGAGAATACAGTGAATACAAAAGTCAATATGTGCTCTTTTGTAGATATTTAATCCTGTGTGAGTTGTTTGGCTTCCAGTCTCGGTATCTGTTGAATACAGATGATGTGAATCTATTATTTAGAGGAATCATTATCTTATTATTCTGAACCCAACCTGTGGTTATTAAAGGGGTCTCAGCCCCGCTGCTCGCACACAGTCTGTTCAAGGCTCTCCATGTAAACAAGGCACTCTGTGCAAAGGGCCCAAATGGCAGCGTTGACGTAGGAGGAGGGCTGTGATGATAATAACAGAACGATCCTCTGTGCATCAGATGGCCAGGTAATCCTAGTGCAAACTACTGCTAATGCCGAGGAGACTGGGCATAACCACGCGTAATCCTCAGACCGCTGGTTTACATGCCACTGGTGTTGCAGTTTGTGAGACTTTGTCTCACTCATTTTCTCTCTCTCTCTCTTCTTCTTCGCCTGTCTCACTCCATTTGTTTCTTTCTTTCCTCCCTCTTTCTCTCTCCATCTGGCTCTCTCTGTCTCGCCGTTTATCTCTTCTGTCTTTCTTTTGATGAATTGCTCCTTTTTTTTTTTTTTTTTAAACGCACCTAACAACAACAGAGGGACACATGGCTTTTTTTGCGTGTGTGTCCTAACAGTTACCCAGTGGGTATAGCAAGCTGCAGATGTACTGTGTGTACCCAAGCTCTGTTCAGAAACACTCTGTTAGGAGTCGGAACCGCCAAATTACTTATCAATTATGACTTAATTTAATCTTCCCTTGAAGGGGGGGGGGGGGGGGGGGGGTTCAAGCCTAGTTCTTATATAATGGATAAAGTTCAGTTCGTATTTCTAGTAAAATGCCTTCTGACAAGTGTTTGATATTGAATAGTGCCAATGTGCTCGATCAGACAAGAATCACCATCACTACTAAGGATTAACAACAAACGCTGCCTCCAAGTGCTTTGAAGTTGAAGATATCATTTGAATATTGGGCCTGGGCCAAACCCTATCTCTGTGCTGCTGGAATTGATGTTATTCCTATCAATCATGTCCCATCCATCACGTTGGATCACAGATCTTCTTTATCTGGAGTTCCTCAGGGCTTCAGGTCATCCTAGAGGGCTCTTGTGAACACAGTCAACCCATGCTGAATAATTAAATAGGTTTCCATCGCTCCTCAAATGGTTTCCTCCACCTGCGAGCAACAACACTCGTGCAATCAGGCACTGATGTTCTTTTTAACTGCTTACTTATATGAGGAAGTATACTTCCCTCTTGTGTGTGTGTGTGTGTGTGTGTGTGTGTGTGTGTGTGTGTGTGTGTGTGTGTGTGTGTGTGTGTGTGTGTGTGTGTGTGTGTGTGTGTGTGTGTGTGCACATAGAAGGTGTGTGATTGTGTACACATTATTTATGCACACCTAATAAGCGTATGCTTATTAGGTGTGTGTCTGTATTAAGTGTTTGTATAGACATAGAATAGACGCATTCAGAGAGTGTGTGTGTGATCTTGTCCGCCTGGCTTTTTTAAACAAGCAGAGAGCCCCCCCCGACCCCCTCCCACCCCGCCCAACACTCCCTTACACCCAGAGCCAGGAGCTGGGCCAAAAGCAGCCGTACGCTAAAACATTCCCCACGCCCAGCCAGAGAGAGCCAGCCCTGGGAAGGTACAGCATTGACGTCAGAGGGAGCCACATGTAAGAAATACCTCCCTAATTACCCAGAATGTGCTGGCTTATTGTGCGAGGAAGAAAAAAAAGAAGAGAGAAGAAGAAGAAAAAAAAAAAAAAGGTTCCCCCGTTAGCGTTCACTGCACAAAAGTCAACTCTTTGTTATGATCCGTCGTCTGGCTACCTTTGCGCGATTTCGCCTCTCCTTCAACTCTCTGCTTCCACCTCTTTTTCTCCTTTCCTCATTCACTCTCTGTGTTGCCGTCACGTTTTTTTTTTTTCTCCACCGTTTCCTCTACCTTCTTTCCACGGTGCTTTTTGTACCGACTGAAAAAAAAAAAAAAAAAGAAGAAAATTACAAAAGAAAATTGTCTTCACACAAGAAATCTCAGGCATGCACATGCCGGCCCGCGCACACGTATGCATGCGCACTCGAGCGTGCTAAAACTCAAGGCCCACACTCACACACTCGCACGCACACTTGTATGAATACACAAATGCACACGCACATACACAGCCTTCCTCCTGTGTTTGTATACATTCTCCAGTAGGGCTTCCTTGTTTGCAGAGGCTGGCTGGCGTGTTTGGATTCTTTCTGCTGACCTGCTCGCCCTAGCTTTGCTGTCCTAGCTAGTAGCTGCCCTATCCTCGCTCTGTCTTATAGCGCTGTGCTACTCTCTTTTAGCACTGTCCTATAGCGCTGCACTATTTACATTCTCCTAGCGCTGTCCTAGCTAGCCCTGTCCTAGCTACTCTCTCCTAGCTCTGTCCTAGCTAGTGCTGTTTAAGCTACTCTGACATAGCTCTGGCCTAGCTAGTGCTGTCTACTCTATAGCGTGTGCTAGCTACTCTCTCCTAGCGCTGTGCTAGCTACTCTCCCCAAGCTCTGCCCTACAGCACTTTGCTAGCTACTATATGATAGATATGTTGTGCTAGCCACACTTCTAGCACTGTGCTAGCAACCTCTGCAGGTATGTGTGTGTGTGTGTGTGTGTGTGTGTGTGTTAAATTAATAATAAAACAGTCAAATAATATAGGCCAAGCACTGAATGTTGTGTGTTTGTGGGTTGGATAGTTTGTGTGGGGTGGGTTGGGGGGGATTGTGTGTGTGTGTGTGTGTGGGGTAGTAAACGTGTTGGAAAGGGGGCTGTAGAGGAAAGACAGGGCTTTGCAGGGGCGCCCCAGTACTGGTATCAGATGGAGGAATGCCTTTGAGGCAACGTTAACCCCCCCTCTCCCCCCCCCCTCCCTCCCCCATGGCCTTTTATAAGCCGGGTGAGGTGGAAGCTGTGAGAGGATAAAGAGGAAGGATGAAGGAATGGCCGCCATTACTTGATTGAATGATTGAAGGTCAATTATGATGCTGAAACCACGATTGTACGATAAAGTCTGATAGACCTGTTTTGTTGATGGTGTTTGCAGGTTGACAGATTGACATGTCTTGATCTATTTCTCATAGTTTTCTCACTTGCTTTGGTTTGATTGTCATTTCAGTCATTTCTATCAGACAGACAGACAGACAGAGACACACGTACATTGCAGGATGCTGTGTTGAGGTCTGTCCTGGGTTGGTCTCAGCCCTCTTAGTGAGGTCCACCAGTCTTTTACCTCTCTCTCTCTATCGCCATGCTCTCTCTAATTCTCTCCCCATCTCTCTCTATGCTCATTATATCTCTCCAACTCTATCTCTCGCCCTCGCTCTCTCTCTATCTCTCCTGGAAACCATCAAAACCATATTGATTACTGCACACACACAGTATCTTTAATTAACTTTTTTTTTCTACATGAATAACTCCTGCTCTGGGCAGAGTTAAATGTGTGTGTTTGATAGACTAGAAGTATTTTATGTAGCGCGCACACACACATGGGCACCCATCTAAAAATGTCCTGTAGTATTACTCTGCTTGGTTGAGGACACCCACAGGAAGTGAGCTGAGTGACCAATAAACATGGCCGCCGCGTCAACACAGTGGTTTGAGCCGAGCCGGGATAAGTGAGCTCAGTGAGAGGGAGCTGAAACGACTCTAGTGCGTGTTTTAAAGAGACATGTCCCCCGTCTCGGATGGCCTGCTGTGGAAGAGGTGAATGCATTATGCTGGACTCGGTAAAAATGCTCACATGTTTAGAATTTTTATATTTCCAAATGTTGTGTTCTATCAGAATACTGGCTCAACTCTCATCCCACAGATTTCAATGAATAAAGTCGCACTATTTATTTATTTGTTCCCCCCCCCGAGTCTTTCTTACTTATGAGTTGTGGTCGGGTCGCTCGTTCTACACCAATCACGGGCAAAGAGCTGGAACAACCAATTATTTACGGCACGGGAAAGCGCGTGCAACCGCCACGTATTGGCTTAACTTCCCAAATGGCAGTGAGACGCCTGAACTACAGCACTGGTTTGAACCCTGACTCGGAGATGCAGCAAGGCAGACCTCAGTTTACTTGGGAGGTGACAGACGGCTGACAGACACAGATGTTCTGTTCCGCGTTCTACGTATGAGGACCTTCCTCCTGAGGAATGGGCCATCCCCGTAGCCCTGATCTGCCATATGGAGACACACACACACACACACACACACACACACACACACACACACACACACACACACACACACACTTCTTTGCTATACTTGTGAGGACGTTGCTCAGATGCATGCACTTATTTCTGGCCCTGATCTACCATGTGATTCCCATATGCGCGATGGTTTGTAAAACCTCATGGGGACCGGGTCTGAGAGACAAAGGGGCCCTTCTCTCCACCCAGTGACCCCTCTGCTCCTCTCTGGGTCGCCATGTCTAGGCCTGCACAGATACGTACATGCAGAAACACTTTCTCACTCCCACACACACCCAATCCTCTCTCTCATTCACTCTCGCGGACTCACTCACTCACTCACTATCACGGACTCACTCTCTTGTTCTCTCTATCTCGGAGACACTCACTCCTTCTCAGGTGTCAGTGTGATCTCTCGTGTCTCCCTGTGGAGCGCTCCTCTGAAGCCTGCCTTCTGCCACTACACACGGCTGCCTGCCCCTTCAAAAAGAATAACTATCACTAACCCCAACCCCCCTCATAAAGACCATCACTAACCCTTACCCCTCATAAAGACTAACTATCACTAACCCCAACCCCCCTCATAAAGACCATCACTTACCCTTACCCCTCATAAAGACTAACTATCACTAACCCCAACCCCCCTCATAAAGACCATCACTTACCCTTACCCCTCATAAAGACTAACTATCACTAACCCCAACCCCCCTCATAAAGACCATCACTTACCCTTACCCCTCATAAAGACTAACTATCACTAACCCCAACCCCCCTCATAAAGACCATCACTTACCCTTACCCCTCATAAAGACTAACTATCACTAACCCTAACCCCTCATAAAGACTAACTATCACTAACCCCAACCCCCCTCATAAAGACCATCACTTACCCTTACCCCTCATAAAGACTAACTATCACTAACCCCAACCCCCCTCATAAAGACCATCACTTACCCTTACCCCTCATAAAGACTAACTATCACTAACCCTAACCCCTCATAAAGACTAACTATCACTAACCCTAACCCCCCTCATAAAGACCATCACTTACCCTTACCCCTCATAAAGACTAACTATCACTAACCCCAACCCCCCTCATAAAGACTAACTATCACTTACCCTTACCCCTCATAAAGACTAACTATCACTAACCCCAACCCCCCTCATAAAGACCATCACTAACCCTTACCCCTCATAAAGACTAACTATCACTAACCCCAACCCCTCATAAAGACTAACTATCACTAACCCTAACCCCTCATAAAGACTAACTATCACTAACCCTAACCCCTCATAAAGACTAACTATCACTAACCCTTACCCCTCATAAAGACTAACTATCACTAACCCCAACCCCCCTCATAAAGACCATCACTAACCCTTACCCCTCATAAAGACTAACTATCACTAACCCCAACCCCTCATAAAGACTAACTATCACTAACCCTAACCCCTCATAAAGACTAACTATCACTAACCCTAACCCCTCATAAAGACTAACTATCACTAACCCTAACCCCCTCATAAAGACTAACTATCACTAACCCCAACCCCTCATAAAGACTAACTATCACTAACCCTAACCCCTCATAAAGACTAACTATCACTAACCCCAACCCTCCTCATAAAGACTAACTATCACTAACCCTAACCCCTCATAAAGACTAACTATCACTAACCCTAACCCCTCATAAAGACTAACTATCACTAACCCTAACCCCTCATAAAGACTAACTATCACTAACCCCAACCCCCTTCATAAAGACCATCACTTACCCTTACCCCTCATAAAGACTATCACTAACCCTAACCCCCTCATAAAGACTAACTATCACTAACCCCAACCCCCCTCATAAAGACTAACTATCACTAACCCCAACCCCCCTCATAAAGACCATCACTTACCCTTACCCCTCATAAAGACTAACTATCACTAACCCTAACCCCTCATAAATACTAACTATCACTAACCCTAACCCCTCATAAAGACTAACTATCACTAACCCTAACCCCCTCATAAAGACTAACTATCACTAACCCTAACCCCTCATAAAGACTAACTATCACTAACCCTAACCCCTCATAAAGACTAACTATCACTAACCCTAACCCCTCATAAAGACTAACTATCACTAACCCTAACCCCTCATAAAGACTAACTATCACTAACCCCAACCCCCCTCATAAAGACTAACTATCACTAACCCCAACCCCCCTCATAAAGACTAACTATCACTAACCCTAACCCCTCATAAAGACCATCACTTACCCTTACCCCTCATAAAGACTAACTATCACTAACCCTAACCCCCTCATAAAGACTAACTATCACTAACCCTAACCCCTCATAAAGACTAACTATCACTAACCCTAACCCCTCATAAAGACTAACTATCACTAACCCTAACCCCTCATAAAGACTAACTATCACTAACCCCAACCCCCCTCATAAAGACTAACTATCACTAACCCTAACCCCCTCATAAAGACTAACTATCACTAACCCTAACCCCTCATAAAGACTAACTATCACTAACCCCAACCCCCCTCATAAAGACTAACTATCACTAACCCTAACCCCTCATAAAGACCATCACTTACCCTTACCCCTCATAAAGACTAACTATCACTAACCCTAACCCCCTCATAAAGACTAACTATCACTAACCCTAACCCCTCATAAAGACCATCACTTACCCTTACCCCTCATAAAGACTAACTATCACTAACCCTAACCCCCTCATAAAGACTAACTATCACCAATCCTTTCCCCTCATAACGATCGCACATACATACAGTGTTTCTGGTACCCTCATAAAGGTACCCGCACACATGCACGGCTGTGCGGCGTTGTTGGCCATCCCATCTCTGGATGCCCACAGGAAGTGCTGGGTAACCAGTAAACACGGCCGCAGCATAAACACAGTGGTTTACGGGAAGCTGTGCCCGACCGGTTCTGGTGAGCTTCACAACACCCTCGTTTTCTGTTTGCCGCAGCGTTAGATGATCGAGAGACGGAGAACCTTAAGGCCTCTGTCGGCCTTCTAGCCCTCAACCTCTTCTAGTTATTATGAATGAAAACGGTTGTTTTTTGTCTCGGTTTGTATTTTGTTTTTTTCGCTTTGGGTAGCTTGTTATTCAGTCCTTTATCCACGTCTCTAATGTAGTAAAACACGGTTAAAAGAAAGGGATGAAGTCCTAGTTGTAGTTTTGCTGGTTGTTCGACTTAGTGGCCAAACCCAGAGCCAAGTGATCTTTTTTTAAAGTGATTGCTGTAATTATACAACCCAGGGTTTATTCAGTTATTCATATTGAGTAGTATTTAGGCATTGATATGTTTCATAATGTTTGATAACTGATGCAGACACAGAGCTGAATCGGGGACGTTCTCAGAATGCATTATTGAAATTGTAGATTTCGTGATGGAGCCCGTGTCTGTGGCATGCTTTCCATCCGGAGGGCAACAATTAGTCTGGAAGGGAAGTGTGTGCGTGTTGTGTAGCCGTGTCCATCTGTGTTGTGTAGCAGTTTTGGCCGGTCCAGCTGCTGCGTGTCACCTGGTTAGCAGGGCCAGTGGCAGGTTCACCCTGAATCTCACAGACTAACTCCCCCCGACCCCCCCCCCCCCCCCCGCCCCACCGCCTCCCTGGAGCAGACGGCCGGTGCTGGGGGGAGGGGGAGGCGGGGAGAGGCGGGGCAGACAGGATGGTGTAGTTGGCAGTCAGCGCTGACAGCTCCACCAGGGCTGGTGGTTGGGGAGGAGGCATCAGGTCAGGCATATTCCTCCTCCTCCTCCTCCTCCTTATCCTTCTCCTAACTTCTCCTTCCTCTTCCTCCCTCCCTCCCTCCCTCCTTCTCCCTCCACTGCTCAGAGCGGTGAGGTGGAGGTGAGGGAACCCTGGGGTGAGCAACCTGGCCCTCTTCCTGTGTGTGTGTGTGTGTGTGTGTGTGTGGAATGTCGATCGAGCTTGTGTGTGTGTGTGTGTGTGTTAAATGTGTTGTGCACGCAATGTGTGGGACAGTGTGCGTGCGTGGAAAGGGGGCTGTGTGTGCGTGTGTGTGTGTGTTGTGTAGGACAAGTGCACCAGAGCACGTTAACTCTCTATTGCCTCAGGCACATGGATGTGTGGATGTCGCCAGACGGGGGTGGGTCTCCTCTGGGTAGCCCAGGTGTCGGTCTGGAGTCTCCTGAAGCAGCCTCAGCAGCTTCCTGTATCCAGCGCCATGGCAACTTGTCCCGGCGCCAGGAACACGGTTAGCTTGGCGAGCACCTGCTTCCTATCGCCATGAGGGGTGGGGGGGGGGGGGGGTAGCGGGGGTAGGGGGAGGGGGGGGGAGGGAACACGTATGTCCAGACACACGCTAGTCCAGGAGGGCAGGACTCACCACATATGTTGAACAGCCATCTCTCTCTCTCTCTTCCTCTCTCGCTCCACAGTCTCTTTTTTTTTTTACCTCCCTCTACCTCTCTCCCTCTCTGTGTCGCTTGCTAGACTCTTGGAAATCTTTTTTTTTTTCTTGTGCGGGACATGACGTAATTCTTCTATCTAGTACTGGAACAACAGATGGTATTGTACCTGAGTGCCGTAATAGAGTGTGTCTGCATTGTGGTCCGTCTACTACTGTGCTCAGCATTGGTCCGGGGCAGAGCGGCTAAAGTGGGTGGATGAGAGCCTTGATGTAATTCTGTGCTTAGTGGAAGGACACAGGTGTGTGCGCGCGCACATACACACGCACACTCAAACATAACATTCTGCCGCCCAGACAGGGCGAATTAGACCAGTGTGTCTGGTGGACAAATCCTCAAGAGTCTGTGAAGCAATTGTTATCTGCCATGAAAGGTCTCTTATACATGTCCCTTATATATCTATAAATATATAGAGATAATCTGAGAGAGAGAGGCAGATAAAGAGGAAGATGTGGTACGGGTGTCTCAGTCTACATGTGTGTAAGCTTCGGCCTTGTGTGTTGTGCATGAAGTTACAAATAATATTGTGTTCTATGTGTGAGCCAAGGTATAAGGACCGGGATATCAGTCTTTTGGTTTGCCGCAGGCAACACCATGACACCAATGGTCTGAATGGCCTTTATTTGGCGTTATCCTTTTCATTGAGTCACTTAGCAGGGGCTTTTACCCAAAGGCTGCCTGGACAGAGTGCTGCGTAGCCATAGGAAATCACAAATGCAAGGTCAGATGTATGTTTTCAACAATCCCACGTTACTCTAATCACAACGTTTCAGAAATGAAGTGAATCCTGTGTATGACATATTCATGACATAATAACAAAAATATTTTCGGGCAAAAATATTATATTGGATCCCTCAATGAGCAATGCTTGACGTGGAATACAGAAGGGTGTAACTGTAAAACGGTTTGTTGTAATCCCGGCATGGTAACGGAAAACATGCGTGCCAGCCTCCCGACTTGCTCGCTGGCGTATTTGTTTACGCCGGTTACCATGTAACCAACGTAAACATGGCAGCATCCGTCCGCCACGTTTCCTCGAAACACGCGAAGACCCGAGAGCCCATGGTCTCTTTTTTTTCCGCGGCAGGGGTCAAAGGTCAGTCATCTGCCCCAGTCCCCTGGAAAAAAAAAAAGACGACAACCAAACACCGGCACCAGCTGCATTTCCATGGCGACCAAATTCTGTGGACACACGTTAGCGCACGCCATTTCCTTCACAAACAGACATGCCACCGACTCTTTGTCCGTCTGTCTGAAGGTCTGTCTGTCGGTCTGTCTGCAAGTCGGTCCATCGGCTGCCATCATAGTCTCGGGCATAGGCTTTGTGACTGAGCAAAAAGTTCCTGGGTTTGATCCCCAAAGTCTGAGTGTACAATGGCCCTAGACCGCTACCTGCTCCTTAATGTCCTGCATCTGAATTCACTGAGTCACTTTGGTAAAAGGCGTCTGCCTAATGACTCTATTATTCTTAAAGTACTTACGTAAGGGGTAGGTGTGTGTGTGTGTGTGTGTGTGTGTGTGTGTGTGTGTGTGTGTGTGTGTGTGTGTGTGTGTGTGTGTGTGTGTGTGTGTGTGTGTGTGTGTGTGTGTGTGTGTGTGTGTGTGTTCATGCATTCACCTATTCCCCAGCCAATCATGATGAATGGTTATCTGCAAAGCTGTGTGGAACATATGACTGCAGATTACAGCTGAACAGCTATTTTTTTTTCCATTGTGTTTATTGAATGGTGTGGTGTCTGCATTTGATATGACTGTTGACTGAGATGACTATATGACTGTGAAAGAAACAGAAACAATGGGATTTATTCGGTGGCTTGTAAGTAAATATGTTGTTTCTGATGATGGCTCAGTATCTGTTTTCATATGTATATGTCTGATGTGAGTGTGTGTGAGAGATATATGAATGTTTAATTTAGCCCCGCCCTGTATCATGTATTAATCATTGAGACAGTCTGCTGTGGCTCAAAATAGAAGCAGGCAACCCAGATACACACACACACACACACACACACACACACACACACACACACACACACACACACACACACACACACACACACACACACACACACACGTGATTGTCATGTGCAAGTACTTAACAGAGCACATGGTCTTAAAACACCTCTCTCTTTCTCATTCTCCTCTCTCCTCCCCTCTCTGCCTCGCCGCTAGGCGATGGTCAGATGCTAGTATCGGATGCAATAGATTCTCCAAAGCTCATATGTTTCTTTTTGTTTCTTTTTCGTGGCTTGAAAGCACGAGATGTTTCAGTAGCCGGGGGGAATGGAACCCGGTCCCCACTACAAGGCATATAGTCAACATGGTTTGAGCGCTAGGGAATACCCACGAGGTATTTATATGCAATGCTGATCCCAGTTGTACCCTCTGTCTAGACGACGCACGTCTGAAGAAAGCAATGCCTCCTTACTGGGGAAACTGAATATCCGTTGAGCTCGGATGTATAAAATGAAATGGGAGGGACATCAGCTTTTGTGTTTTGCTTTTTTTACATGAACATGCAGTTTTGGGAGATAGTTCTTGTTTGTAAAGAGGCTGTTTTGTCAAAGGTATTGTGTGTGTGTGTGTGTGTGTGTGTGTGTGTGTGTTTGAGAGAGTGTTTGAGTCCAGGCTATTTATAGACGCGTGCTTCTTCATTCAGTTACTGTATTCCCTCCACTCCCACTCTAATGATCATGTATTACGCATTCACATGCACTCATTGCATCTGTTGAGTTATGGATCGGTCCTTCTACCCAGGGAACCGTGGACCTCGTTCCACACCTGGGCTCATTATAAGCTCTATAGGTAGCTGCTGGTTGGAAGACAAAGGTTGTTGTGATGGTTTGTTTTCATGGTCTGAACTCTGGTTTGATGTCTCACCCATAGTCTCTCTCTCTCTCTCGTTCTCTGCAGGCTGTCTAACCCACACAGAGCAGCCTCTGGAGCTGCTGAAGGCATCCACCATGAACCACTTCCAGACTGGTAGGATGCGCGTGTGTGTGTGTGTGTGTGTGTGTGTGCGTGCGGTTCCAGACCGAACCCGATCCGTCCACTCAGCAACATGCTCACGCGACCAGCAGTACTACCAGGAGCACTGCGGTGCAGTTTCATCTAAAGTACTGATTAGTAGGACTGGTCTGTTGTACTACTAAGCGACCTGTGCGAACGGTGTTATACACGTAGGCCTACTCTTAGAACCAGGAGTACACAGTGCAGTTTAACCTCAAGTACACTTTTGCATACTGTCAAAACAATCCCTTGTTGATGTGCAACTACTTCCGTAAGTGCTGTCAATAGGGCATGTGAAACAACAGGTGTGATGGGTGCATAACTCGCTATACATTTTCTGTTGCAGATTGAAAACGACATACTTTCTGTTCAGAATGCATAAAAAAAACCGTTTGCTTCTCTTGTTTCTAAAATGTAGCACTTGAAGTGGGCTGCTTGTTGGAGTTATTTGTTGTACGTGCATGATTTCTCCAATTTGTTGGTTGTATGTTCATGGTGGAATGTACTTTTTGTAAGTCACTTTGGATTTAGGGCTCAGCTAAATAGATGTAATGTAATACTGGTTTTCAGCTGTTGTTGATGGTCTGTGGTGTGGGTGTGTAGATGGGGTGGTGGTGTATTCCAGCTGACATCTGGATTGGGTAACGTCTCTCTGGCTGAACTGGTGCTTACTGGTGTCACTGGGATTACTGGCCAGGCCAGCTGACTAGTCATTTGGTGCTCATCTGACCTAGGAATACCATACACTTGTTTACGTACGTACGTACGTACGTGTGTGTGTATTTGTATTTGTGTTATTTCGAAAGGGGTGTGTGTGTGTGTCTGTGTGTTGGTATGTGTGCTTAAGTCCATGTGTGTGTGTTTGCAGAGGTGTGTGTGTTTGTGAGAGAGTTTGTTTGTGTCTGGTTTGTTTGTGTGTGTGTGTGTGTGTGTGTGTGTGTGTATGTTTGCGTACATGGGTTTGCATTTTGGTGTGTGCAGGTTTTTGTAGATGTGTGTGTGTGTTCGCTCCCATGTGTGTTGCGAACGATGGCGTGATCTTGTAATGACTCCGTGAGCCCGTAATCATCTCCCCAAAGCTGTGGTGTGACACGCTGGTTTTAGCATCGGCCATGATGCATTCAGCTCCAACACACTCCGCGTCGGGTGGAAGAGTGTGAGTGTTTGTGCTGAGAGAGAGAGAGAGAGAGAGAGAGAGAGAGAGAGAGAGAGAGAGAGAGAGAGAGAGAGAGAGAGAGAGAGAGAGAGAGAGAGAGAGAGAGAGAGAGAGAGAGAGAGAGAGAGAGAGAGAGAGAGAGAGAGAGAGAGAGAGAGAGAGAGAGGTGTCAATTGAGCTTCGCCCTCTCTCTCTATCACCGCGCTTGACAGGAACGTGGGAAGTTCACGCGGTGACAGCGAGCTGTCAACCCACCACCAGCATGTCGTCCCCATGTGGCGGAGGAGCAACGCTGTCGCGGGGTATGACACATGTCGGCTAAAAACCCTGCCGGCGAGGTCTGCCGTCGCTCCTCCAAGGGTTACACGGCCTTTAAGCCTCGCCAAAAGAGGCGCATGTAAAGGCGCGCTTATGCGTGCTAACAGGTGCTAATGTCTGCTAATGCATGCTAACAGACGCTAACCTTCGCTAATGCATTCTGACACATGCTATCGCGGGTTAGCGTTTGCTGATGCACGCAAACACACGCTTGCACATGCTAGCAGACGTAAACATTCGCTAAGGCATTCTAACACACAGCTTTATGTGTGGTAATGCACACTGACACACACACACACACACACACACACGTTGACATGAGTTTACACAGACTATTGCTAACGTGTTGTGACCTTCTGAACCGTTCAGTAAGTCGCCAATCCAAATCCCACCCGCAAAGCAAATGGGGAAAAAAAAACATTGGTAACTGCTGTAGTTATGTTTATCAAATGAATCCAATCCGTTTTTATTAGTAGGTCCAACTTACTCTTATGGCAACTGGTTAATTTAAACTCTGTCCCTGTCGGTCTTGCCAATTCTCACATTTAGAATCAGCAGGAGTCAAAGTGCTATCGAAATATTCCAATTATGTTATCCAATATCCCAATACAAAATCATTCAATCATCCCATGTTTGGCCAGGCCATTATGGCTGATGGCTACCATAACCTCGACTGAAGCTTTGAATTCGAAGGCATCCTGGGCTGACGTAGTCTTGCATCCTTACAATTTATTTTCTTTTATTTATCCCTGGGATATCACCGGGATACTCTGACAAAATCTAACTTAACCTTCTACCTGCATTTCACAACTATGATTGGTACTAATACAAACATGCTTACATCTGTGTGTCCCCTGTTTTCCAAATCATGTGGAAGCATTGAAACTACAATAAATAGCTGAAGGACCGAAGGCGACTTGCAGTGAATTCTAGATGCATGCTATTCATGAGCAGCTAGGGACAATAAGTACAAACCCAGTACGGTCGGCTGTGAGCCAAACTATAAAACGATACCCTCCTGTCTACACATATATATATATATATAGAGAGAGAATATATATGGGGTATAAATATATATATAGCTGCAGTAATAAACAGATTTGGACAGTGTGGTGTTGCCTCCAGAGCTCACCGTTCACAGTAATAACAGTAATAACTTGTGACAGCAGGCTCCTCGTCCACACCTAATGACAGGGTGTATTGTGCTGCTGTTAAGCTCTGACGTTCCTCTAAAACAAGATCTGGTCCTGGCGTCGACAAATCATAACACTTCCTCTCAATCAATCTGATCTGTTTTCTTGATGCAGCACTTTCCCTCCAAAAATAAAAGGAGACATTTGTTCCGCACAGGAAATGCGATGTTCTATTAACACGCTTATCAAACGTGTTAAGTTTGTTCCCATGGCTTGCCAATAGTGTGTGTGTGTGTGTGTGTGTGTGGAGGGCACTGTGTGTGTGTGGGTGGTTGGTGCAATTTGTAAGTCAACATAGTTTTATTTTTTTGCCAGTAGAAGTCTATGTTTATGTGTTTTGGTTCCTCCTTAGTGGAACGTTACTACCAGTCAAATGTTTTTATTTTATTGTTTGGCTGTTTGCCGTTATTTAAACCTGTTTGCCTGAGGAAGTGGTTTGGAAACTGCTGCTCTCGTGTTGCATATAAATCTTGGCTGCAAATTGTCTGTTTTAAATATTTGTTACTAACCTGTAACCATGGTACTTTTTGGAAAAAAATAACACAAGCCACACTCTTGATATGCTCCCATGTAATTCCTTAGAAAAGGTGTGTACTCTGTATTTTTACCCCCCCCCCCCCCCCCCCCCCTTAGCTCCACTCCTCCCTTCACTTCTCTCCTCTCCTAACCAAGACTCCTCTTACCTTCTCTCCTCTCCTCCCTTCTCATTCTCCTCTCCTAACCAAGCCTCCTCTCCCCTCCACTCCTCCCTTCACTTCTCTCCTCTCCTCTCCAAGAGTCCTCTGGCCTCCCGTCACTTCTCTCCTCTCCAAGAGTCCTCTTCCCTCCCGCCACTTCTCTCCTCCCCTCCTCACCTCAACTCCTCTACCCTCACCTCTTTCCCCTCCCTTCACCTCCTCATCTCATGTTCACCACCGCTCCTCTCCCCTCGCGAGCCATCGCTTCGCTGACAAAGTTCTCACACGGCTAACACTTCCGGTTCGTAACCCCTTCTTTTTGTTCTCATTACAGCCAAGCGTAAGGTAGCCTATACTGCAATGATTCTGACCAAACTATGCTCCGTTGCAACTATGTTGCCTAGTGTATTTGCTTGAAAATGAGATGGAAACACAACTACAGAAGTGTGTGTGTGTGTGTGTGTGTGTGTGTGTGTGTGTGTGTGTGTGTGTGCGTGTGCGTGTGTGTCTTGTGTCTTGCTTGTGTAGTGCACTGTGAGCTAAACTGAGCTGATTCTCCTCCAGCCAAGCAGATTTCTATTCTTGCTCTGCACAAATTAGCTGCAGCCCACACACACACATGGCTGTCCAACACCAGACGCTGTGTGTGTGTGTGTGTGTGTGTGTGTGTGTGGTGAAGGATGGGAGGAAGACAGAAGGAAGAGCTAGATTGAATGATGGATAACAAACAAGGAGTAATGTAACAATTCACAGAGTTGTCAGAGAGAGAGAGAAAGAGATCCAGCCATGTTCTCTAGGTATCCTTGACCTTTTACCCCCCCGGATGAGAGCTGGGTGCTCACCAGGTTCTGTCTGTCTGTCTGTCTGTCTCTCTATCTTTCTCTCTCCCTTCTGTGTGTGTGTGTGTGTGTGTGTGTGTGTGTGTGTGTGTGTGTGTGTGTGTGTGTGTGTGTGTGTGTGTGTGTGTGTGTGTGTGTGTGTGTGTGTGTGTGTGTGTGTGTGTGTGTGTTGGCGCTGGTTCTGTGTCACCCCCGGACACTAGTGCCAGTCTCCCAGATGGCCTGCATGCATCCTGGCTCCCCCTCCTCTCCTCTCTCCACCTCCTCCCACTCCACCTCCTCCCCCTGGCCCTGGCATGGACAGTGGTTCTGGGTGCCAGTCAAGGGGGAGAGAGAAGAGGAGCTGTGAAAGAAAGAGGAGCAGAGAGGAGGAGACAGAGAGGAGCGGGGGGGAGAGAGAAGAGGAGCTGTGAAAGAAAGAGGAGCAGGGAGGAGGAGACAGAGAGAGGAGCGGGGGGGAGAGAGAAGAGGAGCCGTGAAAGAAAGAGGAGCAGGGAGGAGGAGACAGAGAGAGGAGCGGGGGGGAGAGAGAAGAGGAGCCGTGAAAGAAAGAGGAGCAGGGAGGAGGAGACAGAGAGAGGAGCAGGGGGGGAGAGAGAAGAGGAGCTGTGAAAGAGAGGAGCAGGGAGGAGGAGACAGAGAGAGGAGCAGGGGGGGAGAGAGAAGAGGAGCTGTGAAAGAAAGAGGCAGGTAGGGGGAGAGAGAGGAACAGGGAGGTGTGGAGAGATAAGGAGGAGGAGGAGGTGTAGAGAGGTGTGGGGAGGTGTGGAGAGATGAGTAGAGTTGTAGAGGTAGCAGTAGATACGCGGTTTCTGTCCCTTTGCAAATGTGCTGTAGTTTTTAATGGACACACAAGCATCGTGCAAACCATGAACTCTGGGTGAACTTCCTCGACCGTCGACTCTGTTTCTCAACTCCAAAGCGGAACATTGTCAGTGTATTTTATGAATGACAGCCGGGGGAGCAGATCAATCCCCTGCATCCATTGCCTTCATCTCCATTTCTACGAACATTGATTAGGAACATACACTTCCATTATGCATCAATGTGTGTGACCTACATTTATACCTACGCCACCTGCTGGTATCCAACCCTAAAGTTGGGCCACATTGTTTTTAGTTTAGTGGGGGTGGGGTGGGGGGGGGGGTTGTCTGGGTCCACTCTACCCCCCTTGCCAGGGTCTCCAACATGGGCTAGACATGCCACCAAACTCCCCTGGCGGTCCCCCTGGCCTAGAACCAGGCTTTGCAGGAGCTGTTGTCTGTTCTGTGAGGAGAGCGGAGAGAGGAGAGGAGGCCAGAGGAAGGGATGGGGGAGAGAGGGAGAGCAGGAGAGGAGAGTTTAAGAGAGAGGAGAGGAGAAATGAGGAAGGGATGTAGGAGAAGAGAGGGAGAGAAGAGTGTTAGAGCGAGGAGAGAAGAGACCAGAGGAAGGCATGGAGGAGAGGGGGGGAGAGGAAGAGGGAAGAGAGTGAAAGAGGGGAAGAGGATGGGCAATGAGGAGATGAAGGGATGAAGAGGAGAGGGGGAAGGAGAGAGGAGCGGAGATAAGAGCAGTGTAATGATGCAAGGTTGCCGGCCTGTGGGATGTGATAAAGCAGACAGAAGTACAACCAGAGAAGTCTGATTTAAGAGAAGAGAGGGAATAGAGGAGTAAAATGGAGTGCCCCGCTTACTAATTATATCAGTCCAGACATAGCCTCGGGTGAGCGCACACACACTCACATACTACACACTGCACACTGCACACTACACACTACATACTACTCACACTACACACACATAAAAATAGAAAGAAAAGCTCACATATAGAAACCCACATTTAGAAAGCAAGTAACACGCTTAACGAGCCTGGATTGAGTTAAAGGTTGCTAGATATTGGAGTTCAAGAGGAACCAGACAGACAGACAGACAGACAGACCTGGTCGGTGTGTTTGCAGGTTGTTTAGTCTTACGGTCTAAATAGAGCAGAATATAAAGCCTTTATTGTCATTGTTTAATTCTTCATACGACGAGATTAGGAGTGGTGCACCTGCTGGAGCATTTGGGAATGCAACCGCTAAAACCGCTACACAGGTCCTGTTTAGTAATAAATAATGTTCAAATATATCTATATTTATAGCACTAAAATATACGCCAGAGTGCAGTCTGGGTGCTCCGTCTGAGTCTGAACGGGTTGGACATCCTTTTTTTTTTTTTCGTGCTTCCCAGTTATGAATTTTGTATAAGGACCAGTCTGTATTTTGGATTTGCTTGATATGTCTGGTCTGGGCTGGATGTGTGTAGGAGGGGGAGAGAGGTGAGAGTGAGAGGGGGAGAGTGGGGTGGAGGGAGAAGGAGAAACCCCCTGTCAGAGTCTGGTCCCTCAACCACACAGGTTCAGCATCATACAGTGAAGTTGATGGCATACGTCAGCATCATGGATCTGGCGAGCTCTGAAAGTACTACAAGAGTAAGGTAGCCATTACTGTCCTCAGCACACACACTGAGGGGGGTGTGTGTGTGTGTGTGTGTGTGTGTGTGTGTGTGTGTGTGTGTGTAAAAGGATTTATTTTTTCCATTTTTCCAAGTTATTAATTTTGCATGGAAGTGTGTGGTAGATGACTTTGTGTGTGTGTAAGTGCATAGGAACGTGTGCAAGAGCTCACAGTGCATGTGTGCGCATGTATGGTCCTTGAAATCGGAGTGATGGGGTGTTTTTCCAGTTAGTTTTCCACTTCGCTACCTCCGATGTTTATTCCGGAGCGAACAGCTTGGGTCCTTTTGAATTTTGGCTTCTTTCTTGATTGGTCTGTCTGTCACTTTCTGTCTGTCACTTTTTGCCTGTCTGTCTGTCGGTCTGTCTGTCTGTCTGTCGGTCTGCATCATACTCAGTATGCCGACAGATCTGTAGGCCTATATCTCCGCAAGCTCGCGCGCGCACACACACACACACACACACACACACACACACACACACACACACACACACACACACACACACACACACACACACACACGCGCATAATTGCACGTTGTTGTGAAGGCTCTTAAAAGCCACATCTTGGCTCCATGGGTGGAGGGGGGGGCTTATCGAACCATTTATAATAGATGAACACTCCAGGGTCTGGACATAGCCCCCTCCTTGCAAGCACCTCCACCACCAACTCCTCCAGCACCACTACCTCCACCTCGTCTGCCCCCCCACCTCCTTTCACCTGGACCACTTACACCTTCACCACCACTATGACCGCCTGCACCAACACCACACACCCAACATCACCCGCTCCCCCCCCCCCACCAACACCGCGACCAACACAACCTTCACCACCACAGCCATTGCTAGATGCACCATCACCACCACCTTGACGCAGATGCTCCTAACCACTACCTCCTTCGTGACGTTCATCTAGAGTCACTGTCAGTTGCTCAGGTTAGAAGTAGTAAGGAGCGCCAAATGATGAATGACTAAAGGGTCTTTATTATCGACCAACACCCCTGTGCAAATAAGTGTGTGTGTGTGTGTGTGTGTGTGTGTGTGTGTGTGTGTGTGTGTGTGTGTGTGTGTGTGTGTGTGTGTGTGTGTGTGTGTGTGTGTGTGTGTGTGTGTGTGTGTGTGTGTGTGTGTGCGTGCGTGCGTGCCTTGCAGGGTCACCAATCTGACCTGGGGATTCTGAGTGCACAGGGGGGGTTCTAGTAGTGGCAGTGTGTAGCGTAGCCGCGTGAGCTAATGCTTCCCTGTCTGCCGTAGGAGTGGCTGGCAGGGAAACATTAGCATCCAGACAGGGAGTAAAAAATACATGACCGCAGCTCCCCTGGAGGAGGGGGGGAGAGAGAGAGAGAGAGATGTTATTGTCTTGCAATCAGTCATTTTGCTTTCCTTT
>NC_140284.1:3557312-3564812 GCF_964030765.1 Micromesistius poutassou
CGGTTAGTTCTAATCCTCTGGTTAATGGATCTCTGTGGAGTCTAAAAATAATGACTTTCTTTAACACACGGAGCCGGGCATGATTCAGAAGTCCTCTTTTCTGTCTCTTCTTCTGAACCCAGTGGAGCCAAACATTAGCAAAAAACAAAAAAATCCAGGAAGTGAGAAAGTGTGGAGTTATTAGCCTAGATATAATGATTTACCCGTGATTTAACTAAAATAACCTCAAATTAATTGATTTGATTTGATGATTTTCTAGCTAAATTTAGAGGGAGCGAAAGAGGATGAATAGTTTTCAAACATTACGCTGTGTTCCATTTGGACTATTTATTAATGCATTGAGTTGTTTGAGATGCACCATTGATCTATATGGGAATCCTTTGTCACACACACACAACACTTCACCCACTCCCAATAAGAAACCCCTTAACCTGGGGTTGGCATTTATATTGGGCTGACAAAGAAATGTCCTCGCAAGAACATAAAACACACACACGTCCCCTACTTGTTGACTTTAGTGTGTGTGTGTGTGTGTGCGTGCCTGCGTGTGTGCAATATGAACGTAAGACATACACAGGCACTCATTGGTTGGCTTCGTTGTCACTCCATCGGCTCATCTATCAGCATGGCTAATCACCCCAGCTGACCATTCAATAAAGCCCCTCCCCCTTAAACATCTCACCCCTAGGGGAGGGGAGGGGGGGGGGGGAGGGATGCAGCCTTAACTGCAATGTTTACACTTTCCGGTCAATTTCTATTCCGTTTTTTTTTTGCCTACTTTTTACTGCTTTGGAAATACGCAAGTACTAGTGTCAACAAAGATGGTGGATTACATGATGTTGTACTAAAGCCTGCAGAGACACAGATAAACACAGACAGCTAAAAATGCACAAAGTGCCGAGATCTGTGATGTCACCATCGGTCAGGAGGGAGGGAGGGAGGGAGGGAGGGAGGAGGACTGGGGGAGAGCGAGAGAGAGAGAAAGAGGCAGAGAGTGAGGGAGAGGGAGTGGGAGGGGACAGTAGGCGCAGAGGGAGAGAGGGAAAGCAGAGTTTGCTCGGGCAGAGCAGAGTGCTGCCGTCAGTGGCAGAGTGAGCAGC
This sequence comes from Micromesistius poutassou, assembly GCF_964030765.1. NCBI lineage: Eukaryota > Metazoa > Chordata > Actinopteri > Gadiformes > Gadidae > Micromesistius > Micromesistius poutassou. The sequence goes on from NC_140284.1 coordinate 3,558,413, forward strand.
GCAGAGAGAGCAGCGATAGAGCGAGACCGACGAAGAGAGAAGGAGAGCGAGCGAGAGAGAGAGAGAAGGAGAGAGGGGTAGAGGGAGCGGTTCCCTAGGCGCTAGACACAGGCGGGTTTTTTTGGCTGAGTTCTGCCCTGCAGTGGACTTTACATCTCTAGTTCTTTCCCGCGGAGCTCTCCTGCGCACACACACTCTCTCTTACACACACACACACACACACACACACACACGTAAACAAAACCTCTACGGACCACACCACCAATGGGTAAGGGCTGAATTGTGTGTGTGTGTGTGTGTGTGTGTGTGTGTGTGTGTGTGTGTGTGTGTGTGTGTGTGTGTGTGTGTGTGTGTGTGTGTGTGTGTGTGTGTGTGTGTGTGTGTGTGTGTGTGTGTGTACTGCGTGCTATGACATGTTATGGTTTTGTTGAAAGGGATATATTTTCATGTTGTGTGTGTGTGTGCCTGCGTTTGTTTGGGTGTGGGTGTATGCAAGTCTGTGTGCGTGCGTGGGTGTGTGTGAGAGTAGTAACGGTGTGAACTGAATGGCTGTGTGATGTTCAGAGTTTCAGCCAAAGCAACACTTGCTGTAGTTTGCTGAAACAGATGGCACTGGCTGCTCCTGACCTGTGTGTGTGTGTGTGTGTGTGTGTGTGTGTGTGTGTGTGTGTGTGTGTGTGTGTGTGTGTGTGTGTGTGTGTGTGTGTGTGTGTGTGTGTGTGTGTGTGTGTGTGTGTGTGTCAACAAATGTGGACCAAATTAAAATTACTGTTTCACTAAAACAGCTCATGTTAAAGAAAAATAAAATGTATGCCTCTTTGAAAAGATTTGACACTAGACATTTTGTACACACTCTACTTTCGAGGACCTACACACTGTATTTTCTCTCAACTCGGCAAACTGACTTGTATTCAATGCTGGGGCATGTGAGGATGCTGGGTTGTTTTCTTCTTTACGCCATATTTCAATACGTTCACTTACACTTTAGCTGTGGGCCTATGTTGGCGGTTGTATTGTACGGCGCGGCATGCGTAAGTGTAGACCGAACAATCGCGCGGCGTGTCCTCAAAGTGAGGACCGGCATGCTCGCCGTCTGATCAGTCAAGGACGGGGATGCGGTCCCCATGACGACGGACCGGATCCGCCACCATTCAGACGCTCGTCGGCTGCCGACTGTAACGCGGCGTCGGGGTCTGACTCATCCTGCGCTCGCCCCGCGCCGCACCGCGGTGCCTCCCGGCGTCACGCGCCGCCGTGTTCCAGCGCCGTCTTGTGTCCGGCCCTGATGCCCTGCCAGCCGATTGGCTCCCTGTGACGGGCAGCGGGTCCCCTTCTAGTGCACAAAAGTGGGGACGGCCGACATGCACGCACGCAAGTGTGTGCAGCCATGACAACAGGGTGAGTGGGGGGGGTGGGGGGAACAATGATGTAAGGGACCAAGGACTCCAGGAGTCAGGTGAAAGGAGGAGGAAGTTGAGTTGGTGGATGGTGAGTTGGTGTTTGTGAGGGGGTAGACAAAAGAGTTGGGAGGTTGGGAGGGAGAGGCAAAACACACACACACACACACACACACACACACACACACACTGCAGTTCAGCCACCGTCTTCCACCTGCACCACACACCGGCCCGATAGTGCTGAGGTGCTCACAGTCCAGCCATGTGCTGGTCTCGCAGTTTTTTTTTGTTTTTTTTTTGCTGTTGTGGTGCTCATTGGTCGGTGCTCGGCCTGAGGCCACACCCCTCTCCATCACCCCGGCCAACCGCTGCTACTAATCCCACCGGTCACCATGGCACCCCGCGCTGTCCTCTGGGACCACCGCCATGATTACCAAACTATGACACTCAACACTGCAATGTCAGGAAGCACATTTACTGTGTGTGTGTGTGTGTGTGTGCGTGTGCGTGTGTGCACGCGCTTGTCTGGTGGGACTGGGTGCATCCCAGAGGGAAATCCTGTTCTATAAATAGCTGTTTGATCCATGACGCTAGCCTGGGGCGAGCGAGGTACAGAGATGGAGAGAGAGTTAGTTAGAGGGGGGGGGGGGGAGGGGGGTGATGAGAGATTAAAAAGAGGGGAAACGATGGTGTGACAGAGCGATTAACCACTTTAATTAAAGCCATGTAGACGGATCGTGGACCCTTGCTCCTCCCATTGATTATTGAACCGTTTGGATCGGTCGTGGAATAGAAGCGGTTCGATGAACGCCAGCCAGGCTCGTTTGAATGTACACTGCCATCTCAGGAGTCTGGGAACCGGCTCTGAAAACCGTCTAGATGCAGTCTGTTGAAAGGAGCGCTTAGGCCATGTCTTCATGCTGTTCTCTGTTCCATATAAAAGCCTACACATTGGCTGTTTTTAAATGATTTCAATATTTTTAGAATTAGAAGAGGTTTTTAATGACATAATCGACTATTGCTACTTTCCATCTTCCTTATGTCAAAGGTTACTGCTGCCTTCCTCTTTGGCCTTTGGTCTTTTCTGTGCTGCAGTAGTAAAGAATGCAGCGTGTGCTGCATGAGTCATCATCAACAATGCGTTCCCAAGCAACAAACACTACAAATGTTTGCAATGAAACAGAGAAATCTGGGGGAAAGATTAAAAAAAAAAAAAAGAGCAGCCCAACCCGACTGTACCCCTCCCCTTCAAAGCGTATCCAGCCCCCTGGATGACTTTAATATTCAATTATTCAGATCCATGCCCTTAATGAGCAGCGGGGGGGGGGGGGGGGGGGGGATGGAGAGCCTCTTGCTGTAGGATGCCTACAGGGACGCTTCGGCCATTGGGGTTCAAACCAAGAACCTTTTTCATCTTGGAGTCAAGCACCTCAATAACCACTGGAGTATCCCCTACCCCCTTGGAACCGGACGTCCAACCCATAGAACTGAAGGTGTGCGTGGTGTGTGTTGCCTTCTGAGCGGAGGTCTCATGTTGCCCTCAACAATACAGCCCGTAAGACTGTTTACCAAGAGCCTGGTGGACCCTGAACCCCCAGCACTATGGACGATGGAGTGGGTGGGTGGGTGTGGGCTGCGGTTGGTCCTCTGGTCAGGGTCCTCCCTCTAGTGCCTCTCTTTCACTATCTTCTCGAGCTCGCTCTCGCTCTCTCGTCCCTTGCTTTCATTTTCTGCTCAGTTTTTCTCTCTCAATTGAATCTTTCATTCGCTCTATTTCGGTTGCCCTTTCGGATCGTGCCTTTCTCCCGTAATCTCTCTCTCCCTCCCACTCGTCTCTTTCTCCGTCTCGCTCTGTGTCTGCGGAAAGGCTGTGTGTGTGGTCATGTTCTCCGGCTCGCCTCGCCATCCTCTCCTGCCATTGAATCGGTTAGCTCTTCCTTTTGTTAGTGGAGTATCGATATGATGCGCACACTAACCGGCGTACACAAGGTGTATTCAGGGTTTGCACCGGGAGTATGTCCTCATGCCACAGTCGTACGTGGAGTAGTGTTCGGGGATCTGCGTTGCATCTTGTTTAATTGAAGTGGTGTGCTTTTTTTTTAGCTATGTATCAATGCACAGTTGACGGAGATGAATTGCTGTATGTATTCACATTTTGGATATAAAGATGATATAGATACAGCGTTACGCAAGACTGTTTCTGTGATTGCAAAACATGTCCCGGTGAAAAATCCATGGTGTTTTTCTGTCTATAAATAGCCTGTGTGAGTGACCAGGTTTGTCGAGATGAGTTTTCCCCTGAAGTGAGGGATTTTTCCTTGTCTCCTTGTCTAATAGATCATGTGGGGTCTGGGGTAAGGGCGTTGAAGTCCCCCAGTCAATTCACTATAAGGCCATTGGAAGTGGTTCTATTGAGGGCCTGTGTGTGTGTGTGTGTGTGTGTGTGTGTGTGTGTGTGTGTGTGTGTGTGTGTGTGTGTGTGTGTGTGTGTGTGTGTGTGTGTGTGTGTGTGTGTGTGTGTGTGTGTGTGTGTGTGTGTGGGGTCCATGCGTGTCTCGGCGAGGCTGGAGAGGACCTGAAAGAGGCCAATGTGTTCCCACACTACGCTGACCTACCTGACCCCGCAAAACCATGCATTTGGTTCACGCAATCATACTGCTGGCATGCTGTTGTGTGTATGTGTTGTCTGTTTGGTAACATCCGATGACTTCTAGGTGGGTGGCTGGCCGATGTTTTGTTTGTTTGTGTGTGTTTTTGTTTGTGTTTCTTTTATTGTGTTTGGAAACTGTTGACAGCCAAGTTTGTGTGTGTGTTACCGACGATGCGTATTTGTGTACTGTGTGTACATTTGCTGTTTCAACGACGTGTGTGTGTGTGTGTCCAACAAAATTTCGTCATACAGTATAAAATAAATCTAATGTTAGATGACGAAATATCCAGTCTACTTAAGAATTAAGAATTACGTAAGAATTGAACAAATTACAAAGAAAATTACATTTAGGAAATTGTAAAAAGGAAGTTATTATTTGGTCAGCATTTGATTCTTGCTTTTAACGCAAATACATTCTGTGTGTCATCAACATTCTGGTCAGAGAGACCAGCTCATGCTCACTAGTTGCTTCTTCCCGGAACCACAGTCTATTACTTACTTAAGGAAGTGAATCGACACTTTATGTAATCCAATCAAAAACTCTCAAATCATAACCAATGGTTGAGTCCCTGGCCCCCGCCCCTCATCCCCCCCCTTCTCCTCCTCCTCCTCCTCCTCTTCCTCAAATGCGGCACCGTAGCGCAAGTCACAGACCCCGTCCCTACTCTGGTGGGGGGCCGTGGCCACCAGAGTGACCGAGGCCATCGCATCCGTCGTATAAGGCTGAGAAGCGACAGGAGAAATCAGCCCGACGACACAAAGGAAGCGCAGTCGTCTGTTTGGGGCGAGCCACAGTCCGTCATGCCGCTGATTAGCACTCAGGCCTCAGCCCTTACACAATGAGTGGGCATTGTCTCGCACAATCAAGCAGTGATAACCAGCCTTCTAAAACTACTTGACCGATCCACATGTCCTGTCTATGTCCATAGCGTCAGATTTAAAGACAAGGCTCTGGTCTTGAAGTGTTTGCCTGAAACAGCTCATGATATATGCACACAAAAGCTGCTGCTGACAAATCGAGGCCGGTGCTAAATATTTCATATCAATTGGTAATGCAATATGTATGCCATATATATTTATATATATATTGGTAATGTAATAATGGCAATTTAGCAGTATCACTAATGTATTGCAAACCTTGAGGTTGTCAAGCCCTCAGAATAAAGATAGGAGATGGTCATTTAAAAGCACACACAGGCATACTCTCACACACACACACACACACACACACACACACACACACACACACACACACACACACACACACACACACACACACACGCACACACTGCAGCTCCAGTCTGTCTGGTCGGACCACACCCTTCATCTCCCAGCGGACGGTGTTGGGTTTCCTCCTTCCCCGTACCAGACCTCCCATTGGCCATGCCAGACAGTTACTACCACTCCACCACCTCCCTATTGGTCGGCGGCGAGGCCAACGCCGTTTGTGATTGGTCAGAAATGCGCTCTCCTCCGGTTTCACGGGGTATCAATAATGGTATCGGAGCATGCATGGGCACGGTGCCATCACGCCGGGCCCGCCGGTGGTGCTCTAGTAGAAGTGAGATCATATTTATTCTGAGCCAGGAATCACAATCAGAAACAGTTGGATTGCCAAGGAAAGCGCTTGCATGCACAGGAAGTTTTAATATTATTTTCAACATTGGATATTATGACATTACGCATTGAAGCGTTTTCCAGCCCTAACACGCTGTGCCCGTTCATTATGTGCGTCATAAATTGAACGATTTTTTTTTTTTGTTCCGCCCAGTAAATCACTAAAACCGCAGAGTCTACTGCACAGCTGCTGCCTGATTTGAAAAGTGTTACAGAGCCCAAGAAGGCTGTGAGGCGATTCAATATCGTAATGCGTTGGCCAACGACGTCTTTTTGTCTCGTCCTCGGTTCGGTACGCAATAAACCGCCGGGGCAGATTCGGAAGAATGCCTTCGCCGATGGTTTTCGTCGGGCCAAGCATCTGTTTGTGTTGCGTAGATGAAACACCCCTCAGGGCTTTTTAATAACGGCAGTATTGGACTGTAGATATTTCACCCCTGGGGGGTGGGGGGGTTGGGACGGGATGGGTCGGGGGGGGGGGGGGGGGATGGGGCGGCTGTAGTAGTAGACTGAGCCAGTATTTGGTGTCATCTGCTGTAGGATTACTCCAGTGTTTGTGTACCAGAAGATGTACTTCAGAACCCTAATCTCTGAGTTCACTAATGCTTTGGGTTTGGTTTGGTTTCGTTGTTTCCCCCCCCCCCCCTCCTTCCCGGTAGGGATGATGTCGACAGCAGATTGTTGTTGTCATTGCGTGCGTGTCCAGTCTGTGTGTGTGTGTGTGTGTGTGTGTGTG
>NC_140284.1:3569812-3577648 GCF_964030765.1 Micromesistius poutassou
CTCTCCTGGTCTTCTCTCCTCTCACCTCTCGCCTTCTGTCCCGGTTCTCTCTCCACTCTCCTTCCACCTCCTCCTCCTCCTCCCTCCACAGCACCAGCAGGACCTGCTGGCCCTGAAACACCAGCAGGAGCTGCTGGAGCACCAGAGGAAGATGGAGCGCCACCGGCTGGAGCAGGAGGTGGAGAAGCAGCAGCGAGAGCACAAGCTGCAGCAGCTCAAGAACAAGGAGCGGGGCCAGGAGAGTGAGTCACCTGTGGAGGCCCGCGTCCCTGTGACGACACGCAAGCACGCACGCACGCACGCACGCACACACACACACAGACGTCAGAGGCCTCGAGGTCACGCTTACATCACGTCGAACGCGATCCCCCTTGACGCGGCATCGTTGCAATCCCGATAACATTACGTTGTCATGGTCACGTTTCACATCCAATCACAGCACATGGTCGCGCCCACAGTAACATTATGGTCACGTTCACAACCAAACACAGTACACAGTCATCGCGATCCCATTGACGTTACATTGTTACGGTCGCGTTCACATCCAGCCACAGTACATCGTGGCGATCACGTTAAAAGTACACCACATTGACGTTGCGTCGTCGCGATCACGTCGGTGTCACGTCGTCATGGTAACATTTACGTGACATTCACACGATCTCGTTGCATTGCCACCGACACATTAACACGTCGTCATCATCACTTCGACAACACGGCCAATCACAGCGCCTGAGCGAGCCGCTGCTGAGGGAAGAAACCGTGTGTGTGTGTTCCCATCGGAGGGACACGGATCAGAACTAGTGACGAAAGCAACACATGGGATGCATCTCCAGTCCGGAAGTGTTCACGTCTCGGTGCGCCGGGGTCCGCCGGCGGATATCAAACGATCGCCACGGCAACGCTCCCAGTTGAAATGCTCCGAGTTCGATCCCCCTTGTCCGACGCCTGACATTTAAGGAATCCCAGCGCAATATGGCCTAATCCCTGCTCTGCATATCGGCTGACTGTGAACAAATGAGTAAACAGTAATAGTGCTGGTAATGGTTGGATTAGTGGTATATCAAGCTGCCGTCTGCCCGTACATGACACTCTCTACGCCAATCTTCAGGTGTCCCTGGGCACTCTGTGTGATCCCAGCCCTGGACACAGCGCTCATAAACAGGGGAAGCTTTGTTAAGTGCTGCAGTAAATTGCCTGGAAGGGAATCTCATAAAAGCCAATTTGCCTCAGTGGCAAGGAGCACATATTGGAATGTCAGCAATTTCAGTGTCAGTGTGATTTAGAGTGGCTGTATTAGCGCTTGTCACTTTCTTGTTTTCGAAATGACTCCCGTCTCGCCGGGGTTCCGGTAATTGACTGTCTGCCGCGCTCGTGCCTGGATGTACTCTTGATGTTGTAATCCTTCCGGATATAACCGGGATCCTGTTGCCATCTGTACCCAAATATCACAGATAGCTTCAAGTAAACAAGTGAAATACCAACATGATCCTAAGATTATCTCCTCTTCTTATCACCTTCTCCCCTCTCTGCTCATCTCTCACTCCTCATTGCCTCAACTCCCTCCTCTCTTCTCTTCACTCCTCTCCATCTCCTTTCCTAAACCCCTCTTCCCCTCTCCTCCCCTCCCTCATCTCCTGTCCCCTCTCTCTCCTCCTCTAATCTTCCCCTCCTCTTCTTCCGCCTCCCTCCTCTCCCACTCCTCCCTCCCTCCCCTCCCCTCCCCTCTCCTCTCATCCCCTCTCCTCTCTCCTCCTCTCCCCTCCCCTCTTCTCTCATCCACTCTCCTCTCCCCGTCCTACCTCTCTCTCCCCCCCTCTCCTCCCCCCTCTCCTCTCCTCCTCCTCCCTCCATCCCTCTCCTCCTCTCCTCCTTTCCACTAGGTGCGGTAGCGAGCACAGAGGTGAAGATGCGCCTGCAGGAGTTTGTCCTGAACAAGAAGAAGGCGTTGGCTCACAGGAGCCTGAACCACTGCCTGCCCAGCGACCCACGCTACTGGTATGGGTGAGTCTCTCTTTCCCTGTCAGTCAGGGCTTGGTATGTGTTGATGGGTTTCTTTGGCCTGCGTGTGACTGTGTGTGTCACGTGGGTGCAATATGTGCCTGCCAAAGGCCAAACCTTGCCGTCGCCATAGCTTACTAGTACCTCTCCAAAACTATAACTACCCATCGGGAAGTCGAAGCATGAATGCAATCACCGGTGTAGAGACCCAGGGGGTGGCTATGGCAGCTGTTTAACGTAGAGATATTACATTTAATATATATATATATATAAATATTATATATTATAATTCAAGCATCTCTCTCTCTCTATCGAGCCTTCTCTCTCTATGTTTCTGTGTTGTTTGATGGTGTGTTTCCTAATTCAGACCAGCATGTGAGGTAGTACAACTTTATCATTATCCTCCATGGGAAAGGGATAAAAAGGGGGATTTACCCTTCCATGTATTCTTATTCCCGTGTATTTCTCTCTCTCTCTTTCTCTCTCTCTCTTCCCCCATGTCTCTTTCGTGCTCTGCTGTGCTTTGCTCAGTGTCGTCTCATCCAGAGAGCTAGGCCTGCTGTTGGCTTTTCCTCAAGTCACACATTGGTAGTCTCTTCATTTCCTTAATCTCGACTGTCCATTCTTACACTTCTCCTCCTTCCCTCGTCTCTCTCTCCCCTCCCCCCCTCTCTTCAGCTGTCCTTCATACATTCATTGAATCGTTAATTCAGACGGACGGAACTCCGCTGCTTCAAAGTCAAAGCTGAAGATCAGAGTAGCAGCACAAGAAGAGAATGAGAAAATTAGTTTCACTCTTTTTTTTTTTTCCGTTGCCTCTGTGTTCCGCTGCCTCTTTGAAAGCTTCCATCTCCCCTCTCTGTCAACTCCTCTTGTCATGTGGGACTGGCTGTTCACACCTAAGGAGGGTTTCTTCCATTCCTTTCTTTCTCCGAAAGAAAGTCCTGGTTTCAGGGGCAAAGCTTGTCTTCTCTTGATGTCGGCTCCCCGAATGTCCACTGATGATGCAGTTCAAGTGTTGTCTCTGTCTGTCCTATTCAAGAGAGAGTCCTGGAGTGGATGAGGGACTAGAATATCTCGACTTTTACTAAAGTGTTTAGGTTTGGAGTGGTATGTGAACGAAAGCAAGCTCATGCCAATGATCAGACCGGGGGCGTTCTGCTACCTGCAATGCACAAGGCCAGCACTGCTATTTTTGTTAGGGCCTACGGTTTGAAGGAAAAGCAGCCTGCTGCGTCTTTTGTTTATTTTAACTAGGCAACCGCCGAATCACTGATCTTATCCTAACCGCTATTTAAACATTTATCATCTATCTAAACATCGTATATATATATATATATAAGCATATAGCCCCGGGATGCAGCAACAGCCAGCACTAGTTTCTCCTCCATGTTGTCCCCACCACAGTAGGCCCGCCTCTCAATTAATCTGATTGGACAATGGAAAAAAACTGGGTGCTTTTCTGCTCTGAAGTTAAAAATAACGGAGAAACGTAGAGAAACATAGAGCGGACAGAAGGCGAGGCGCTCCGCGACGCAAAGCAGCGAGGAGAACACTTCGTTCTCATTGAAAACAGTTCCAGAACGCTGCTGAAACGCGCTCCGTCTGATCGGGAACTTTACTCTGGCCTGGGTCACGGTCGACTCCTCCCACCGGGACCTCCTCATCGATGGAACGTAACTCCTGGAACGGAAACCCGGAGCTTGAGAAGACTCCTCCTCACTTGGAGAGGTCCAAATGTTCGCCCGCACACACCCACCGTTTCCAACGCACAGGTAGAACAGCGACCGCAACACCCAACTGTAGAATGTTGGCTGGAGTGAAGAACAAGAATAGTCTACCACGGCAACCGCCAACAACTACCACCCACGTGTACGGCACCTGGCCCCGTGAGTTTGTTTAGGGTCTGTCGAGGGCAGTGGTGCAAGCAGCGTGACGTGGGAGGAGTCTAAAGTGGGAGGAGTCTGAACAACTCAATGTAAATTCCCCGCTAGGAGGTTCTATTACATAGGACGTTTCGATGGGTTCGGATGCTTGGCGGGGGGGGGGGGGGGGGGGTTCATTGTGGGAGGCTCCTTAATAAATGTGAGTGCTTCGAAACTGATATGTTATCTTCAACAAAACCAGGTAAGGGCTTCACCGAAACCACGGTAACCAGTCGGGTCTTTTAGACTGTGCTGATGTTTGGTTTATTATCTTCTTTGTGCAATACAGGAAAACCCAGCACAGTTCTCTGGACCAGAGTTCGCCGCCGCAGACCGCCCTGTCGGCCTACAACCACTCGATGCTGGGGATGTACGACTCGCGGGACGACTTCCCCCTGCGCAAGACAGGTAACCCCCCCTCACTCACCATGGCAACTGCTTTACAGTCATAACCTCAGGGTCCATGTCGTTAAACGTATTTTAACGCCGTGGTTGGGACTCAGGCGGTGATGACTCTACTGGGGGGAGGGAGGGCGGATTTAAACGGCCACCTGGGATATCCTGGGAAAAAAAAACAACTTTTTGAAACATTCCCTCAAGGGAATTTTGATTGGAATTTGGTGAGAACGGCGTTAAGGCTGCAAATGCCGGCCGTACCTCAAACACAGTGTTCATTCGGTCCTGTCCAGTGCTCTTTCATGCCTGCCCAAAAATCAGCGATTAACGCTTGGATTTGTAGCCCCATAACGTCACGGAGGAACTCTTGCAGCGTCTTGCAGTGGAACATTGTCCTTCTCAGTGCCATGTCTACGTGGGGACGGGGGTGGTGCTGCTCCATTTGAGTACACACACCGTCCCTGAACACGTTGTAAATGTGACCATTAAATGTGATTCCATGCTTAATTTGTCTGGATAAGCACCTGGTGTAGTAGCCTGAGAGTTTGCATGCGGAGCTAAAAGCTAAGTTTTGTGGAGCGGGGGAGATGAGATGGATTGCTGGTGAGATTTGCATACACATTGATTTGGTCACCACACACACAAAGACACACACGCACACACACACACACACACACAATTAAATGCTTTTATTTGGATCCACATTTACAAAGAGGGGAAAAAAGATCCAAAGATTTTGGGAAGAAATACTGATAATGTGACAGGTTCATCTACAAGACTTTGCAAGGCATACATGATAAATTAAGTTATTAAACACATCTTTGCCTCCAGATTCTTATGCTACCTATGGTGGCTGAAACAGAGCAGAATTTTGCCAATCTTTTGGTTTCCTTCTTTAGTAATCCCCCCAACCGCACACACACACACACACACACATACACACACACACACACACACACACACACACACACACAGGCGTAGACTCCTGCACATGTATAAAACTCATCTCGCACACACACACACACACACACACACACACACACACACACACACACACACAGACACACACACACACACACACACACACACACAGACACACACACACACACACACCCCGAGTCCTACACAAATGTGACCACACACACACACACACATATGAAAATCCAAAGTCGCGTTAATGCTGTGCCACGCGTAATCAAGTTAGAGATCGGGATCCGTTGCGGCGGGGTGGTTACCGCGGCGACCGCTGTCGTCACGGGTGACGTGGCTCCCCTGTCATCGAGAACCCGCTGCGTCGGCCCCCACCCCCCCCGTATCGCAGGCGGACCCCGCGGGGTTAATCGTCCTTTTGTGTGGACGGCCCTGCGCTGGCGGCGCTCCAGCGCAGTTTCCTTGTCTCGCTCAAAGAGGCTTTGTGATGGCGGAGCACAGAGGGACACTTTAATACCGACACAGGAAGTGGATGGAGCACGCATGACGTACACCACCACCACGCTCCCTCCGTCTGTCTGTCTGTATGTCACGCACGCACAACCCGCTCGCGCAACCCGCGCGCGCATGCACACACACACACACACAAGCACTCAGTCACTCAGTCACTCGCCCACTCACTTACACACACTCCCACACGTTCACATTTAAAGTACATTTGTTCTCTCTATCGCTGCCTCTCTTGGTCACACACACACACACACACACACACTCACAGACTCACACACGCTCGCACTTGAGGAAAGAGATAGACGTTTTCTCTTGTTCTTTCCTTATCTTTAATTCATCGTGGCGTTTCACTCACCCGTCCATAAAGCTAATGTTTCAGATGAATGCAGGCATCCATTACAGCCCAATAGACTGCTTGCATATTAGCCTGAAGTCGCCGTACAATCGCTCATTTTCCTCTTCCTCTTTTTTTTTCTGTGAACAGAGGAGGAGAATCAAGAGAAGCAAACCGAGACGTTACATTATTTAACGTCTGGTGTCGGTTTGATCAAGTACAATATGTAAATGCAATGCATAATTATAATCGCCTAAAGCATTCTTCCACATTTCCAAGTTGAGTACAGTCCCATTAATCTTAAATGAGTTCAACTCCGCGTCCAGACCTCTCAGCGCCGGCCTCTTTTTAATAGAACGGCCGAGCACAAACACTCTCCTCCGCGAGTACGGCCTACGGTCCAGCGATCCATCCGTCTGCTTTCTTCCAAGTACTGTCTGTGTGTTTGGTGTTAGATTGTCATCTGTTATTCTATACGGTGCGGTCAGGGCCGTAGCCCCGGGGTTTGAAAAGTGGTGTGCGGTGTGCGGTGTGCGGGGTCCGCGTGTGACACCAGCAGCCATGTCCCACACGGCGGACACACGGGGGGATGAGTCTAAACCGAATCAAGCATGCGCTCATCTCGGTGACCCTCATGGCGGGCGGGGGGTGGGCGTGGTGCTTGTGTTTTGGTTATTCGGCCCCATAAAGTCGCATAAAAGATTCATCCAGACATGACATTTCTCGGAAGCCAAAGGCTCGCTGCCGATGAGCTTCAACAAACTACTCTATTGATTCCCATGAATCTCTCTTCTCTCTCGCTCTCTCTCTCGCCGTCCCCTCCCCCCCTCTCATGCTCTCTCTCTCTCTCTCTCTCTCTCTCTCTCTCTCTCTCTCTCTCTCTCTCTCTCTCTCTCTCTCTCTCTCCCCGTCCCTCCCCCTCTCATGCTCTCTCTCTCTCTCTCTCTCTCTCTCTCTCTCTCTCTCTCTCTCTCTCTCTCTTCCCGTCCCTCCCCCTCTCATGCTCTCATGCTCTCTCTCTCTCTCTCTCTCTCTCTCTCTCACTCTCTCTCTCTCTCTCTCTCTCTCTCTCTCTCTGTATGTCTCTCTGTATGTCTCTTGACCACTGCACATCCCCTCAGAGTGTGCGAGCAGCTGTGATCGATGGGTTTTAGATTGGACGAAACACTTCCCGAGCGTCCTCACTCTCTATAATATTAAGCGGCTCTTTAGTGGCCCTCATCAGGACCCTAGCGCGCCAGCTAATTGCTAGCGGTTGTTCTATTGTGGAATAGCGAGCGGTGCGGATGGACACAAACGGGCTGGGTCATGGAACTAGATTCAGGAGCCGTAGAGCTACACAGAGCTGGAGGGAGGGGGAGCTAGATGGAGGAGAGAGAGAGAGAGAGGGGGAGGGGAGAGGGAGAGAGAGAGAGAGAGACTGAAAATAGATTGAGAGAGATGGATAAATAAATCTCTGTACCAACAAATAAGGTCTAAACCGGCACAGAGGAGTTGAACTCTGATAAGTGAGCAGTTTGCTGCGGGTCAATGAGCGACTGGTTCACACAGCTCCAGCTGGGGCCTGTTGACGTAGACCAACGGTGAGCTGCGTGAGGAACAGACGAACGGAGCCAGGACCCGCGGGTCGTAGGGGGCCCCGGGGTCACCTGCTGCGCTCCTCTGGGGGGGGGGGAGAGTGAGCAGAGAGAGAGAGAGGAGAGAGAGGGGGTGAGTGGGGGGGGGGGGAAGGGGGGAGGGGGA
>NC_140284.1:3577848-3592848 GCF_964030765.1 Micromesistius poutassou
AAACCTGAAGCTGCGGTCCCGGTTGAAGCAGAAGGTGACGGAGCGGCGCAGCAGCCCCCTGCTCCGCAGGAAGGACGGCGCCATCACCACCGCCAAGAAGCGCTCCCTGGACATGGCCGGTGAGGGGACCCCTTTAAGTTAACTCAAACAAGAAGCGCTCCCTGGACATGGCCGGTGAGGGGACCCCTTTAAGTTAACTCAAAACAAGAAGCGCTCCCTGGACGTGGCCGGTGAGGGGACCCCTTTAAGTTAACTCAAAACAAGAAGCGCTCCCTGGACGTGGCCGGTGAGGGGACCCCTTTAAGTTAACTCAAAACAAGAAGCGCTCCCTGGACGTGGCCGGTGAGGGGACCCCTTTAAGTTAACTCAAAACAAGAAGCGCTCCCTGGACGTGGCCGGCGAGGAAGTGGCGCCCTACCTGAGGTTTATTTAAGAGATGAAGAGGGGCGACTGATGACCCGAGCTTCCTTGAGAGGCTGCTGATTCTGGCTATTCTGGCTGGCAATATTGCGCTGTGTACGTACAGCGCAGTATTATCTTCATTAACACCTGTCAGGGAAGCTTCCCCACTATTGAGGCAGTTTCATTTGGAAACCGACCTTCTTCTCTTGTAGAATCAGCATGTCACGGATCATTCGCTTCTTCTCCTGTAGAATCGGTCGTGTAACGTCGTTCTCTTCTTCTCCCTGTAGAGAAAATGTGTAACAGATCTTTCTTCTTCTCCCTGTAGAGAAAATGTGTAACAGATCTTTCGTCTTCTCCTGTAGAGTCAGCGTGTAACAGCGCCCCTGGCTCTGGCCCTTCCTCCCCCAACAACAGCTCCAGTAACATCCCCCACGAGAACGGACTGCCCATCTCTAGCAGCCCGTGTGAGGTATATATATATATGTGAGAGAGAGAGAGAGAGAGAGAGAGAGAGAGAGAGAGAGAGAGAGAGAGAGAGAGAGAGAGAGAGAGAGAGAGAGAGAGAGAGAGAGAGAGAGCATTCATAATAATATATAAATAAAACGTATATTTAGATAGCACTTCTCAATAAAACAGTATCATACAAGGTGCTTGAAAAGTGGTTTAAAAAAACTGCATTACAATCACAATAAAAACTTCTACTATAAAACAAAAAACAACAGAAATGTTATTTTTCATGGATAGGGTGGAAAAAAAAAACCCGGATAATAATAAAATCCTGTGCTGAAGTGCAACTGACACACGTGAACACACTCCAGCATAGGATTTTTTTATCATCCGTTTTTTATCCGATTGCTGAAGGGAGATGTTTGTGTGCGCTTGTGTTAATGTGCGCCGACCATGAGCGCAGCATAGGCTGTCTATAGAGGAGTCCGCCTATTGAATGCTGTATTGACGTCCTTGTATTGACTGGAGGTGGAACATACTTCAGTCTTCTCCGCTCGTGTCCTCTGAAATCGAACCGACCTGCTAACCCTCCTCTTCGAACCGTGTTTGTGTCTGTCTGTGTGTGTGTGTGTGTGTGTGTGTGTGTGTGCCTGTCTATGTGTGCGTGTCGGGGCATAATAGCGCGATGTATCGAACAGTGGTCTCGCCAAACCTTCTATACACACGTCTGGCTCTTAAGTGTGTGGAGACGGATGGAGGGGTGCATCACTCACTAAAGAGGTGTCTCATGAGCTGCGTTGTGTGTTTGACTCCCAGGTATCCCTGCTCCAGAGGCTGGCGGCCAGAGAGGGCTCTGTGAGCCAGCTGTCTCTGTACACCTCCCCCTCACTGCCCAACATCACCCTGGGCCTGCCAGCCACCGGCCCGGCAAGCAGCGTGAGTTCATCGTCCACAACGCTACTATCAGGCAGTGGGGTTACATGGGGCCAGACATTCACATTTCTGATCGTATCGGACGCTGTTTCAAAATGTCATAGTAAACATCTTAGTCTGACCCGCATCGGACCAAAATCGGACCATAACTCTAGGTATTCGGAAAGGAATACCTAGATAAGTCGTTCAGAGTCGGCAAACTAACGGCATGTATACTCAGCCGTCGTATCGTAATCGGATTTCGCACTCTGCGCATCCTCGAGAATTTCCGTTGGAAGGAGACAACGTAATAAATAGTTGTGTTGTTGCCGGAAAGGTCAAACGACACATGGCTTTGACGAAATCAACAATTCACTGCAAAACTTCATGAATTGAATTAAACAATCAATTGAATGCCGTCAGATGGTTTGTTGTTGCTGTGACGTATAGGTCAACCGGAAGTGGCTCTGTAACCATTTGTTGAAAGGGGTACAGCGCCACTTAGCGTACCGGAGTCAGCCATGCTCCGGCCATTTATCCCATTTCTCTGATCGGCATATATACTCAGACAAGTGACAGCTGCTCATTCGAATGGCAAGTCGGTACATGGCTTAATCCTATCAAGCTATCCCCTGTAAACACACATGTGGCACGAGAGAATTTATTTTCGGGCCCGTGAATACCTCTTTCAAGGGTCGCCTGATCAAAAATACTTGATATTGGGGGTTGACAAGTGATATGTACATGTGAGTGGTGCTTTGCAGCGAAGAGCGTTATGGAAAGGAAAAGTTATTTTAAACATTTTCATGAACTGTCAAAAGGTGCTGGGGAAGGGTGGGTTGGTATTGAATGTTGTGGACACCTTTCCGTTTGGCTGAACCTCTCCCCGTTTCCACTCTCAGTTACTATCGGTCCGTCAGGATGGAGAGAGCCGACTGGCGCTGCAAGGGCTACAGCACGGGATCCCGTTGTCGCCGCCCTTCCGGCCCGGCACTCACATGCCGTCCTACCTGGAGGGGGCCGGGGTGCCCGGGGGCTCCCACAACCCCCTCCTCCAGCACATGGTCCTGCTGGAGCAGGCCCACAACCCACTAGGTCAGCACGGTCACGGTGGAGAAATCCACTTCGACTGCGTCTGTTCGACTAGGCTGGTTCAACCGGCCTGATTACAGTAGCATCTGTAGTATGAGCATCTGTTTACCCGGTAAAGATGGTATAGAAACCCCTGTTACACTGGCGCCTGTTTAACTAGCCTGTTTCAGTAGCATATGTTGCACTAGCATTTTAGCTGCTGGTGTTTACAGTCGCTACATTAGCTTGTGTTACACTGGCTCATGTTACGTTAGCCTCCACTAGCTCCTGTTTCATTAGCCTCTGTTACATTAGCCTTTGTTAAACTAGCCTCTGTTATATAAGCTTAAAGGACAATTCCGGTATTTTGAACATTGAGCCCCAAGCTACTAAATCATAGTTTACCTAGCAGGTTATGGGTAAACATAACGGTTTCCCTTGCTAATGTTAGTGAAGCAAAAGTAATTATACTCCGACTTATACCCAGCCCAATTTAGAACCTTAAATAACAACTACATGCCATTGATAATAGTACAGCAAATCCATTTGATTCTAAACCACGAGTTTCCTGCGCTAGTTTTGCATGATTAGAATTATAATAGAAACGTCAAAGAGTCGATTGAGGCTTAAGTGAATTTGTTACGGTCAACCTCAAGTTCGTGTGAGGAGTTTTCCCTCAAGTCTGCGACCTCTCTTTGTTTTTGAAAAAACTTTTCTGCTCGTCGTTGGCCTGTGCGTCATTGTTACACAACCGGCAGCCTCTCCTGTCATCCGCTTGGCTGGCCATCTGGCCGACCTGCCCGCCCCGACCACCCAACCCGTCAGAGCACCCAGACACCCTGTCACCTTGGGCTGGGTGTCCCCTCACACACCGCACCGAGGGGACTGTGACACACTATGAGACAACCTTTTGTTGAGCGATATTTTCAGGGCCAATTATAGTTCAGCAACACAACGATACTCCTTCTCAGAACTAACCAACGCAGGAGAAAACAAAGCCACCGACCCAGAGCAAAGGCAGAAAGAACATCACTTTGTTATTCCCGCTGATTGGCTGAGGTTTTTTTTTAACAATGCAAGGCCGCCCGCGTCCATATTTGGAAATCAATAGCTGGCCAGCGGAGGCCAGAGTGATATTCACTGCGCAAACGCAAACTTGAATATCCCGACGGTCTCCCGAGGCGAGCGCAGCTCCACTCCAATTTTGATTGTGTGCTCCGCCAAATGACATCATATGTCAATAGTAAACAGTACTTTTCCTCAGCCTCCTTTGTAAACAGAGTCACCACCTCCGGCTGCTTATTAACACCCCTGTGTCTGACACCCCCCCCCCCCCCGTCCCCCCCGTCCCCCAGGACTCCCCCTGCCCCCGCCCTCCGTGTCCAAGCTGGCGAGGGGCCACCGGCCCCTGGGACGCACCCAGTCGGCCCCCCTGCCCCAGCAGCAGGCCGGGCCGGCGCAGGCCCTGCAGCAGCTGGTGGTCCAGCAGCAGCACCAGCAGTTCCTGGAGAAACACAAGCAGCAGTTCCAGCAGCAGCACATCATCAACAAGGTGGGCTAGGGTGTGTGTGTGGGTGTGTGTGGGTGTGGGTGTACGTGTGTGTGTGTGTGTGTGGGAGAGTCTACGTTTATCTGTGTGTAGGTTGGAGGGACATGGCTGTGAGAGCGTATATGTATGGGCGAGTGGGTTGGAATAATTTTATATTTGACTGTGTGTGTGTGTGTGTGTGTGTATAAATAGAGCGAGAGGGAGAAAGAGAGAGAATCCACTTTGTCAATTTCCGAGAAACCTGTGTGCATGTGTCTGTGTGCGTGCGTGTCTGTGTGTGTTCCTTGTCGCCTCGGCAACGACACAGTGGAGGAAGCTGACTCCTTATATGGCCACACAGGAAGCATGATGGTGTGTGCGTGTGTCGGAGTGTCGGATCATTAGGGACGATGCGCAGCAACAGACGATAATTGACAAGCGGGGGAATATATATATAGTGCACGTGGCGGTCACTGTGCTGCAGGAGCGTGCACGTATCCGGTGACATTTCTTCTGGATTAGACTCAGTTGGTGTCATGGTGGATTGTGATGACATTTCACCACTCAAGTATTTTTTTTTTTTTGGTCCAAAGCTTAAGCCTCAAAATTATTTCAGAAGTACTTCTGTTTAACCCCGGAAAAAGCACATCTTAGGTTATATTTGGTGGTTATTGTTGTTTTCTTGTTATTTCTTGCGTTTAGGGTTCTGACTCAGGTCTGAACATTTTTCAACATAAAAAGCGTCTTTGAGGTCATCCAATGCTAGTCAATAAGAATAGCACGGTGCATTGAGTTTAAGTGCAGAACAACGTTTCATTTTGCTTTAAACGTCACTGGGAATGAGGGAGTCCTTGTAAACAGTCTTTATGGCCTTCATTATGGCGATGATGTCTTTCAGAAATCCGAAAGGGTTTTATCGCCACGAGAGCTTTAACATATGACTTTAACTTAAGTCATTTGTTGTGGTGTATACAAAATATGGAAATGCAGGAAATCAACATTACAGGATATAATATATAAAAAAAAAGATAAAAGGTCAAAAATCCAGTTTCCTATGGGTTTGGTAAGGGCCATCATGTGTGGCGGTACAGAAAGGTCCAGTGTATAAAAGCACAGTGGCGTGTCATTCCCTATGAGATTACAGCGGGAGCCGGTCTGGATAATCTGGATTAATCCCCTGAATCTCTGGTTATGACCTAATGCTCCCGCTCTTTAGTCCCACATCTGCATGCTAGACTGCAGATCCTTGGTCAACAAACTAAATATGTCAAACGTCCACGCAACACGCACTACAATTGATGTAGGTACGTGTGTTGTAACTACACGTGTGTGTCGGATGTGTGTGTCTATGTGTGTGTCTGGTGTGTGTCTATCTATAGATCGAGTTCTACACTGTCTTCTACCGTTTGGTTACACATTGTTTGTTTGGAGAGGGACAGAAAAAAGCCAAAGGCCATCAGCCTTGACAGTGTTGTCGTAAGCCTGTTGGATTTGGTCGCAAAGGCTTTTTTAGTTTCAGATGTGCTGTACAAACGGGGATTCTGTGAATTCAGTGATGTAATCTAAGAAGGGGTAATCTAAGAAGTATAAAAACATACAAAGCATACATTGGTGGTAATGCAGAAAAAAACCAAGATATAGAATTAAATATGAAATATGAGGTGCACGCGCTTGTGCAGTTAAAATTGATGGTTTCATGGTGGAGTTAATTCTGGCCTCGCAGTCGAACTCGTATAAAGTGTCACGTATTTTCAAGATATAATGCAATTATTTTTATATCGGGTTTGTTGTTGTTATTTAGAGGTGACCACAGTTAGCAATAAATATGAAGCCTCTGTGTTGGTTTCGTTGGCCATTTCCAGAGTGTTAAGGACTTGCTGGCATCCGAAGGAGAAACACGATCAAACTGCCTGACTTCAGTTGTGACCCTGGGTGCCAGCGAGGTTAGGAAAACGGACTGGGGCTGTGTTATACTGTGCCAACGTTGTGGGAACCAGAGATCGTAAATCCGAAGAGAAGGCTTGTATGGTCCTGTTTTTATAATCCCAAGATCATTTTTAAGCAGCAGTGGAAAGGTGCAGTTAGAGTGAAACGTTAGCGTTCCCCTTACACTATAGAACGTCCTCCTTTCCATTTGTAAAACGGCCTTCGAGGTGTGTGTGTGTGTGTGTGTGTGTGTGTGTGTGTAAAGCTCTAACAATAAGAAGACAGAGTGACAAGCACTAGAGACGGAACATGTTGCTTTACACTGCAGTGCTTTCTCTCTCTCTCTCTCTCTTTCTCTCTCTCTCTCTCTCTCTATAACCACCAAAACAGATACGTCTTGAGTGTCTCTCTCCCCCTCTTCCCACGCTTCATGTCCCAGAAAGTATTTCCTCTGTGAGAAAAGGAGAGATGGACAGAGCAGGGAGGAAGAAAAGCAAGTGAGAGAAAGAGAGAGAAAGAGGTGGAGGGCGGGGAGGGAGGGTTTGTTTGAAGAAGAAGGACAGGAATGAGGCGAGAGTCTGCTCTCTGACGTCAATGCACGCTTCTCTGGGCCACCTGCCAGACAGCTCTGTGTGTGTGTGTGTGTGTGTGTGTGTGTGTGTGTGTGTGTGTGTGTGTGTGTGTGTGTGTGTGTGTGTGTGTGTGTGTGTGTGTGTGTGTGTGTGTGTGTGTGTTTTATGTGTTTGTGTGTCTCTGTGTTAGTTTGTGTGTGTGTGTGTGTGTGTCAGTATTTGAGGTGTGTGTGTGTGTGAGAGCCCCATCTGCAAACAGCGGCCACTACATCGATGACCTTAGACACCAAGGTTGAGGGGTGTGTGTGTGTCTGTGTGTGTGTGTGTGTGTGTTTCTCCGGTCATTGCCGTGGCGATAAAGACAACCCGCTGCCACAACAGAATTCCTGTAATAAGCCCCCACTCACACACACACAGACGTGCACACACACAGACACAGACGTGCGCACACACACACACACAGACGTGTGTGCACACACACACACACGCACACACACACACACAGACGTGCACACACACACACACACACACAGACGCACACACACACATGCACACACACACACGCACACACACACACCTCTCTCCCTCACTGCTGGTATCTCTACCTTCATGTTGTTCTTTTGCCTCTGCTCTTATCTTGATGTGTTCATATTATTCATATTCCTACTGCTTGAAAGAGCTGGGCTGTAAGATAGGAAGGCGAGTTTTCCTTATTTGTGGTTCAAACTATGCTCATGCATAGAAACAACTTAAGACGGCCTTATTCTTTAATAGCATTTCCCATTGCTATTTATTATTCCTGAAGGATTGCTTGTTAGGTCAGGTTCACGGACCCCAAATGGATGAGGGGTGTTCCTGCTCCGATCTGTTAGCTGTTCTGCTGCTGAATGTCTGTCTCAAGAAAAGGAATCACTGAATAAATATTCAGCAGACTGTGGAGTCTGCTGACAATTAGTCCTAATTGTTAAGGATAGACGACGTGTCTGATAGTGTCCTGTTTGGCTAGTTTGCCAGATTACATATTTGCTCTCACATTAGATTCATATCTAATGCCCATTTCCTGTACAAATCGACTGTCGTCTTGTGGTCAAACCGGCCACAAAAACATGTCTTATGTTGCAGTGTCAGGGCGCCACATGCACGATAACAAGCCCTTAGTGACGGGATCCACAAACGACCATCCAAAGGATACACACATCTCTCCTCTGTCCTTCTACCACCACTGGCCTCCTGACCTCCTCCTCCCCCTCCTCCTGACCTCCTCCTCCTCCTCCTCCTCCTCCTCCTCCTCCTGACCTCTCCTCCTCCTCCTCCTGACCTCCTCTCTTCCTCCTCCTCCTCCTCCAGATGATGACCAAGCCCAGCGAGCAGCCCTCCTCCTCCTCCTCCTCCACCTCCTCCTCCCGCCAGCACCAGAGCCACCCCGAGGAGACGGAGGAGGAGCTCCGGGAGCACCAGGGGCTCTCCTCCGTCTCGCCCGCCAGCTCCTCCTCCTCGCCTCCGACCAACCACCACCTCCACCACCACCACCACCACCACAATAGCAGCACCTCCTCCCCCCCGGCCTCGGGCCAGCAGGAGCAGCGAGCGCTGGTCATCAAGCAGGAGCCCCTGGACCCCCAGGAGCAGCAGGAGGAGCGGGAGCGGCAGACCGAGGAGCTGCTCTTCAGACAGGTAGGAGGAGCGGGAGGTGGTGATGGGGATGAGGGTCTGTGACGGGATGGAGGGTGGAGGTGGAGGTGGGGGCTGGAGGTGGTGATGGGGATGAGGGTCTGTGACGGGATGGAGGGTGGAGGTGGAGGCGGGGGCTGGAGGTGGTGGACGTGGGGGAGAGCAGGGACAGGGAGTGAAGGAGGTGATGGGCGAGGGGGGGTGAGGAGGAGGCGTTGGCTGAGGAGGAGTTGTGAGGGTGAGCGTGGATGGTGGGGGGCGGGGGGGGGGGGGTTCAGGGTGACAAGGTGGAGGGGGTAGCAGACGAGGAGGAGGTGGAGACGGGGTGATGGGGTTGCGGAGGTGGAGGAGCAGGAGTAGAGTTTGCCGTGTGATTATGAGCAGAAAGAATTTGAATGAGAGAGAGATGAGGAGGAGCAGAGCGAGGGGAGGTGGAAGAGGGGAGCAGAGGGGAGGAAGAATGCAGAAGCAGGGGATGGGAATGCCTAAAAAAGGAGAACAAACGGGGAGAAGGTGACGGAGAGAGTGAGCGTGTGTGAGGTGGAGTTCTGTGTTGCCGAACCATTTCCAGTTATATATACCCTCTGCTCCCAGAGATAAAGAAATGTGACTGTGCCATCTGCTTGTTGCTTCCACAGTAAATCATGCAATCATATCAACTTTCATTTCATTATCGTCATAGCGATGTCCCATTAAACCTCAGATCTACAACCGTTTAATCTCTGCTGTCATCTAATTTGTGTATTAAGCTCCGAATGGAGGCCCAACATTGGCTAGACGCCGTGTTTTTACTAATACTAGTCTCAATGTCTCCATGACATTGGCGTGTTGTGTCTGTCTATGTACAGATGCTGTCACGCTAGGCTAAAGCATTAACCACGGCCTGCTTCTCTCAAGCGCGAGTGTGAGAATGCACTTATAGCCAAATTTGCCAGGGCATCGGCAACAGATGGACTGACTGTAATACTACACAGCGCCTTCTGTCCGCCTGTCCGCCTGTCTGTCTGTGTCTGTCTGTCTGTTCTGCATCTCTGTCTGTCCGCCCGCACGCCTGCCTGACTGCCCTGTCTGTCTGCCCCTTCGTTCTCGCCGTCCCTCTGTCTCTCTGCCATGGGTGATATAGAAGCTATTTTTAACCCTGGGATGCAACTCCCCGAAAACACACTGGACCATACGCTACATCTATCACTTTGGTCTCTCTCACTGCTCTCTCTGTTTATCGGTCCTCCTCTCCCTCCTACTCCTTCGCTGCCGTATTTCTGTGAATGGCCGAGGGCAGGTTAGCTGCACACACACACACACACACACACACAAACATATATACACACGTGCGGGCGCACACACACATGCATGACACACGCGCAAACACACACACACACACATAGACAAGCATATGCACACGTGCGGCCACACTCACACAGACACACACACACACACACACACACACACACACACACACTACAGCAGATGTGTTTGTACTTTTCTCTGCATCTAAAAACACATTTTTTTTCTGCTTCCGTGACATTCGTGTGCAGACCCACACACAATCAATGTCTCCGGTCTCTGCCTCTCCATCAGCTAATCGAATCAGTTCGTCCTGGTTGCCGCAGTGCCAACACTAACAGCTGAGGGGCCCAGAACGTGCTACAGTCGCTCCTCAGTAACTTTTGTGTAGTCGAGGATTTGCATACATTACCCAAATGTGCTCGCTTACATTTTGGCTTGGGATTACTTTTGTGATTCTGCATTAAATCTTTCCTGATTTTTCAAATTCAACGCGCAGTTGATTTGAGGTTAAAATGTCAACACACAGGAGATGCAATTAATAAAGGGTTAGGGGGGGAAAAAATAATCGAATTTGATGCAAAATGCGGAATGACAATTTTAAATAACTGTCCTGTCACTGTGTTGGTGATACTGCGTGTCTCACGTCACTCCTGTCCTGAAGCCTCAACAGCTCGACAGAGCTGTTGAGGCTCTCAGAGCTTCAGACTCAATATTCTTGACTTGCAGCACAGTCTGCAAACCAGAACAATAACATTTGCATATGCCCTGTAGCCTCTTTAGCCTCGACTGTTATTTGATTTAAACCCCTGATAGCAGGGTTGCTAAGTAGAGTTTAATATGATCCTAACGCTGCTGTGACTTAAGTTAATAGTGTGTTATTTACTTTAAGAAAAATACATTTGATTAGCTTGAATGAACGTCTTTAGACACGCTAACGTGACTCATTGTTATGTGTGAGTATACCACCATCTGGTGGCATGGAGAAGCCAATGCAAGCAATGTAACGTGTGTGTGTGTGTGTGTGTGTGTGTGTGTGTGTGTGTGTGTGTGTGTGTGTGTGTGTGTGTGTGTGTGTGTGTGTGTGTGTGTGTGTGTGTGTGTGTGTGTGTGTGTGTGTGTGTGTGTGCGTGTGCACACGTCTGTGTGTGTGCGTGCGTCTGTGTCTCTGTACCAGCAGCAGGCTCTGCTGTTGGAGCAGCAGAGGATCCACCAGCTGAGGAACTACCAGGCGTCCATGGAGGCCGCGGGCCTCTCCATCAGCTTCGCCGGGCACCGCCCCTTGTCAAGGGCCCAATCATCACCCGCCTCCGCCTCCTTCCCATTGGTGGTCCAAGACCCGCCCTCCAAGCCCCGCTTCACCACAGGTTGGTCAGAGACGAGCGCCGTCAATACAAAGATCACTAACACACGTTTCTCATTCATAATAAACACTAGTAATCCCATAGGGAAATACTACTTCAGCAACAAAAGTTGTTCAAGTAGTGATTCGGATTATAGATCCAAATGCTGTTTCCAAAACTTGAAAAATACTTCAATATATAAATTATGTTCCCAACGCCTCCTCTTTATAGCAACTCTGTACTCTATTTCGTTATTATTATCACATAAAGAATAACTCTTTCTTTTAAATGTGTATAGCGGAACATTTTGGTCGCTGCTCCAATCCTAAACTGTGATGTAGCCTCTGTCGTTCTTCGCTGTGGACCAAAGTGCCAGGCCCTCTGCAGATTATAGTAGTAGGGGTAGTAGGAGGAGTTCCTTCATTGTGCGTGTGTGTGTGTGTCCCTCCCAGGTCTGGTGTACGACTCCCTGATGCAGAAGCACCAGTGCATCTGTGGCAACAGCACCAGCCACCCGGAGCACGCCGGCCGCATCCAGAGCATCTGGTCCAGGCTGCAGGAGAGGGGCCTTCGGGCGCACTGTGAGGTAGGAGCACCGGGTCAGACCCCCCCCTGGGGGATGGATCCCCGGGTTTAGTCCCATGACAGACTTGGAGCGCTGTGTGAGAGCCCTTTGGGAGGTAGACACCCTGGATTGGACCCCTGGGGAGGTCGAAGCCCTGGGTTAGACGACTGAGCGAAAGACCCCCTGGGCTTCTAATTGTCAACCCGTCCGTCCGTCCTTCCTTCCGTCGTCCAGCAGGGAAGGAGAGAAAGAGGAGGGTAGGTGGAGGGGGAGGTGAGGGCTAGAGACACAGTGGGGGGGGGGATAGCTGGATGACAGTATGAGCGATGCAAAATGAGAATAATAACAAAAATCTGTATTATTTTTGAAGTCAGAGACTTTTGTGTCCACAGGGGGGCACTAGGTTGCCAGAAATCAGATTCCAGATTTCTTGATTAAAAAAAAATAAAGAATCCTGCACAACTTCTGAGTCCCAAGTTGACCGTATTCTGACATAAAGAGTCCAGCCGGCTCCAGAACAGTTTCTACCCTTATGATCTGATCTGATGTTTGTCCACCTGTGTATCGGATGCTGTGGCTGTAAAAGCTCATTGTGATTGGGGTGTTTTCTGCTGATTGGAGCCCAGCGCTGCCTCTTATCGGGGCAGTGCACGTGTGCTTTGTTGTCGCTCGTGTTCCAGTCCTGCACGTGAGCAGAACAAACAGGCTGGCCGACGGCTTTGACACAAAAGAAGATGACATTTATAGTGCGTGTGCATGTGCATGTGTGAATTGTGATGGGCTGAGTACAACCTCGTCCCTCAGGCAGTCTGACCATCTTTCTGGACTATCTACCCCCTGTCACTCTTCTCTTCCTTAAGTCTCTCGCCGTGCCTCTCCTCGTGTATTTGTGGCATCTGGTAGGACGTGTTTGTAAGAAGCCTCCGTTCAGAAGAATTTATCTACTAGCTGTAAGGCCTGGAATGAGGACATGTGGATCTTCAGATGGAGAGATTGGCCTGACAATAATCAACCTTCAGTCATTTCTTTTTTGAAAGAGTGAAAAATTTATAGAAAACTAACGCTGTGTGTGTGTGTGTGTGTGCGTGTGCGTGCGCGCAGTGTATCCGGGGGAGGAAGGCTAGTTTGGAGGAGCTCCAGACTGTCCACTCTGAAGCGCACGTCCTGCTGTACGGAACCAACCCTCTACGGCAGAAACTGGACTGTAAGACACACATACACACACTATTACCCACACATAAGCGCACACTATTATGTATGCACGCGCACACACACACACACACACACACACACACACACACACATTCTAAGACATAAACACACACGCGCTAATATACTCACACACATGTATATGCATGAACAAAGATATCCACATAAACACGCATGCACTATTCTGCACACACATGCATGCATAGGCACACACCCACAGACATGCTAATACCTTGCATACACAGAGCAAAGGGACACATACATAAACACACACACACACATAAACACACACAAATCCAACATGAAGATGCAAATGGGACACAAGCGCACATAAAAGGACCCATACACGTACACACATTTTCCATGACATCATCCCATCAATTTGTTATTTACACACACACACACACACACACACACACACACACACACACACACACACACACACACCCCAAGAAACTTTGCTCCAAGATATTTTGAACCACCACCTACAAACATCCGCTTAGCTCATTCATTCATTCTGGCTGATCTGGCTGCTAGCCACGCTACAGGCTCCCCTCATTATAGCGTAGCTGTGCTACACGCTGGCTAGCGTCTTGCGTTAAGGTTTCACATACAGAATCCTTTATTGTACACCAACAGCTGTGACAGAAAAGTGCTCCGCATCGCGGCTCACACCAAGAACCTAAGAACACAATAGTCGGTCCAGGACGTGTTAAGGCAAGGCAACACGGAGAAACGGAGCAGAGGGCCAAGAGAGCGTATTCAAACTCCCTGCTTCCCTTCCAGTGGAGATGTGACCTCTCGTTCTAGCGTTACTAGTGTGTTCACCAGCTGCTAGGGTGCAGGTGCAGCAGCCACCACCGGGGGAAGCGATGGGTCCAGAGATGACTAAACCATCTGTTGAGCATCAACAAAGCAGACGGAGAGCTATATATATCCCTTAGAGATATGGACAGAGAACACAGCCGCAGATTTGATCAGAAATACATGCTGGCTCATCACGGCATCTATTATTCTTGTTTTGGCGCCAATCAATAAAGACAATAAAGAGAATTTAGAGTTTAAACGTGAATTCTCCGAAGCCGTTTCTGACAAGACCTTTTTTGGATATTATATGGATGGCTTTACTTGCATAATGATGATGAATTTTGAGTTTCAGTTCAAATATAAATAATTGAATGCATCAAAAGATACTATAAACAACTGAACAGAGGCTTGTGCAGTCAATGGAATTTTTGCAGATTGCTGATTGAACCGATTAAGTTGTGTCAAAATGATTATAACATTAAATATACCTGTGATAAAAGAGATGCAATTTGTGTTAACCCTATGTGGTGAACCCAAACCCTTTCGGGGTCAAAGGTCATACCAGTAATCACACCCTGTGAGTCTACAAGACTGGCTCTTCAACACTCATATATTGAGCTTACTCTCTCTCTCTCTGTCTCTCTAACTGTATGTCTTTATCTCTCGCCCAGCTGCTGTGAACCCCATGTTTGTGCGACTGCCCTGCGGAGGAATCGGGGTAAGTTTCTGTTAAAACTCATCTTCAAGGTGAACTATTTATCACAAGACTATTTCATTTTAATAGCACAGCCATTTATTAATCTCACAAACGCTTGATATATAGGGGATGTTGGCAACACCAACGATATTAGCTCCATTAGCCTAGCTGCTGTTCACCGCTGGCGGCTCAGTGCAGTGTGTTAATGTTAGTGACATCAATCTGTTAAAAATAACCCTTTTCATATCCAACATAAGCAAGCTAGTTTCCCTTTCTCTCCCTCCCTCTCACTCCGTTTCTTCCTCTCCCCTGTCAAAATAATGGTGCTATTTGTTCTCCAACACACACACACACACACACACACACACATGTGCGCACAGACACACACACCAGAGGCAACAAAAGCTGTTGCTCTGCTTTCTGTGGAGCTGGTAATCATATCCAGATGTTTCCACTAAACAAGCTGTGTGTGTGTTACACTGTGTTTTATAACAAGTGTGTATATGAGTGTGTGTGTTTTACAACAAGTGTGTGTGTGTGTGTGTGTGTGTGTGTGTGTTTTA